>NW_028318181.1:758624-1079186 GCF_062004578.1 Staurois parvus | reverse complement strand
GTTTTCATACAGAACCTTAAAACATATTATTATTATTATTATTATACAGTATTTATAAAGCGCCAATAGTTCGCTCAGCGCTGTACATTACAAAGGGGGACAGAACATGTGACAGAACAATACCAATACAATGCAAAACATGAGGGGATCGAGGGCCCTGCTCTTTCGAGCTTACAATCTATTATTGTTATTGTAATTATTCAACAGTAAGCATGCAGTTAACCGCTTCCCGACCTCCCTATAGTGGAACTACTGCTACAGGCCGGCAGGGCTGCACAAAATCACGTAGATATATGTGATTTCGTATTTCTGAGTAGGGGATGCGCGTGCCGCCCTACCCGTGGCACCATTGGCGGCTACAGCTGTAGATCACCGGGTCCCGGGCGGAGATTCCTCACCGGCACCTGGCAATCGACAAGGAACACAGACAGAGGAGAGGTCTGTATGAAAACAATACAGATCTCTCCCCTATCAGCACCAGCACACTGCTTTGTATTGCTGTGCATAGCACAGCAATACAAAGCAGCATGCTTACACAGTAAAGCACGCACAGACAAAATAGTAAAACAGCACACAGTTAACCCCTTCCTGCCCAGTGTCATTAGTACTGATCACTGTATTAGTGTCACTGGGGATGTCAGTGGCAGTTAGTCAGTTCCCTCCCAGTGTCAGAATGCCCGCCGCAGTCCCGCTATATGTGACTGATCACCGCCATTACTAATATAAAAAAATTAAAAAACAAATTGCAGTATATATACTGCCATTTGTGTGACTTTCACATAAACCAATTAAGTTACACGTATTGGGATTTTTTTTTAGCAAAGACATGTCGCAGAATACATTTTGGCCTAAATTTATGAAGAAATTTGATTTTTTAAATTTGTTTTACTGGATATGTTTTATAGCAAAAAGTAAAAAATATTGTTTTTTTTTTTTCAAAATTGTCATTTTTTGTTTATAGTGCAAAAAAATAAAAACGCAGAGGCGATCAAATACCACTAAAAGAAAGCTCCATTTTTGGGAAAAAAAAGGACATAAATTTAATTTGGGTGCAGCGGTACATGACCACACAATTGTCAGTTAAAGTAACGCAGTGCCATATTGCAAAAAAATGGCCTGGTCAGGAAGGGGGGTAAATCCCCTGGAGGGCGAACCAAAGAACAAAAAGGTTATATGTTGCAGTTTATCAGTGACTGCTCTAGCTTTCTTTTTTTTTCCAGACTGAATAATTTCTGTAAGTATAGAATATAAAGTACCTGTTGATCTTGCCAAAAATTCTATATCTGTGCCAGTTCATGTGAACCGAACCGAAAGCATGAACAATGTGATCTTACTCAAGACATCCAGCTTGAGTGACAACCTGAGAGGAAGTCCAGCCTGAGTGACAATTATGGATTCTTGTAGCCACCCTAAGAAGTGTTACTTGCAGGATCACCAGTTAATAAATCCTGAAAAAAGTAAACTAATGCAGCCAACACATTTAGCAATTGGTAACGTAAAGTTGGATATTTCAGTTCTGGGTTTATCAGAAAAAATCCTCATCAAGCAGCACTTTTTATTCATTTTTTTTAAGTTATATTATGTGAATGAGAAGAAATACAAAAGTAGTTGTTATGCCAATTTGACTGCAAAAGTGGAAATACACTTTAAATGTAGGAAATGCATCCCTAAAACTTCAAAGTTTCTAGGACGTATCTCCTACATTCAGCTCCTTTTCTCCGACGCTGTTTCGCCTGCCACTATTACTGCTCCTATATAAAATGACACTTGCAGATAGTTTGTATACAAGACAATATTGCCAAAAGAAAGCATAGTCTGCGCTCCAAAATCAATCTATGTGCTACTATGTTACCTTAAAGTGGTTATAAAGGCTCAAGGTTTTTTACCCTCATGCATTCCATGCATGAAGATTAAAAAACCTCAGTGCAGCATCCCCCCTAGTCCCCCCTAATACTCACCTAAGCCCCTTCTCGATCCAGGTATGTGCACTGGAGTCTCGGCCATCCCAGGACTCCCTCTTCTCATTGGCTGAGACAGAGTGGGAGCCATTAGTCAATTACCGCCAGTGAGCCAATGAGAAGAGAGAGGGGGCAGGGCCGAGCCGTGGCTCTTTGTGTGAGTGGACACGCGGAGCAGTGGGTGCCCCCATAGCAAGCTGCTTGCTGTGGGGACACCCAACAGGAGGGAGGGGCCAGGAGAGCCTGCAGGGGACCTGAAAAGATGATAATCTGGGCTGCTCTGTGCAAAACCACTGCACACAGCAGGTAAGTATAGACATGTTTGGTATTTTTTCCATTAAAAAGAAAAAAAGCCATTAGAGTCTCTTTAAGTAAAGTTATTGTTGAGTAAACAGGTCCACAGTGGAAAAGTAAACATTGCTCTAGTCAAAAAGCATTATAAAAGTGCCAGAGCTGAAATGGTTAAACTAAGTGATAAAAAAAAACCTCTTCCAATATGTATAGATTTTGCAGGAAACACTGTTCTGGGCTCCCAAGGTCATGTGCTTGTACCATGTGATTTCAGCTGTTGGGGATCAGGAATCAGTCTAGGTTCACATCCATGCAAGCTGCGGTTCATGCATTTTTCCAACTTTTTAACACACATTTTGATGCTTTTTTTGTTTGTGGCTAATAGGACAGTTCTGTTCATATAGTGCAACTTTGATGTGACTTTATACTCTCTGGCACTCAAATAACATCAAAGTAGCATCAAAGTAGTGCAGGAACCCTTATGTGTCAAATTTTTTGGCTAACAGGCAAGAATGACAGTTCTGTTCATGTAGTGTGACTTTGATGTGACTTTACACTTTCTGGCACTCAAGTCGCATCAAAATAGTGCAGGAACCTTTATGTGTCTAGTCACAGGTTAGGGTTAAGGACTAGGGTTAAAGTGGTTCTAAAGGCTCCAGGTTTTTTACCTTCATGCATTCTATGCATAAAGATAAAAAAACCTTCTGTGTGTAGCAGCCCCCCCCCAGACCACCTAGCACTTATTTGAGCCCCATCCTGATCCAGCGATGTCCACGAGAACGTTGGTTCTCCAGAAACTCCCACTCCTGATTGACTCACTTGCTGTGATTGACAGCAGTGGGAGCCAATCTGGAGAGGGAAGGGGCAAGTCCGAGCCATGGCTTGGTGTGTAAATGGACATGCAGAGCCATGGCTCAGGAGTGTACCTGTTCGGGTACCCCCATAGCAAGCTGCTTGCTGTGGGAGCACCAGACAGGAGGGAAGGGCCAGGAGCGACGGCAGGGGACTCACAGCCGTGTGGCCAATGAGAAGAGCCAATGAGAAGAGAGAGGGGCGGGGTCTAGTTGCAGCTCTGTGTGCGAGTGGACTCACGGAGCAGCGGGTGCCCCCATAGCAAGCCGCTTGCTGTGGGGACACCCAACAGGAAGGAGGGGCCAGAAGAGCCTGCGGGGGACCCAAGAAGAGGAGGATCCGGGCTGCTATGTGCAAAACCACTGCACAGACCAGGTAAGTATGACATGTTTGTTATTAAGAAAATAAAAAGACTTTAGTATCACTTTAAATGTTAGGGTTAAAGGCTAGGGTTAGGGTTAAATGTTAGGGTTGGGGTTAAGGGTTAGGGTTAGCAGTAAACATTAGGGTTAGGGTTAAATGTTAGGGTTGGGGTTAAGAGTTAGCAGTAAACATTAGGGTTAGGGTTAAATGTTAGGGTTGGGGTTAAGAGTTAGCAGTAAACATTAGGGTTAGCAGTAATCATTAGGGTTAGTGTTAGCAATAATCGTTAGGGTCAACAGTAGTTAGCATTCTAACCCTAACAATTACCACTAGCCCTAGCTCTAACCCTAACCCTAACATTTAACCCTAACCCTAAACCCTAACCCTTAACCCTAACATGCAATTTTGGACACATAAAGGTTCCTTCTCTACATTGATGTGACTTTGATGCTACTTGAGGGCCAGAGAGTGTAAAGTAGCACCAAAGTCACACTACATGAACAGAACTGTCATCCTTTCCTATTAGCCAAACCCCCACTCCCACAAAATGCATTAAAAGCACATCAAAAACTCAACACTTGCGTTTTTGGTGCGGGTCCGCTAAAGTCTATTACACGCAAAACACAATCTGTCCCTGACCCTTTCCAAAAAACACACAGGCTCAAAACCCACAGATGTGAACTAGATCCATAGGAAACCATGTTAGCTGGACTGTAGGGCATTTCTGCAAGATGCGAAATGAACTAAAACATGCATAGGTGTGAACCAAGGCTCAAGGTGGAACCACTAATTTTCTCAGAATGGGTGTCCCCTATGCCCCTTCAGCTGAGAACACATGACCAACTGCATATGCGTATGGCTGTATAACTTATTTTCATGGGAGATAGGAGCAGCATTTTCTGAAGAACAGGTGGATATTAGTAAAAACAAAGAGACAGGCTGTACTCTAATGATGTCAGGTTGAATAAACCGTATTGTTCTTAATACATAACACTCAGGGCTAAGGAGCAGTGCTCTCTCTTCTAAAAGTCAAACTAATGTCTGCTTTTCTCTCCATTCAAGTTAATGGAAAAAGAAGCTCAAAGCAGGTCAGAAGAAGCTAAAAAAAAACAAAAAACAAAAAAAACACCAAAAAAAGGAATGATCTTATACAGAGAAAATTCAAGCCGAATGCACCCTATAGTAGTATCCATTTGGTCATCCATACAAGCCTTCACAAAAAACTTAGATTTTATCTGTTGACCATATAACGGGCAAGATGTAAAGATAGGAGGAGGTCCACAAAGTAATTCAATACAATATCAGTCCTTTGAGACTGATACTGTTTTTAATTTTGGTTAATGCTGGTCAACGGAATCCTTAGCCCAAGTCTAAAATATTCTGGGGACACATAAGATCCCAGGTCCACCTAATAGCCACAGCCAATGTAACGAGTCCTACTCTCTTTATTGGCCTTTTCATTTATCTTTCATTATGAAGAGGAAGATTGAGACCTTGGGTGAGAGACCAAAATTGGGAAGCTATAGTGATGCAGTAGATCCAAAACTGAAATACCAATCTGGGTACACTGAACCTTAAATATAAAACCTAATATAAACCTTAAATATACAGGGTGCTGTCTAGTACCTAATTAAAATGTATAGTTTAGTGAGCTATGAAAGTCATCGCCAAGCAGCAATGTTGGGACTTCTGGATCTGGGCAGGAGGCAGTCCAGTGTGTGCTCAGCTCCGAATCCCTGATCCCTCTTATCCTTGGTCAGTGTCAGAGATTACCATGTTAACCCATATGTGGCCATTAACAAAAAGAGGTGAAGATCAAGGCCACCATTTGAATGAACTTGTAACTTTTACAGATCGGGATTTTCAAAAGGTAGATCAAAGGATCATGTACAAAGAATTTACTGAAATGCTTTCTCCTCCCCACATTCCAAAGATCAGTGTGTCATGGATTAGCTAGGAGTTGTTTCAAATACCAAAAAAAAGGAAAGAAAAAAAAGGAAAAAGTTTCTTTAAAGCAAATATGGTTGTCTCTGATGATCCACCTTCTGATAACACTAGTTCTCTTGCTGTAGTACCTTCTACGCCATTGACCAAAACGTCTGGATAATTAAAACTGATGAGAAATTATTTATGCAATTTTCAAATTCAAATGAGTACGTCTTCTGTAATGAATTGATGTCACTGATATTATGTTGTATACCTATGGGCAGGTATGGTATGCACAGCGTTATGATGACAGTTGGCAGATCCTAGTGTCAGACACCATTTGGCAGAAAGGTCTTTGAAATAGTAATTGTTCCTATTGGAATGATCACTACCATGTTCTCCTTGATAAGCTGGTTCCAGGAGTGCCTAGCACTGGCTCCCTCTACTCATACCCAAGCCGTGTGTGCGTGTTTGGGGAGATGCTAGCAGATATACTATACAAGCCTGAGGCTGGTTGAATCATGCCTGCATATCTGACCGAACGTGAAAATATTTTCTAGGCCTTATAGGCCTTTTTTTTATAAGTGATCATATTCCCTTTGTTCCTAGCTGCATAAGGAGCGCAGAGAGCTAGGGGGGGAGAAACAGCAGCACACTGGTCTTCCCAATGAATGGCTGTGCAGGGAGAGGGATTTGTCAAGACAAGTCTGATTATTAGAGGACAGCAGGCTGAGTTCCCAGCACAGCTATAGAACCGACCACGCTGTGCTCTCATGCCTAGTGTGGTCAGTTTTTATTAGGAAAGCAGAGGAACTGGCAGGAACACCAGAGATTGCACACAAAGGAAGAACACCTTTTTTTAACAAGTTGAAGAGGAGGGGTGCTGATGTCACCATCTCCACCTCACCCAGTGTATTCATTAAGGCATTCTATGAATGGTGGCAGTGACAAACTAGTGACCCCTGTGGTCAGTGTGCAGAGGGGAAGCTGTTCAGCACAGGACTTGGAAGATCGTAGCTATTACTGTAGTAGCGCCAACTACTACAGTGATTGCCAGCTTTCCCAGCGCCCCCTAGGTATGAGATCTGCATACTTACATTGTGCTAACCTGGACCAATGTAACTATGGAATAATGATCATACCTGGAGTTCAGCTTTAAGAAAACCTGCAAGCAATACTTACAAAAAAGGATTTGCAGTTTTCAGTGTGAAAGATGGATGAGAAGAACAAAGCCCTTTCAGCTGCTAAAAGGTAAAGAGGTCACGGTGTAAAAAGCCAACAATACTTAACCAGCAAGGCTTCCCCTAGCTGGGATTTTTCCATAATGACTTGATAAACATACTATAGATAATAAAATAAAGCCTATTACATGGCTTATTTCAGAACCGTAACGGGAACAGACTCAGTTCAGCTTAAATTACAATTTAAAAATGCTACATTTAATTTTGTTTCCCAAACAATAGACAGCTTTTTCTGGGTAACTACTGTTTTCATAGCCGAGCCTGTTATTAGACAAAATAGAGCCCTGACTACAACCTTCTGGGACTGCTTTCTTTAATGCCTTGACATTCAACAGCACCATGACTCCTGCATCCCCTCCCCCACTCTGATATATATTCACAGTCCACAGAACAGGAATTTTTTTTTGTATAAGCGGCTCTTGTAATGCCATATTCCTAAAGCATACATTAATGTGCCTATGTAAGGAAGATCAAATACCAGTGATATTACTGTAACCTGTAGTATCCAGTATTACCATTCCATTAGTGTGTATGGTAATTTGGACAATCAAAATTGATTTGTATGGTTGAATACACAATGACTCTTCATTAAAGCATGTTCCTTCTAAATTTTGATTGCGTTTTTTTAATTCAGGCCTAAAGCAGTATTAAATCCAAAAATCTGTATTTTATTATATTGCAGTTTAAATGTGGTAGCTGCATTAGTTTTCTTTTTTTAGTCTTTTTTTTCCTCTTTATTTTCACCTGTTGATCCAGCCAATAGGTCTTTCATTTTCTACTTTCTTTAGGAGACCAAGCTGTCCAACAAAGGTCGCATTTGAAACAAATTATTTAACACTGACAGGGGTGCTTATATGTTCACTGGCAAAGAGGGTGGGCATGCCATACATATGCTTCAGTGGACTGCATAGGTTTCTGTGTGGGGAGTGTGCTCACATCACAGAGATCGAGCTGTCAATCTGTACCAATTACACCAACCGTCAGGACCGCTCCCAATTATATGACCACCGTGACAGCTAATCACAATGGTAACATGAATGGGCAGGGAAGGAGTTAAAAATGGTTAACTGGATATCAGCTTCAATTTCATAGTCAACTTCTTCTAAATTTTGTGTGTATCTAACACTACCCTCTCCCCAGACTGACAATACTGCTGTCCAAAAGCATCTCTGTAGCTTCTCTATCCAGAGTGGAGACACCCTAAGCGGAAAACAGAAAACTACAAAGCCACCACATCTAGACTAGTTCTGGTGGCCCTGGAGACAACCAGGAATTCCCTCACCTTAGAGGGATTTTCTCTCACTTTCTGCTTTGGGACAGGAAGTGGAAGAACATTTCTCCAATGGGACAGAGATGACAAAAATAACCCTTGCAGAGGTTATAACCCCCCCCCCTCGCTCTAGCAGCTGTCAGAGTATACGAACAGTGGCTGCATCGGATTGGATTCATTGATTGAAATGATTAAATAAGAAGGAAGAAGGCAACTGTATTTGCATGTAAAGATAATTCTGTTTTTTCGAGGGTTTAGTAAACTGTTGGTGACAAGATCCTCAAGAATTTATTACATAAGATGGTGAAACTGGTGGAACACTACCCTTTTAGGAGTTGCTGAGTTTTTGTTGGCTCCCTCTATAGTCCAGCACTGCCAGGCAATATGCATTTTCTACTACACTTGCACACTGGAGACAGTAAAAAGTCCTCAAGCTTGTTTCTGTAGTTTTATTAAGTGGTATGGAACTTGGATGGGGTTGAGAAGCGCATGGGATGCCCAAGGGAAATGTGAACTGTGAGGACAACTCCTTAACAACTATGTACAAGTCCATAGACAAAAGAGGTTTCTTCTTAGAGAGCTCTCCAGCCTTCCTGGTGTACCACCTCAGACCCCAGATGAATACTCCTCTTCACCCAGCTGCTTGAGGGAATCCCTGAGCAAGGGGACCCAAAAACTGCCAAAAACTGCCCCAGATGAGGAGCTAGTTGGGTTTGCCAACTGACTGCCCTCTGCCCTCCCCTTATCTGGGCCAGGGAGTGTAGGATTACTAACTCAGTCCTCTCCTGTGAACTTGATGGATTGATGGCTGCCTTCAGGCCTTAAGCTGGCTCCTTCCCTGCTCCACAGGTGGTCCTCCCTCAGGGGTCTGTAAGGCTGAGAGATCCTCCTTTCCAGCTAATGCTTTCAGGTAGGCCCCTCCCTCGGCCCCCTTCTAGGCTCCACATTCTAGCCTTCTCACTCCATCTTCCACCCAGCACTGAATACTTTCTGATCAGGATCTCTCATACTTAAGGGCTGTCCTGACCCCATGCCAAGCCTTCTGCTTGGGGATTGGTCAGAGTCTGCTGAGTATGCATATCAACCACTCCTCACCCCCACCTACTGCCTTCTAGAAACTTCTGAAGCTTTTAGAGCAGGGGGAGGTATCAGGGAACTGATCTGCAGAGCCTTAAGCCCTGACCTAAAGTAACCTGGCTGACTCATCCCAGAAGCCATGCAATGCAAGGCTACATAAAATGCAGTATACAATACAATAAGGCTGCATTCACACTTGAGTTGAGCGTCTTTGGTAATTTTACAGGCTTTTTTGGTTTGAGCGTTTGCATGGGCAACTTTGAGCATTTGGTTCTCAACTCTAGTCTATGAAAGCCTCTATATTGGTGCATTTATGACAATAGATAATTTACAAGCAGATATGTCTGGAGATAACCTATTCCTCCTTAAAGGTGCAAAGACACACCAACAGGGCTGTCAGTAAGAAGTGGTGTGCCAAGCATTTCATGGTAATGTAAATTGCCAAATTATTATCCAAAATGGTGTGCTGAATAACGTGCAGCACTGTCACAAATGTTCTTAAGTGTTTAGAAAAGGCACCAGAGCAGAATATCCTGAAACATGTCACAATCTGTTAAAGCTCAACTCCAGGAAAATTTGTGCTTAAAAAAAATAGCCCCCATCAGTGACATACCCGTATGTAACTGGACTTCAAGTAGTTATACCAGGGCATCACCCTGGTACCATTTTTTAGAGCCAGCAGCCAGCTCTTGTAAATGCAATCCAAACAGCTAACTAGCCATTGGATTGCTTTTACAATCAGCAGGAGGGGATGTCCCCCTCCCCCACTCTGCCTTCCATGGCTCTTCCATCCCACCAAGGGACCTGAGCGACACCTGCACGTCCACCAGCTGGTTGGACAGCCGAACAAAGCCAGAATCTGCTTTGATCAGCTCTCCTCTATAGTAACCTGCAAGCGATGACCTGAGATCACTTCCGCTTTTCCCGGATGTCAACATCACCATTTTTTTTAAATCGAAAGCCTTCAAAAACACAGACCGGCAGAGAAGAGATTTGGGGTCTTATAGACCTTAGATCTCTCCATAAAGAGTACCTGTCACATAGCTATTTCTCTCACAAGGATGTTTACATTCCTTGTGACAGCAATAAAAGTTATTACAAAAATATTAAAGCAATAGTGTAACAATAATTAAATACATTGATAATTAAAACATTTTTTTTAAAGTGCCTCGACCAGCTCCCCCCCCCCCCCCCCCCCCCCCAAACTCATGTGCACATCGGTTCTGCTCGCATGCAAACAACGATCATCCCACACATGTGAGGTATTACCGCGAATGTCAGATCATGGGAAGTAACACTAGCTAGTAGCACTAGACCTCCTCTGTAAATCTAAAGTGGTAAACTGCAAAGGCTTTTTAAAGCGTCGCCTATGGATAGTAACATTTATATTGTTTGTTGCCGTTGCACGGGCATGTGCAATTTTAAAGCATTTGTGGTATCTATTTACTCAGCGTAACATCACCTTTTATATGGTACAAAAATTGGGTTATGTATTTTTTTTTGTATTAAAATGAAAAAAAATTTATTTTTTCCCAAAAAATTGCATTTGAAAATCTGCTGCGCAAATACTGCATGACATAAAAATTGAAAAACCCACCATTTTATTCTCTAGGGCCTCTGCTTAAAAAAATATAAAATATTTGGGGATTCTAACTAATTTCCTAACAAAAAAATACAGATTTTTTTACATGTCAATAAAAGTGTCAGAAAAAGGCATGGAGGTCAAGTAGTTAAAACAAAAAAAGCAGCCCAGTATGGCTGCAATACTCACCTCTACAAACATCCTCTGTAGGGTGTCATGGACCTACACCATGAAGGGTGTCATCACAGCACCCTACACGCAGAGTTTCATGCTTCCTTTCTCACAATGGCACTGAAAGAGTGTATTCAATACAGCACAGCTAAAATAACAATAAAGGTTTGTTGTATACAAAAGAAGCCCTTTCTATCTAAGAAGTGTATTTATCCAAGCTCAATATTTGTCTGAGGACACAATGAGAAAAAGCCATATTCTTTGTTTTAGTTTGTTTTCAATTGAAAGGTGTTTGATGTAAATCTTTCTAAGATGTGTGTCCCAGTTATGATGTTTGAAAGCCTGGTCTGTAACAAAGGTAGTTTATACACAGAGTTTTAGTGCACTTGAAGGCTATCAGAGGTAATATACCAGATATTTGAAGAACTATCCCAAGGGTACTTCCCAGATCAAAAGCAGATTAGAAAGTGTCTTACTTAGAAAAAAGTTTAAAAGAAAAGTATGGCCAAAGCTTGTGTCATACTTTTTATGTGGGTCACAGGAGTGCACTTACTTTTCCACTTCTGTAACCCAGAATCAGCTGACAGCAGTCAGTTTCTTTCAGTTAATTCTCAACTGATTCATCCTGTTTCTTTAAAAAAAAACTGTGTACATTTAAGCTGGCCTTGGATGATTAGTTTTCTCTCTGATCAGCCATCAGGCTGAATAAAAGAAATATATATCAGATTCCTCCATACACACAAAGGAGGTCATTGCTGGGACATTGTATTCAGCCAGCAGGACCCACTGCTGTCAGGATACACTTATCAGCAGCTGCAGCTGCTGATCAACAAAAGTTTTCCAGCATGTCCCTTCAACATAAGTCGATCAAACGATTTTGGCTCCATAAAATGCACAAACCTTACCAAAGTTGCATCCAAGTAGCACTACATAATCACACTGAAAGCTGGATCAAAATCATATTGCAGCAGTGTGAACCTAGTCTCAGTCTGGTTGTACACTGCTCAAAAAAATTAAAGGAACACCTTTTATTCAGAGAATAGCATCAAGTCAATTAAACTCCTGGGATATTGATCTGGTCAGTTAAGTAGCAAGAGGGGGTTGTTAATCAGTTTCAGCTGCCTTGATGTTAATGAAATTAACAACAGGTGCACTAGATGGGCAATGAGATGAACCCCAAAACAGGAATAGTTTTACAGGTGGAGGCCACTAACATTTTTTTTCCCTACTCATCTTTTCTGTTTTTCACTAGCTTTGCATTTGGCTAGGGTCATTGTCACTACTGGTAGCGTGAGGCGATGCCTGGACCCTACAGAGGTTGTACATGCAGTCCAACCCCTCCAGGATGGCACATCAATACGTGTCATTGCCAGAAGATTTGCTGTCTCTCCCAGCACAGTCTCAAGAGCATGGAGGAGATTCCAGGAGACAGGCAGTTACGCTAGGAGATCTGGACAGGGCCGTAGAAGGTCCTTAACCCATCAGCAGGACCAGTATCTGCTCCTATGTGCAAGGAGGAACAGGATGAGCACTGCCAGAGCCCTACAAAATGATCTCCAGCAAGCCACTGGTGTGAATGTCTCTGACCAAACAGTCAAAAACAGACTTCATGAGGCTGGCCTGAGGGCCCGATGTCCTCTAGTGGACTCTGTGCTCACTGCCCAGCACCAGAGAGCTTGAACTGACAGGTCCGCCACTGGTGCCCTGTGCTTTTCACAGATGAGAGCAGGTTCACCCTGAGCACATGTGACAGGGTCTGGAGAAGCCGTGGAGAATGTTATGTTGCCTGTAACATCATTCAGCATGACCGTTTGGTGGTGGTCATTGATGGTCTGGGAAGGCATATCCATGGAGGGACGCATAGACCTCTACAGGCTAGACAATGGCACCCTGAATGCCATTAGGTATCGGGATGAAATCCTTGGATCCATTGTCAGACCCTACGCTGGTGCAGTGGGTCCTGGGTTCCTCCTGGTGCGCAACAATGCCTGACTTCATGTGGCGAGAGTATGCAGGCAGTTCCTGGAGGATAAAGGAATTGATACCATTGAATGGCCCCCACGCTCGCCTGACCTAAATCCAATAGAACACCTCTGGGATATCATGCTTCAGTCCATCTAACACTGCCAGGTTGCACCTCAGACTGTCCAGGAGCTCAGTTATGACATGTTCCAGATCTGGGAGGAAATACCCCAGGACACCATCTGTCATCTCATTAGGAGCATGCCCTGACGTTGTCAGCTCGTGAGGGCCATACTACTGAGTATCATTTTGAGTTGCTACAATGAAATTTCAGCAAAATGGACTTGCCTGCTGCATCATTTTTTTCACTTTGATTTTCAGGGGTGTCTTTGAATTCAGTCCTCTGTAGATTGATAATTTTAATTTCCATCAAATGATGGGGCATCCTTACGTTCCTAACACATTACCCAATCCATATCAGTATAGATATCCAGCATATTTTTTCCATTGAGATCTGATGTGTTTTCAAAGTGTTCCTTTAATTTTTTGAGAAGTGTATATGATCACAATGGGAATCATTCATATAGTTGTAGGCTCCATAAACCTGAACAATGTTCCCTGGTCAAACTACTTTAGAGGCAATGGCCAAGTGGTGTTTTTCCCCAACACAGATGGGGCCTCCTTCTCATCGATACAAACATGCAAGTTTAACCAATTTGAATAAATGTAGAATAATCCTTAATTAGAAAATATTGTTGAGCAGCCAGACTATGCATGCACAGTCATCAACTGTCTGTAGGTAGCTTTATGTTGGTAGTGCCCAACAGTTTTCAAGGAGAATGATTACAGATGGGTTTCTCCCCAACTAAGTTGATCTTTTGCTGTAGTAAAAGGATCACCAAGCAAAACACATACAGAAACTACTCTACTCCTCAATCCAATAAGGAGTCCAAATCACAACAGTGCCCAGCAAGCCTCTTCACAAGCTAGTATGTAACACACTAGCAGATGGTCATTTCCTCTAGCATAAGGTTTTCTTTCTCCAAATATGAGTAACAAATTCCCAAAATTCAGCATGTGACGACCCTAATCATAGCTAAGATTAAAGCAATCACAGGCTAAAATGCATGATTGCAGGAAGTTGTAACCCATGTTTGAAATAAACCTTATGCTAGAGGAGATTGGTGTGTGTTGGCACGTAACGTACTGAACAGATGATCTCTTATTTACACAGGAAAAGGAAAAAACTGTGTAGGGTTTCAATATATCAATTAGTTTAATATACAAACGTTTTAACTGGTGCAGGATACTTTAATCATGAGACCACTACCAGAATTCACTTCACTCAGGTTTCTATGCTGATGTATTGTAGGAGAAATGAAAGAAAGTGGATGTAAAAATCCAAAATCTAAGCTCACTTTGTGTGTACCAGGATGATCCAGTGTCTCAGAAATAGGACTTTAAAGTGACTTTAAAATGCCCAAGAAGACTCCTGGGATGTATGACAGCATTTTGGTCTAGGCCAGAAACAAGGAAACAACTGAAGAAATGAAAAAAAAAAAGTTTAACATAACTAAACATAATATACTTTTCTATCAGCATAAAGATTACAAATATTTCATGTTGACTGAGAGAGCTTAGTTCCACTTTAATGGCCCTGTAATCTATTTTTCATGAAACATTTTTAGGGTGGTTTTCTTCCTCCTTGTAAGGTCCTCTGTGAGCTCAAAAACCTCTCGTTTTCCCCATAATTGCCTTAATTGGTGTGGTCATGTGCACTGCTCTATGTGAGAGAGGGTGGCTTTGTCTCTCCGTATACTGATATCATGAAGAATGAACATAATCACCCTTTAACAGAAAGTCGGATCACAATAGCAAGGAAAAGGAATTTGGAGGAGGCTGAGAGCAATAGAAGGGACCTTTTTTTGAGTTAAAAATACATACACTGAATAGTATTTTTTAAAACCAGTTTTAGTGTCACTTTAAGGCATGAAAGGAAGCAGCACTTCTGCTTTATTATGTTTTCTAATTTACTAGAAGCATCTGCACTCATCTAGAAATTTAGTAATAGAGGAAATCAATTAGAAATGCATTCGCAAAGCACAATATTAAGTGGAAAAATACTGAAATTATGCTGCCCAACTCCATGAAGCATAAAGGCATTACATCAATTGATTCATCATTATACCACTTATTATACATAAATGTACCAGCTAGCAGTAAGAATATACTGTGATTATATGCCTAAGTTATATATGAAGTATTTTAATGGCTGGACTATTGGTTGAGATTCAATTCTGTCGCCAAGACAAATTAAAAATTCTTTCCAAAACCATAACAGAATGCAGTGTGTAACAGTATCACATTGCAGCTCCTCACTGCTAATGTAAACTGTTGTAAACAGCAAAAGACGTAGTATTACATTGCACTGAAAAGAAAATATGTCAGCAGAACTAGAGAAACTTCGTTACTGAGGTTGTATCTTTACTGTAACACTGGCCATCTACAATCATTCCTGTAAAAATACTCTACATGGGGTCCCACTGATTCTAGCTACTAGGCAAAAGTGCAACATACGCAGATCAGTCATAACACTATGGCCACCCACCATAACCCATCAAGGCATGGCCTCCACTAGACCTTTGAAGGCACCTGGCACAGTCAGGAACAGATATTTTAAGTCCTGTAAGTTGCAAGGTGGGGCCTCCATGGATTGGACTTGTTTTTCCAGCACATCCCACAGATGCTTGATTGGATTGAGATCTGGTGAACTTAGAGGCCAAGTCAATACCTCCAATTCATTGCTGTGTTCCTCAAACCTTTCTGGAATTCATCAGACCAGGCCACCTTCCTCCATCTCCATTGCTCCTTGGTTTAGTTATGATGATCACGTGCCCATTGTAGGCATACAAAAATACAAAAAAAAAAAGTTGGATGACCGCACACCAATGTAAAACATCATCTTTATTCTTTTTTTTTGCCCATTGCAGGTGCTTTGGAAATGGGTCTGCATGGGCAGCCTGACCAGACTGCAGCTACACAGCCCCATATGCAACAAAACTGTGATGCATTGTGTGTGCTCTGACATCTTTCCATCAGAACCAGCATTAACATTTTCAGCAATTTGAGCTACAGTAGCTCTTTAAATCGGAATACTCTGGTCAGCCTTCCCTCCCCATATCAATTAATACTGGCCGCCCATGACCCTGTTGTCAGTCTGTCAGTTTCCTTCTTTGGACCACTGCAGATCAGGAACATCCCACAAGAGCTTCAGTTTTGAAGTTGCGCTCACCTAGTTGTCTAGCCATCTAACCATTACAATTTGGCCCTTGTCAAAGTCACTCAAATCCTTATACTTGCCCATTTTTTCTGCTTTCAACACATCTACCTCTGAAGGGGCTGCTGGTATTAACTGTTTTTTTTTCTCTAAAAGTACAAAGGCTGCCCGCCGCTGCAAGCCCCAGCCCATTCACACCAGAATACACAGTCTAGAAGATGTCTTTTTAGGACTTATTATTTGAAGAAACTTTAACTGGAGAGGGGTTAGGGGATGGGATACTCCAAAACAGGGGCGGACTGACAACTTATGGGGCCCCCGGGCAAAAGGGGATCATGGGGCCCCTGTGTCCTTGCCCAAACTCAAAAAAGCCTATGAAAAAGGTACCAGGGGGATTTCATGAGGCCCCCTACTGCCTGAGTTTCCAAATGGTCAGTCCGCCCCTGCTCCAAAATTATCACAACTGGAGGATAATCTTCTCCTTAATATGGATGTTGGACAGTCTAAAACCCCACAGCTGAAGACCATGAGGTAACTTTCTGAACAATCTATGACTTCACAGTTGGGAACCATCAGGCAAGTTTCTGAGCAGTCTAGGCCATCACAGCTGAAGGCCATGAGGCAGGTCTCTTTGACATATGGTTACTTTGCACATATGTACAACTACTGGTTGCCAATGTGATTTACAGAACACTGCACAATCACAGGGATCAATTTAGGGTCTTTATTCACAAGTCCCTAGGACAGCTGCTACCTTCCAGCTTCCTATGGACACAGTCCAGTGAGTGAGACAGTCCTTCTCCAGACCAGATCCCTTGTGGTTAGGTTCTGCAATCAGCTTTTAGGAAAATCCATCCAGGCCATCAGCTCCAACACTGATGAGACCTTAAGAACAACTACACAGTTCATGGGTTGCCTGAAGGCAGCAGTTCCTCAAGCTCTGGAACCTTCCTGAGGAGAGAGAACCCAGCTCTCCAGTGCTTCAGACTATTTATCACCCTTCTCTCTCTACAGGGATAGTCTGCAGCATGATAAATATTCAGGCTGGTTATTTGAATTTCACACCCTAAGCTATTTCTTGATGCAGGTGGAAGCAATCAAACTCCCAGCCTGTGAAACCCTGAACAGACTAGGACAAAGGATCACTGTTTCCTTGATTACAGAAGATGCCAAAACATTTCATTTACCTAGCATCCTACGCTAGGAGGGTGCTGCCATGTAATTTGTGATATGTAAATGGGTATTAAAAAAATATTTACCCCTTTAGAGTTTTACTAACTTTACTTTAAAAAAAACAACTAAACACTGTACACTTGTAGTTGCTGGCCAAAAATTTCGACCCAGGTCTTAAGACAGAACTGCTTTAGTGCACCATCACTGTGGGTCTTCAACAGGAACAGCTCTTAAAACAACTGTTTATAACTAAAATATATAAATAATTACATTATGGTGGATATAATAGCTACAGTCAGGCGACAAAACTAAATCCCAAGGCTTTAATTTATATGTTCAAACTAGACAACATATTAAATAATGACATTCTACTAAAATGGGTTTTCTTTCACATATAAAAGATGGAACCTGTGGATCTCTGTTTTGTTTGATATAAAACAATCCAGGCAGAAATACTATCAATAACATGAAAAATAATTTACATTAATTATGTTGCATGCATTTTCCACATTCTATTGTGTTTCTTCTTATATAAAAAAGAGCTACATGCTCACTTGGTCAAACATTGACCCAGCATACCCCGGTTGATGACACCACAATGAGGCTTTCAGATTCCAATAAGCCCCCCCGCCCACCCACAGACCCCCACAACCATAGCCCTGGGTTGTGGGGAAGAGGCTCTTGTCCCCATCAACATGGGGACAAGGTACTTTGGGGGGGAGCCCCCTTCCGCCCCAAAGCACCCCCCCATGTTGAGGGTATGTGGCCTGGTATGGTTCAGGGGGGGCGCTCTCTCATCCCCCCCTTTCCTGACCTGCCTGTCTGCATGCTCGGATAAGGGTCTGGTATTGATTTTGGGGGGGACCCCCACGCCATTTTCTTTAATGTTGGCATGGGGGATCCCTCCAATATCCATACCAGATCCAATGGGTTTGGTATTAATGGAGAGGGGAACCCACGCCAATTTTTTTATTACTTTTTTAATTGCCGGAAATTCTTTATTTTTCATTCAGCTGTCAGCAGGGAATCCCGCTGAGAGCTGAAACATGATGCATGGTTTTCACTACTAAAATACTGCATGACTTGATAAAATAACTCATAAGGTATTGTAGTAGCGGTTTTTGTGCATTCAAACGTTTTTTTTTTTTAAATGCTATGCGGTATCCTACCGCATACTCAGATGCGGTAAGATATCGCTTAGTGAATTGTGCCCAGTGAGCCTCTCACTGGGCCCCCTACTGGCCCCGGGCCATGGGGCAATGCCCGAATGCACGAAAGGTCAGACCGCCCCTGGGTACTGCACATCTACATAAAACACTATCGTTCTGAGACAGGCAGCATGAGAGATGTTCACTGGCAGTTGACAGTTTACCAACAATGCATAAAGCGTGTGACATTTTCCTACCGATCCTTAAACATCTCTATTGTTGATATGAGATGAAGTTTAAAAATCTATTTTTAGCTCCTACTGTTTGCATAATTTAGCTACAGTAAGAGATGGGCGCATAAAACATGGGGGAGTATTTACACCTATGAACCCTGCAAAATATACTGACCTACATGTATAATTTGAAGTGTATGTAAAGTCAATTTTTTTCATCTAGTTTGGAGTGAGTATGGAATAGTTAAAGTGATTCTAGTTTTTTTTTTTTCTTTAAGACAATATAACAAACATGTCTATACTTACCTGCTGTGTGCAGTGGTTTTGCACAGAACAGTCCAGATCCTCTTCTTCTCAGGTCCCCCGCCAGAACTCCTGGCTCCTCCCCCCCGTTGGGTGCCTCCACAGCAAGCCTGCTATGGGGGCACCTGCTGCTCAGTGTGTCCATTCACACATGGAGCCCTAGCTCTGCCCCGCCCTCTCTTCTTATTGGCTCACTTGCTGTGATTGACAGCAGCAGAAGCCAATGTCTCAGCCAATGAGAAGAGGGAGTCCAGGGATAACCGAGACTCCAGTGCACATCACTGGATCATGAGGGGGCTTAGGTAAATATTAGGGAGGCTGCACACAGAAGGTTTGTAGAATGCATGAAGGTAGAAAACCTTCAGCCTGTACAACCACTTTAGGGCGGCAGTAAAGGCTTCAGATAAATATGCTTAAAACCTTTATTTCCCCCTCCTCCTACCTATACTGTATACTGCTGGGGAAAAAACATCTGTATAAAAATCTTATTTCAATCCACCCAGTTCATGTGACACAGAAGGTCCAGCTCCACTGTATCATAGAGTGTTCCACAATGGGGTCCCCCACCAGCTTGCATTGCCTATACATTGTTGGCACTTCCTCCTCGCCCGTGTCATGGGGCGGCTGCTGCAGGGGAGAGGAGGGAGAACAGACATCGGAAGCTGGTGGGTGGACATCACAGCTCCAGGAATTCTGCCCCCTTGTTGAGTGACTTCAGTCACTTCCAGCCAGTACTTCCTATTTCAACTTAGTAAAGAAATGTCTGTATATTTCGCAACAGTTACACGAGGGGCCCAATAATTGTTCTTACACAGGGGCCCTTTTGCTAACTAGGTCCACCACTGATGATAAAACATGCCAGAGACAGGGTAGCTCCTTCTTTTCTGCTGATCAGGCTGGATTCACACCATGTGCTTTGCGTTCAGTGTGTGCTGATGCACATTAAATGCACTTGAGTTGAAATGCGTTGACATGCTTCTATTTAATACCTTCTATTTAATATGTTGCATACAGCGTATAGTGTAAATGTACCCTATTGGCTGTTGTCATCTAGCATCTTTGGTTGCTAGGATCCATGCAGCTCCAATGCAGATTTTTCCTTGTTTGGTTTATGCTGCAGATCAATGTGTATGGGCCCATTGAATACAGCATTGTGCTGTTCAGATCCCTTTAAATTATGGACTCAAGTGTTGTAGGCCCATCTGCATGAGCCTTTGGAGCTCATTTATATCACTTTGCTGTGGTACTGTGCATGGCCGGGACAAGGGGGAGGCAGGAAGGGCGGCTGCCCTGGGTGCTGGTGTTATGGGATGTGTGTGGGGGGGAGGGGGTACCACAAGGAGAGTTCCCAATGCTACAAGCTGACAGGAGTGGTAGTTGTGGCTTCACTACTCCTGTCAGCTTAGTGCAGAGAGTGACTGGCCAAATGTTTGGAGGAGAGAGCCAGGAGTGGGCTGTGCTCTCTCTCCCCTCCAGCCCCACACTCCTGCCCCTGTCGGAAGGACTTTGCAGGATTTGGTTACCCACCCTCACCTCCTCCCAGCAAAGAATGTGGGTAGAGGGAGGGGGAGCAAACCCTGCACAGTCCGGAGTCACGATCCTATGTCTGACAAAAGTACAATATTGCATGCCTGCTTACCCTAGGCTCCTCCTCAACTGTGACCTGTCAAGATGAGGAGCCTGGGAGGCAGGACACGCCACAGTCTTCCGCCACTCTGAATCTGAGGTCCGTGCTGGAGGAGGGGAGAATTGTACTGGGGACTTGTGGGGTTGGGCAGAGTAAGATACAGTTGTGCTGCGGATGGGAGTGTGCTAGTTGGGGAGGTTGAGGATTAGTGCTAGGGGAGGGGATTGATGCTGGGAGGAGGGGAATTTAGGGGGTGACAAGGGTAAGATTTGTTCTAGGAGGAGAAATTGGGGGTAGGGGATTTGTGCTGTGAGGGGGAATTTGGGGGGGTGGTAGGGGGTAAGATTTGTTCTAGGAGAGAAAATTTGGGCGAGGGGTTCTAGGAGGGAAAATATGAGGAGAGATTTGTGCTAGGAGGGGGAATTTTTTTGGGGGGGCTTGTGCTGGGAGGGGGAATTTGGGGGGACATTTGTGCTAGGGGGGGTCGGGGGATGGGGATTTGTGCTGTGAGGGGGAATTTGGAGGGTGGCAGGGGGTAGGATTTGTTTTAGGAGGGAAGATTTGGGGTGGGGTGTTCTAGGAGGGGACCTATGAGGGGTCATTTGTGCTAGAAGGGGTGATTTGGGGGGATTGGTGCTGGGAGGGGGAATTTGGGGGTGGAAGAGGGTAAGATTCGTTCTAGGATGGGAAATTTAGTGTGGTTGGGCATGTGCTAGGAGGGGTGATTGGTGCTGGGAGGGGTGCTTTGGGGGGATTTGTGCTAGGAGGGGTGATTTGGGGAAATTTGTAATAGGAGGGATTATTTGAGCTGGGGGGAAGAGGATTTGTGCTGGGAGAAGGGATGTGGGGAGGGGGTGGGTTGTGCTAGGAGGGTTGATTTGGGGAGTTTTGTAATAGGAGGGGTTATTTGTGCTGGTTGGAAGAGGATTTGTGCTGGGAGAAGGGATGTGGGGGGGGGGGGGTTGTGCTAGGAGGGTTATTTTGGAGGGGCGGGTGCTGGGAGGGGGAAATTGGGAGTGGCAGAGGGTAAAATTTGTTCTAGGATGGGAAATTTGGGGGGGCATGTGCTAGGAGGGGTGATTTTGGGGGGGGATTTGTTCTGGGAGAAGGGATTTGGGGGGGCTGTGCTTGAATTTGTGATAGGAGGGGACATTTTTGGGAGAAATTTGTGTTAGGAAGGGGGGGGGGGTTGAGCTAGTAGGGATATTTATGCTAGGAGGGTTGATTTGGAGAATCTGAGCTGGGAGGAGGGATGGAGCAAAGATTTTTGCTGGGAGGGGGATTTGTACTTGGAGGAGGGGGGGTTGCTTTGGGAGAATTTTGGCCTGTAAAGAGAGTTTCTGCTTAGTAGGTCAGAATGCAGATTAGTGCTTGATTTATTTTGGGGGGATTTTGCTGACACATACATCTTTGGGGGGGGGGGGGCACATATTTTGGCACCTTCGCCATGGGCACTAGAGGACCTTGTCCCGTGCTTTACAACAGTGCAATGAATGGCACCGCATTGCACATCCAGAACACAGCTGCTTATTTTGTTCATTGAATGTTGAGTGACAAATGACTAAAGAATGTTGCGTCATTTCTGGCATTGAGCACTTTTTTGCTGATGTGGTGCAACTACTACCTGCGTGTAATAATGACACCACGACATGCGTTTTTCTTGCATTTCCAGAAGTGCAGGTTGAACTGCGTGTTCCTGCCTGCGTTTCCATGTTGCTCAGGTGTGAACACAACATACATGACCCTAAACCGTCCCTTGCACAGGCGTATGCTACAGCAACACACCAAAACGCACGGTGCCAGGCTGGCTATGTGGATTATACTGCTTTGTACCGTTTTTCTGTATTGTTGTACTGTAATAAGGTGATAGAGAGCCATACAGCCTCACCATAGAGCTCTGACTAATGTTTTCTCCTCAGCACATGGCACTGCTGCACGATTCTCTATAGAAACGAGATGAGTAAGCTGCAGGCTCCTCCCACTCGTCATCGGCGCCCGGCTCCTCCCCAAGCTATGACTGACAGGCGCCGATTGATTGACGCACCGGAAGCCGTTTGAATTCTCCCGCCGGGTGACGCAGGGGCCTGCAGGGGGCGTTCCGGGTGACGCAGTAGGCGGCAGATCGGGTGTCTTGTGAAGCTCCTCCCCCTCACCAGTCAGTCCGCGTACATGGCGACTGCGGCAAAGAGCGAGAGAGAAGACGCAGGAGAAGAGGCAGCGCTGAGCGGAGAGCCCGAGCCCCGTCCCCTCTACCTATGAAGCAGACGAGAGCTGTGAGTAGTCGCCGATATCCGCTGTGTCCCGGGGGAAGGGGGCGATCCCTGTGTGCGGTGCCCGGCTGCCGGTGTATCCATTGTGTGACACCATAATGTGTCCGGGTACTCAACAATGGACGGAACCCTGTGTACACACACCGGCCGCCCCCCCGAACCTCTCCTACACCCCGGGCAGCCTCAACCTTCTACATACCGGGGCCGGCGGGGTTATACCGACCGTCCGGGCTCTCTTCCCTCCGGTATACTGGGTCCCCCCCTCATTATGCCCCCCGGTTCCATCACACCCCGTCGCCTGTGACTCTCCCTCTCTTGGCATTCCCTGTACCCCCCAATCACCTTCCCTTTGTAGTAGAGGGGACGCGGCTGTGTGTAGGGGAGACCTGCGCTCTTAGCGTACGGAGCCCTTACGTGGACGTAAATCCCGGCGTAGTGCCGATTGTGAATCGGGAGCTCCGTACGTAGCGGATTTGATTGACATGCGGCCGGCCCAGCTGGCAGCGTCGGAATGGAGCCGGGCGGAGGGGGCGGGAATTTACTGGAAACAGCCAATAGGAACTTCGCAGCCCCCTCTCCAGTCCTCTGAGCTAGTATGACACACACACCGCAGCCTCATTTGCATTTACTAGAGGAAGGCGAGACCAGGGGTGGAATAGGCAGCGTGCTCCGCTATGGCGGCTATTGTATGAGTCCTCCTTATCGGGGGGATGACACCAGCCGCCTGGAACAAAACTGTCATGAGGTGACTCACATGGGCCATATGCGGCGCCAGAGGGCATGGGCTTTCCCGTCCGCTATTGTATGCTGTCACAGCTGGGGACTTTGTACACCCCCCCCTTTTCCTCCCACCACGTGTGTGGGCTGCTGGCTCTCCATTGGTGATCTCCCGTCCGCCCCGGGCCAATAGAGCCCCTCCGGCAGATGTGTATGGAATTCCCTGCAGACTGGCCGGAAGGAGCGCGTCACCGCTTACCTCACAGCGCGTCAGCTGATCAATGAGAGTCAGGAGCTGTTGGCTGCTTTGTCTCCTCATCCGGGGATTTCATCACAACTGAGGATAGCAGGGTGTGAATGATGATATATATAGCAATGCTAAAAAATATATAATAAAAGTATATGAAATATTAGAAAATTATATTAATATAAAAAATGTATGTACACCATATGTGGAACGACACGCCTGTATTTTACATAGGCAGCAAGGCGGCATGTGCATTCAGTGGGAGGTTAGTTGCCCCGTAGTTGGTGTCTGTGGGCAGGAATAGTTGGCCCCGTGGTTGGTGGGGAGGAATAGTTGGGCCCGTGGTTGGTGGCGAGGAATAGTTGGGCCCCGTGGTTGGTGGCGAGGAATAGTTGGGCCCCGTGGCTGGTGGCGAGGAATAGTTGGGCCCCGTGGCTGGTGGCGAGGAATAGTTGGGCCCCGTGGCTGGTGGCGAGGAATAGTTGGGCCCCGTGGCTGGTGGCGAGGAATAGTTGGGCCCCGTGGCTGGTGGCGAGGAATAGTTGGGCCCCGTGGCTGGTGGCGAGGAATAGTTGGGCCCCGTGGCTGGTGGCGAGGAATAGTTGGGCCCCGTGGTTGGTGGCGGTGGGGAGGAATAGTTGGGCCCTGTGGTTGGTGGCGGCGGCGGGGAGGATTAGTGGGCCCCGTGGTTGGTGGCGGGGAGGATTAGTTGGCCTTGTGGAGAGGGGTGTTAAAAAAAAATAATTTATATGTGTTGTAACCCAATAATCTTCACACCAAACTTGGGGACCACAGCAGACTAGACCCCAAGAAATGAATCCACTAAAGGTGCTCCAAAGAGGGGTAGAAATAGTTTTGCTGGTCAGTGAAATGCGGCCTGGCACTCCTACACCATGCATGGGCATTATGAGTGTATTTGATCCATACATAAACTCCAGCACTGGATGTTGCCATAAACAATTGGGTGGCAGTTGTGACTTCCATTTCATAGGGGGGTTTCCATCCACTGTATCTCTTTATATGGCCCATATACACTGAGAATGCCCATAGAGGGTGTATGACTGTGTAGGCCTTGCCAGGCACGTTGCCTGTCGTAAAAGGGTTGGAGCTCACGTTTCAGGTCACTCACCCTCCCTCCTGGTTAGAAAAACAGTTAAATTCAGTTTTTTTTTGGGGGGGGGGTTTCCTGTTTTTCTTTATTTTGCTAGAAAGCAAGAGACATAACTTGCCTGTAATGAAGGGTTTCCCATGATATGCTGACTGCTGCATAGTACAGAAATCATCTCTCCAATTCTGGGTCCTCTCCACAGAGTTGATCTTCTGGCACTGCGTAGTAACATTAGCTGCTGCGTGTGAAAGAATTGTGCTGCTTACTCCCTCTTTTCATAGTATTTTGTCGCAATGAAAATCTTTGTCTTTGCAGAAGACAGGTGCTGTCATTCATCTGCCTGTCCTCCATTCAGAGAAACTTTGCATTCTGACAATGAATACTATAGTTTTATGAATGAAAGTGGGTTGAAAAGGAACAGTGAGTGTTGCAGATCTTTCTTGCTCACAGTGGCTGATTTTAAAGCAGAGCTCCAGTCTCTGGTGAAAAAAGGCAGTCACTCACCTGTCCTAGGATCCAGCGGTGTCCTCACCGCGCAGCCTAGTTCACCGGCCGTCCTGTGTACCTGGCACTGGCATCTTAAGTGTGGGTACAGGGCTGTGACAGCTAGCAGCTTCACAGCTGGGTGCCCACTGCACATGCATTGTGAATGGGTCCGCAGACCTCTGGGAGCGATCACATGTTCCAGAGGATTGCGGGGAGGAGAACTTCCAATCACCTAGATGATTGCGGCAGAAGTGGGAGCGGGTACCTGTCAAAATCGGGCACCTGTTCCCAAAATTTTCCAATCCTTAATGTGATGTGGGGGACGAAGCCTTAAAGCGGCACTTCACCTTTTGGGTGGAGCTCTGCTTTACCCTCACAGTCCTGCAAGATCAACACAGTGTAGAGATGACTTCTATAGTATGCAGCAGCTGGCCCAATATGGGGCACACTTCATTACAGGTAAGTTATATTCCTGGTGCTGCATAGCATAAAAGAAAAAAACAAACTTCAGATTTATTCAGTCTTCACAATAAAGTAGAACCCCAGATGAAGCTTTTTTTTCCTGGGTGAGAGAGTAGAGGGCTCAAACCTCTGCTAGGTGGATTTGCTCCTCTGTTGGTGAACTGGTGACACTCCTGCATAGGCAGTAGTGGTAAGATGTTCCAATCCTACTTATAAAGAGACTCAGACATTACAAAATAGCCTGGATATTAATAATGACCTGACAGTAACTGCATCTCATGTCAGCCACAATTAAGAAAAATTGACTTTAGTTTTGCTTTAAATCCAGTATTTTCCTGCCCCCCCCCCCTTCCTGTGATGCACAGCAAAACATTTATTTATTCCTTGTTTTTCTGCTTCTTCCTCCAGGGAATTACAAGCACCTCCTCCCCCTTTTTTTTTCCTAGCTTTTTGGTATATAACAGAATTCTTCAATTCATAAAATATTCACGGCTGGCAAAGACCAGGTGATCAGTCCTCCCAAGTTTACTTGTCAATTAAGAATTTTTCTGGAAAGATCTTGATCATTCATGGTTTACCTTTCACTAACAATGTTACAGATTTGATTGCTGCTGGCAAGTTTTTGTATTGGTTGGTGTACTGGACAGTTACATCCCAGTGTTTGGTTGTCAGACTGGTAGTAGAGTTTTATACGTAGTGCTTTATTCTTTCCTGTTTTATACGTAGTGCTTTATTCTTTCCTGTTTTATACGTAGTGCTTTCTTTCCTGTTTTATACGTAGTGCTTTATTCTTTCCTGTTTTATACGTAGTGCTTTATTCTTTCCTGTTTTATACGTAGTGCTTTATTCTTTCCTGTTTTATACGTAGTGCTTTATTCTTTCCTGTTTTATACGTAGTGCTTTCTTTCCTGTTTTATACGTAGTGCTTTATTCTTTCCTGTTTTATACGTAGTGCTTTATTCTTTCCTGTTTTATACGTAGTGCTTTATTCTTTCCTGTTTTATACGTAGTGCTTTCTTTCCTGTTTTATACGTAGTGCTTTATTCTTTCCTGTAACTATTAGTGTAAGATTTATTTATGGAAAATGTGCCTTGCTTATGTTTTCATTGGTTTTCTAAAATAATTGGCAATCTTTTTATTCATTTTTTTTCTTTTCAGGAGTTCTGAAAATAAGATGGATAGCAGCTTTGATTGTGATTGTGGTGAGCTGGAGCCACCTGATCATTAACAGAAGAACACTTCTGTAATTTAAGGTCTGCCACGGTTTCCTCTTCGGATGCACTGTATACAAAAAACATCAAATACAAATAATTTCTAGTGCTTACCAGCACCATAGAATGACGCTGCTCAGGACCAGTTCAACACTGAATGTATCTGCACTGTGAGGAGGAGGATGATAGAAGCCTATATCTTGCATATTTATTCACGTTTTTGTTTCATGTCAATTTGTTTTGCACACTAGAGCCGCGTGCATAGTATGTCATTTCATTCCGTTTCACTTCCATCGAGTGTTTTTGTTGATGTTTGCTGGAATGCTGCATCTCTTGTGAACTATGACTACAGTCCTTTTTATACAATCAAAACTGAGCTTTAGCGTTGTGGCTTGCGGGATCCACCAGGCCTGGCAGGCTGTTATGCAATGAGTATTGGAGCTGACCAGTCTAAAGAAGAGCTTTTTTTTATTTTCATTTTTTTTTGTAAGGTTTTTGAAATCTTTTCTTTAGATACCAGCAGTGGTTTATTGTCACGTGTTTAGGAAAATTGAAAATTTCTGCACAAAGGAAGTAAAGTAGCCAAAATGGCAGAAAAGTTTGAAAGCCTCATGAACATTCATGGGTTTGATTTGGGCTCTCGATACATGGACTTAAAACCCCTCGGCTATGGTGGCAATGGCTTAGTTTTTTCTGCTGTTGATAATGACTGTGATAAGCGAGTGGCTGTGAAGAAAATTGTCCTGACTGACCCTCAGAGTGTCAAACATGCTCTGCGGGAGATCAAAATTATCCGAAGACTTGATCATGAAAATATTGTTAAAGTATTTGAAATTCTCGGCCCTAATGGAAGTTGCCTAACTGATGATGTGAGCTCGTTAACCGAGCTGAACTGTGTGTATATTGTTCAGGAGTATATGGAGACCGATCTAGCCAAGCTTCTAGAGCAAGGCCCACTTCGTGAAGAGCATGCTAGGCTCTTTATGTACCAGCTGCTACGTGGGCTTAAATATATCCACTCGGCTAATGTGCTGCATCGAGATCTTAAGCCAGCAAACCTGTTCATAAACACTGAAGATTTGGTGGTAAGAATTGGAGATTTTGGTCTTGCTCGAATCATGGATCCCCATTATTCCCACAAGGTGAGGATTCTTTATATTGGTAATGTAAATAAAAATGGTAGTGATGTTCACAGTGTTTTCTGCGAATTTCTAAACGTGACAGCTGTGGCACTATTGTAGGCTGGTCAGATGTTGGGTGTTATGTTAGGGCATGTACACTTACCTCCTTGCTCTAGTCGAATCACTCTTTGAAAACAGTGGTGACAATGGAATGACTAAGATTCCAACATTGACAGAAAAATCTTTTGTTCTACTTTCTTCTAAAAATGCTAGTTCCTTGTCATGACCTAGAAGAGGTATGTAGTGTATCTGCATATTGGTGGGTCAGTGACCCAGGAAGTACTAAATGGTGGTATCGCAGTATTAAGCCAAACTAGCAAACATATGGTTGGATGCCAACTTTAAACGTAATTCAATGTTTAATTCTCATAGATAGCATGTCTGTTTTTTTGTTTCCTAGTTCTAACCAACTGTCTCCTTGGGGCTTATACATACCAGCACCAGATGCATGGTGCACATGCTTTGCTATGTAGGCCTCATTCTGACCAATTGGAACCCTACTGGAGAACTGTGCATGTGTGTTGAGCGTCCTTTTAGGTTTGGCACCTGAGGAGTTCTCTTCTGGCTTGGCAAATGTAGGCCTATGGGTACAGGACCTTAGAGCAATATTTATTTTTTCCTCTTATTTATTGGGGCCAAATTTAATCTCCTTGGCTTAAGAGCTAAAATTCCTGACCAAATTTGTAGCCCCATAACAATTCAGCAGATTCATATGCACTGTAAGATGAAGGTTTTGATTATGGATTGCTCTGACAAAATACAGATTTTTATTTATTTTTTTTTATTTCACATTTATAAATGAGGTCCACCACGAGACAATGAAGTTGATTTACTAAAACTGGAGAGTGCAAAAGTCTGGTGCAGCTGTACATAGAAACCAATCAGCTTCCAGCTTTTATTGTCAAAATTCAATTGAGCAAGTTGACGTTAGAAGTTTATTGGCTACCATGCACAGCTGCACTACATTTTGCACTCTCCAGTTTTAATAAATCAAGCCCAATGTGATGTAGCTCAAACTTTGCCATGTGAACCATGTTCATAGGAATTTGCACTTGTTCCCTGTTGTTGCAAACTTGTCACCATATGGGTAGTGGACTGCTTTTATTGTAAGCCACATGTGGCTTTCTACAGTCTAAAGGCCTCGGGTAACCGCGTGGAAACTTCAGATCCCATCAGCATTTTCAATTGTCTGTTGGAATGCTACTAATCATTATCCTAAGACTGCTAGACTTATTTATTGATAATATATAGATGAGGTGTGTGTGATATAGATAGAGATATATGAAAAATCGAGCATTGATGTGTAAACCAGCCTTTCTCAACCAGGGTGCCTTGAGGTTTCTTCAGGGGTGCCTTTGCAAAATGTCTAAAAATTGCCCAAAACTTGTATACAAGCCAGCGGGTGGAACAAACCTGCATTTTAGTTACACAAAGCCACAGGTTATCATTGTGAACCATTACGACCTTCTAACTGCCAGCGTCCTGACAACCAATGACAATATCAGTTGATAAGGAGGATGTCAGCTGCCAGTACAGCATCCTAGTTTGACCCTCTCCTTCCCCTCTCCATCAGTGCTGGGGTCACTTTAGCTCAGTGATGGAGAAAAACTGAGGGAGAAGAGAAACAATGGAATACTAGTCAGTACCAGTGTGCAAAAGTGTATTTGCTTTGGAAGAATAAATCGCCTCTAATGTTGGATGTTCTACATGTGTGGATGTTGGTGCGTTATATAAAACTGTTAGAATAGTTTTTCACATTTTAGAATGGGGTGCCTCAAGACTGTCTGAAATTTTAAAGAGTGCCTCAGGACTGTCCATAATGTTAAAGGGTGATTTGACTGAAAAAAGGTTGAGAAACACTGGTGTAAACTACAGTGAACAAATGAATTTATATTTATGGGCCCCAGAGAGACACAAAGTAAAAGATAAAGCAATAGGTGTAAGTAGTATGTAGGTTGTAACCTCTCCTGAGATAGTGTTTTGTTAGGATAAAATGAATGGACAGGCCTCCACAGCTATGTGTGAATACATTCCAAACAAATGGGACTTCAGAGATTTATTAGGAGCTGTGTGTACATCCTGTTATGGGCTCTAATTGCAGTTGTCTCAATGGGGATTTGTGCTGCAGTGCAACTTGTTGTTTAAAGACAAAGCTAATGTTTTGTTTTTCAGAATTAATAAATCTCATATCCATTTTATTTCTAGTTAAATGCCAAAAAACCCAGATTTGATTGGTTTGTTAGCGATGCAATCACTTTTATGATCTTAATTGTTATGCTTAAGTTTTAAAATGTTCTCTAGCTATATGTTGCTGTACAAAGGAACTCGTTAAATAATGTATTAATCCTATGTTCGGCTTTACATTTCTACTGAGTGTGAAAAATGCACCAGCTAGTTAGAAGTGTTTGACTCCTGAAATCTGATTGGAAGATTACAACACACAATTACTTTGTAATTAATAGACTCCCCCTTCCCCCGCTGTAAATTTTGAATAAAGTCAAAGGGTGCGCCAAATCCATCCTTTGACTAAAGCAGTCATAAGGCAGATTTATGCTGGCCAGATATGGCTCAAAGTTTGGGCAATTCACAAGGAATTGCCTGTTGGCACTGCACAGCTCCACAAGCTTCTATCTGAAAATTGACAGTCTGGTGGATAATCCTTAGCTGAGCAGTGACTGTAGCTCATGAGATGCAGTCACTGTTTGGATGTCCTGACAACCCTTGTAGCAGCTGCTGTCAGAATATAATAGCCAGCAGGGGTGCTTCCTCCATCCATGCTGTTTAGCAAGGATGGGGAAAAGTAGCGCTTTCTTTTCTCCCATATGGTTGAAAGAGAACAATCTTCTGTATAGCTAGTTTTACAGGAGCATTTTTAGATGCTGGAAATTTGTTCATCTTATTCTCCATAAGTTAATAAAAGCATGAGCTAAATGTCCTTTTTCATAATGACTCCTCCCCATCACAAAAGAATTAAAGTAATACTACCCACAGCCCAGGTAGGCCTCACCATCCCTGCTCCCTCTTCACAAGATTTGATTGACTGCAACAGGAGCCAATGGCTCCTTCCTTTGTCTCCTGTGAGCAGGGAGAGAGTAAAAGCTGCTGCAGATGGACACCGCACTGGATTGATACAGGACTTGGGTAAGTATTTAGGGAGGGAGGTGAGGGCAGCAGCTAGTGGGAAGGTTTTCACCCTAATACAGGAATTGCATTAAGGCAGAAAAATATTAGATTTTTTTTTTTTTTTGAATGGATCACTGCTCCTATGATGTATTCATTGGCAAAGACTTGTTAACATTATAATATAGTGTCTGGCTCATAACGCAGAATGAAAAGAAAATTGCAGTCAAGGAAATCACAACATCTTGCATTGGCCATAAATTTGTATTGCATATGGGTGCTTAAAACACGTGTGGGTAATCGTGACCTGTTTTTACACCTACACAGGGACATCTTTCTGAAGGACTTGTCACCAAATGGTATCGATCTCCACGCCTTTTACTTTCACCAAATAACTACACTAAAGCTATTGATATGTGGGCAGCTGGGTGCATCTTTGCTGAAATGCTGACTGGAAAAACCCTTTTTGCAGGTTAGCACTACTGGTTTTATCTGTCCTCCCAACAGATTTTTGTTTCTGTATATTGAATTTTTAGACCAAATTTAATATCGTTACAAAAAAAAAATTTTTAAACCTGCATATTAGGCAGATACTGATACACCCATGCCATTTTTTAATTTAATTGTTTTTCCTCTTAAAAGGTGCACATGAACTTGAGCAGATGCAGCTAATTCTGGAGTCTATACCTGTTGTTCATGAAGAAGATAGACAGGAGCTTCTCAATGTAATCCCAATCTTTATCAAAAATGATATGACCGAGCCACATACTCCTTTAACACAGCTACTTCCTGGGATCAGTCCTGAAGGTAAGCTTATAATAAGTTTTAATAAAAGTGTAATTACTCAGATTTATAACGTACCTCAAAAACAATTACCTCTACATATCCTTTAACAGCTCTAGACTTCCTGGAGCAAATTCTGACATTTAGTCCTATGGACAGACTAACGGCAGAAGAAGCTTTGTCCCACCCATATATGAGCATCTATTCTTTCCCTTTGGATGAGCCAATTTCACACCATCCTTTTCACATTGAAGATGAGGTAGATGATATATTATTGATGGATGACAACCACAGCCATGTCTATAATTGGGAAAGGTAATATTACTAAAATACTATATTAAACTGATGTGAGAACACTTTTAAAGTTGTTAATTAGTTGCTCTGTTGCTGGTCCAAAGAAGTTAGACTACAAGCACCCACAAAATAAGATTACTAATACTTACCTCTGTGGTGGGTGGGTAGAACCACAGGGAGCCATGGGAAATTCAGGGAACCAAAAATGTCAGAAACCACTTAGGGGGGAGCGTAGCTCTGGGAAGCTGTAACTTTAGTCTTCGCTGTTGCTTACAGGTAGGTTGTTCCTTTTTTTGTTTAGTAATCTTCTTTTGCAGAGTGCATGTAGATAAGCTACTTTGAGCTGGCGTCGAAAACCCCTCTATATGGTACAATATAATATAAACTGTACAAATTGATTGTGATGGTATTTGGTATTTCATTATTTAACTATATTTCACATTTAGGAACATCTAGTATTTTTTGCAGAACACCAGTATTGTTTAACTCCATTGCAAAAAAAAAAAAAAATCATCCTTCTACATAGATTGTCTATTAGATTGTTGCATGTTATATTGTGGCCTTTATCATGTCACTCTTTGCCATTCTATATATTTAATATAGGGGGGTAGCAGCCCATGTTTAGGAATTCATTCCTTTTCACATCCTCAAAATAAGTCTTACAAGGCACTAAATCTGGTTTAAAAGGGTTTGGTGTCTAATTTTCACTTTGCTATTACTTTGCTACTAGTTTCATTGAAGAGGAAGCGACACTGACAGCACGCCTTTTTTAAAGCTGTTCTGCGCAAACTTTATTTTAAGCAGAAGTAGTATAGGTGCTGATGATTTGGAGGTAAATGCAATATTTTGGCAGAAGAATTACAAGCATCCATATCAAACATGTTTGAGTCCTCAGCCTATTATTAAGTTTCAATAGCTGTATGACTAGTAGTAATGGCAAAATATGCTTTTATGGTTCCTTTAAAGTAGTTGTAAACCTTAGTCATGAAATGTGTACAAAGCAGGTATATCTGTATTGTTTATTTGTCTCTCTCCAAAACTCTATGTAGTTAATCTCTGGTGCTCCATTCCTCTGTTATCAGCACGAGTCACTTCTGACAAGTTTGGAGGAGAGCTCAGCACACAGCTTAGCTACTCAACACCGTTCTGCTGTGTGTAAAGGGTGTGTTCCTTTCCTCCAGTGGGCTCTCACAGTGTTCTAACTGCAGCTCCCTGCCCCCTCCTCTGTGATACTGACAAACGCAGAATGATTTTATCTAAAATCAGCACTTTTAAAGGGATATAGAAAAGAGGACTGCGGATAAACAAGTAAATGTTATGTAGGAGGATATGTTTCAGCTCTGCATTATCTGAGGCTGTTCACTTATGAGAGGGGTTTACAACCATTTTAATAAATATGCTTTGTAAGTTGATTAAAGACAAAAAATGCACGCTTAAAGGTTACAGGAGATCGGTGCAATCCATTTATAAAAAAAAAAAAACAAAAACAAAAAGAGCAGGGAGTGGAAGATTTGCTGTCATTCTGCCAATAATTGTGTTAACTGTCGGTAGCGCTGCTGACTTGCACAGTTTACACAATGGAGATTTACTAGAACTGGAGCATACAAAATCTGGTGCAACTCTGCATAGAAACCAATGAACTTACAGGGTTTTTTTTTTTTTTCTTTTTTTTCAAAGCTTATTTGAACAAGCTGAAGTTAAAAGCTGATGGGCTACCATGCCTAGCTTCACCAGATTCTGAGTGCTCCAACTTAAGTAAATCTCACCCCAATGTCTGTTGCTTCCAGTGCGCTTTCCTGTTTGACAGGGGTAGGTGCCTTGAGACACTTATAAGAGGTTGCCAGACCAGTCACATGCGTGGTTATTGCGTTGCAGAGGCAACTGTAAAGGAGCATAATCTATGTACACTGCCAACCTGGCAAGAAAGCTTGTAATTTAATTCCTTTTGAAATCCTAATACCCCCATCTCACACAGTGATTTGTGTTCCTTTTAGTATAAAAAAAAAATGCTAGTTCCCAGAAACCTGTGGGGTTTTTTTTTTTTTTGTTATAAAAGCTGTAGTTATGATGGCATTGTTTTCCCTATTCTAGATATCATGACAGCCAGTACTCAGACCATGACTGGCCTATCCATAATAATTTTGAAGCTGATGAAGTTCAGCGTGATCCAAGGGCTCTTTCGGATGGAAGTGATGAGGAAGAGGTTCAGGTGGATCCTCGCAAATATCTGGATGGAGAACGAGAAAAATATCTAGAAGATCCTGCTTTTGATCCATATTTCTCTGCTGAGCCTTCTTGGCCGCATTCAAATCACCATGAGAATAAATATTGTGATCTTGAGTGCAGCCATACCTGTAACTTCAAAATGAGGTCCTCATCTTACCTAGATAACTTGGTGTGGAGGGAGAGTGAGGTAAACCATTATTATGAGCCAAAACTTATTATCGATCTTTCCAACTGGAAGGAGCAAAATAAGGAGAAGCTAGATAAGAAGGGGAAATCAAAATGTGAAAAAAATGGTTTAGTGAAGGCTCAGATAGCCCTTGAAGAAGCATCACAGCAGCTAGTTGAAAAAGAAAGGGAAAAACGAAAAGAGTTTGACTTTGATTCATTCATAGCAGGTACCATTCAGCTTAGTATGCAAGATGATTCTTCCAGTGTTGACAAGCTCAATGACTTGAATAGCTCTGTAACACAACTTGAATATAAGTCCTTAATATCAAAGTCTGTAAGCCTGGAAAAGCAAGAGAAAGGCATGGTCAACCTTGCACAATTGGGTGCTCGAAACCAAAATTCTTGGGACAGTCCAATCCTAACTGGTGAAGACTGCTTCCTAAAAGATCAGTTTTGTGGTGAAGTGAGGAAGGATGATCACAATCAGAAGGAAAATACTTACACAGGTTACCTAGATAACTTGTTTAGTAGAAAGGAAGAGCCAGAAGTGTCAGACCCTGAGCCAGCAGAAGAAGGAAAAGATAGCAGCAAGGAAAATGAGGAAGGCTTACCAAATTTTAGTGGCGACATCATCTTTAGTAAGCAGCTGGATTGCATAGGGATTCCCCAGTTTCATAATCCTGTTGGCTCACCCCTCAAATCAGTACAAGCCACACTGACGCCTTCTGCAATGAAATCCTCTCCTCAGATCCCCCACAAAGCCTACAGCAGCATTCTAAAACATTTAAACTAAAACACTCTTCTTGATTTTCAGTTTTCTTTTTTTGTATTCTTCATTCGTTGTCATGAGTGTTCTTTTCTTTACATTTTTTTTCTTACTTGAATTGTATTTTAGTATGTATTTAAATTTTAGTTTTGTTTACCATTGTTTTTACAATTTCAAACTACTTTCTACATATTAATTTTAAACTGGCATGACATTTGCACACAAGGATTAAAAAAAAAAAAGATAATGCAATGTAGGTGGAGACAGGAAATATGCACTAACTGAAGAAAAACCTAAATATCGGTTGCTACGTTTCTAAATATTATCTTGCCTTGATGTTAACACAGTGAGACATTACTTGCCTTCATGGAGATGTCAGTTTTATATTGTTTTTCTAAGCTAGGTCATCATGTTTAGCTTTTTTTTTTTTCATATCCATTTCTTGAAACACATGATACCAGCAGCAACTGAAGAATGCCAGATTTTGGTACGCATGTGTTATCTACCTCAAGGTAACAACAGTTTGTGGCTGTATATTTGCCACCGATAGTGCTATCCATCACGCACCTCTTTTAAGCCAGCATTATTGTAGTAGCTATTCTTGAAATGAGAAAAATACAGAAATATTTATAAATGTTCTTGACTGCATCCTATGTAATGAAGTGTTTTTAATATGCAGTATTTTTATTTATTAAATTCACAACGCGTGTTGAAAATCGGCGCCTCAGAAACGGCTTAGATTGGTAAATGGACATCTTGGCATCTAGCTGTCAAAATACAAGCATGCCATACTATTCGGGCACGGGTTGAAGAATTACAAATAAGTAAGGCATTGTGAAGAGCAGTAATGATTTGCAGTACTTAACAGTAAGCAATCAGGTTTTAGCTTCCTATAGTCATATCAATAGAATATTCTAAATGGATTGCTATGAAATGCCACCCTGTGCTTGTTGCTCTCTTATTAAACAAGCCCTTTGGAATATGGCAGCTAGACTGTTAAACGTTGTCCAGATCTAGTGGAGATATTTAATTTATAGTTTACATTGTACAGTTAGCCTGCATATTAACAGGTCGTTGTGTTCTCGCTTCATTCTTTTTCCCACTCTTCTTTCATTTCAAGGAAAGTGCTCACTGTGTATAGGAATTTGTATTTTCAAAGTGCTTGACTGATCTCTACAAAACATAGGAACGTCGTTAAATACTCCTAGAAACCTTTTTTTTATTTTTTTTATTGCAATGTTAAGAAAGGCGTGCATGGAATTATGGTACAACATTACTGTAAGTTAAGAATTGATGTAAGATTTTTTTTTTTGGCTTTTACTGTATGTTTTTACTGAAAATTCTTTTTTTATTTTCTTTGTTTTGTTTTCAAACCTGCATGAGAAGAATAGCATGTAGTATCTCAATTCTCTGGAAACTTGTTTTGCCTCTGAATTTTGCATACTATTTATGTACTATTGTTTCCCCTATTTAAGAATAATAAAACATGGCCAGCAAAAAATGTGATTTTGTGTCTTGGTAATTCTGCACTTTTTATTAAGGGACATTTTCTTAAAGTGGAACCGAAGTCTTTTTATAACAAACAGCAAGCAGCAGAAGATAAATGCAATGACAAAAACCTGCCTGCCTGTTTGCAGTCTTCTGCAGGATGTAAACGGAGCTTTGCATGTTCTTGTGTACCAGGATGACTGACTCCTGCACATGTGCAAGTTACGCCATCCTGTCTCGGCCAGTGGAGATGCCAAAAAACTGTCACTGGGGAGAAGAGGACCATGGACTGGAGTTGAGTATGTGTCTTTTAGTTCTGTTTTTACAGAACAAGGTTTGTAAATATCAGAGTTGCACTTCAGTTTGTGTGTACTACATGAAGACTACAGTAGATGTTGCAGACACTATTCATGCATTTTCATGCTTTTATTTTTGATTAAAGTATATATTTAACCATCTAGTTTCTTCCTTTTATTAAAGGATACAGTGGAGCTCTTGAATTTCTGACCATTTGGGCTTTACTGCCACCTTCAGGAGTAGGACACTAGTAACAAATACAGAGGCACAGCCTAGGGGTGGCCACTGAATGTAGCCATATCCCCAGCTGCTAGAGGCAGCATTTATTTTTTTTATTTTTTTGCCTAATGACAAGAAATGAAAGGACCCAAGATTCCTGCTCAGAACTGTTGGGGAATCTTTGTTTTCTTTCTTTTTGCAAGAAATTCTTATTTTTTTCTTTAGTTTTCAAGGCCTTCAATTGCTGAGTTGGATGTTAAGCTTGATCATCCCTGTTGTACATCAGTTTGCTTGTATCTTTCATGGTCAGCTTAGTTTGCTATACCCCCTGCCCATGAGTGCTGGCCTTCTGTAACACTGGCCTTGCCCTTCTGGAATGCAGTGCATTGGAATTTACATGACTAACTTCCCTCAAGTTTTGAAAATTAACCTGCCCCCCCTGCTAGCCAGAAGAGGGCAAGAAGAAATGCTGTGAGCTGGTGCCTCTGTCCTCTAAGGAACCTTTTTCTGATCTTGCACATGGATGAAGTGGTGCTGAGGCCAGAGCCTTCATCTTTTCTGATGTGGTTTTGGTCTCCTCAACCTGGATATTTGCCTATCTTTCTGTCTAGCTCCAGTGTACCCGGTTACTTTCTCTTCACTGTCTAGATGTAGTCTGTGCTGTGCTCGATTACTTTGCAGCCACTACTTCTGTTTAAATCTCTGGGTGCCCTAGAAGGGGCCTAGCCATATATACTGTAGGATATTTTTTTTTTTTGTTCTTGCCATATAATCCATTTCCCTGCATTCCTTGAAGGACACAATACCCACCCTGCCGGTTATGTCTTTTGACCAGTGTTGCTTTGTAACTAACCAAGCTGCTTCTGTCATATGGGGGGGTACTCTAGGCTGTGCTTTTTGTTTTATGTCTACTGTCCTGCTCCTGACAGTGGCATGGTAATCCAATGGTCAGAATCAAGACTGCTGCTTTGCCTTTTGAGGAAGAAAAAAGTTTTTTGTTTCTTTTATGTCTATGACCTGTTGGCTAGATTTTTCACTTCTTGCCTTAAAGCACAACCCCAAGAGAGATGAGTTCTGTAAAGACAGGATGTCCCTTGTGGAAGGTTTCCTCTGTTTTGTTAATACAAATTTTGGACTTGTCACTAATCATCCTTCCTGACACTTCTTAAATCCCTCCAAATGGAACATACACCATTAAACACATGACAAAGGTTCTAACCCTTCCTTACTGTTCAAAATGGAGAAAAAAAAAAGTTGGCCTTAGAAATGCTTTCAATTTCTTAATGTGGAGGGAGCATGTGCATTTCCACATTACCATGCCAAGCATTACATTACTAAACCCAGCCAAGGTAGGGACCCTATAGTGATGCTACCCCACCACTTCAGCTCCCACACTACTCTCATTGCTCAGCAAGCTATTCCACTGCCCAGTGATCCTCCTTCCCAGGCAAAGGGCTTAAAAAAATGATCTCATGTCCAACCCACGGGAATTACTGATGGTTGGTATTCTAAACAATCTCATGCTGGTGTTTTCAATCTGTTACCAATATGCGTTAAAGCTATACTTTTTTTTATGGTATTGTGTGTTGGGATATTGGTGGTATATTTAGAGTCCCATATAGGATTTATTTTTTGAGTAAGGTCTGCATAGAAAATTGTCTTGGGACAGACCTGCATTTGCAAAAGTATTAGATATTTACTAAAATGAGCCAAAATCAAGTTTGAAATGATTAGGCTTTCCCTGCCAATTATTTCTTAAAAGCAGCTAAACCATGGATTAAAAACTCTTTTTTTACTTAGCCACATTGTGTATATATTGTAAGCAACAGATTGAAATTAGAGTTGTCTCTCTGATTTAATATGCTCTAAATAAACACAATGCCTTCAGTTTGTGTATCATTTAAGATGCAAGCTGTTAAGTTCTGATAGATGCTCATTTCTGAAAGCCGAAATATATTCAAACAATAAAATCACATATATGATGTAGGTTGCCCATACGGGTAAGATTGGTCTTTCTGTTTTACCAAGTACTCACTTAATCATTTTGCATATACCTGTTGATCTTGCCAGTATAACCAATAGATAAGCACTTCCTTTTGATAGGGTGACTTGCTCTTCCCTCTGCAGTTTAGATGCTGGTACCATTTAGTCCAATCATTGAACAGAAATGCCTAACTCTGCCCACATCGCTACATTAACAGCATATTGCTCTAACTTCAGGAATTTAGGGAAAGGATGTGTAAATCATGTTCGGTCTCCCACCCTCTCCACCACAGTCAATTAGGGACTAAAAGAATACTATGGAGAGGTAACATTCATTTCTTTTAAGACTTATAGCATACCAGTTTGCATTGGAAATGCCCATTTAAATAGTAATTTCAGGCTACTTGTAAAATCAAACTTCTGATGCTGGCAAAGTAATAATGAAAATGTGCAAAAATGGCAAAGTTAATGTAGCCAGACTGGGATAACTGCCCAAGGAAAGTCATAGGTGCATGGAACCTGCAGACCAAAAATCCATGGAGTCTTAATGAATCCAGTTGTAGGAATCCAATTATGAGAAAGGGGTTGGAACAATCTAGGTACCAGGGTAGGCTGTGGTAGAGTGAAGCAGAATCTAATATAAAACAAGGGGAGAAACTGCGCCTCTAACTGTACATTGTAGTGCAAGTGTAATAGTTAAAAAGTAGGTAGGCAACTCCCATATGAGTGATAAAATACAGGCTCATCAATGATGTGGATGAGAGAAGTCAGGATCAAACAGCCTTTTTATACAATGCAGAGGATTAACCCCTTAGGTTGCACAGTGAGTATAACAAGCATGCTTTACAGCATATACAGACTGATTTTACTGTTGTGGGTTTAGTAACACTTTTTAATGTGTTTTTGGTATCTACCTGATACTATATTTTAAAATTGATTTATTTATTATAGGTACTTTATATAGCACTGTCAATTTACACAGCACTTTACATATATATTGTACATTCACATCAGTCCCTAACCCTCAAGAGGTGTACAATCTCAAGTCCCTAACTTACATTCATACACATAATAGGGACAATTTAGACAGGCTCCAATTAACCTACCAGCATGTCTTTGGAGTGTGGGAGAAAACCGGAGTACCCGGAGGAAACCCATGCAGGCACAGGGAGAGCATGCAAACACCAGGCAGGTGGTGCCATGGCTGGGATTCAAACCAATGACTCTAGTACTGCCAGGAGGAAGTACTAACCATTTAGCCACTGTGCTGCCCCACTGATGCGCCAAGCTGATCTCCAGGCAAATAGCTGAATACACAGCGGAAAAACATATATGGAAGCTACTTTACATGTTTTTATATTTCTATCCAACCAGATTTGCACAGCCCTGCTGGACGGCAGAGCCTGACTAGTGACTTGGCTTTCCTCTATGGCAGTTAAGCCACAAAGAGAAAATCTGCAGCAAACTACTTTTCAAAACACTAAACAGACTGCAGTTGGCCCTATTTCCCCATCCAGCTCTTTCATCTCTTGCCCAGTCTGCTTCGTAATCTCTCCACTATAACATGTGCCCTCTCGCTCCTTCTCACGGTTGTGTCCTCTCTCCTTTGACTCTTACCTTCACCACCCCACAGGAGATGTATCAACCTCACTCCTCTCCTTATTACTGTACTCATCAACTCCTGCTAATTCTGAACCCACATGCTAACAAAACCTCCAGGACACTAAAGCATGTCCCTTCATATAAATCATACTCCCATATTGCCTCTCACCCTTCTGTTTTTTCCAATTGCTGAAGATATAGCCCCAAATCTTGGGCCTCCATCGTTTACCTTTGACCAACACACTCAGCACCCCCATCCTCTGGCTGCAGCCCTAATTCACACAGTCTAATTTCTATTCCTCTTCTTCCCAGAACCAGCCTTTCGTTCTCAAGTGCCATTTGGAACGCCCACCCTGTCTGTAACAAGCTCACCTCTGTCCATGACCTTTTATTCGCAAACTCCTTTAACCAACTTGCTGTTGCTGAAACCTGGCTTCAAGCATTTGACTCTGCCTATCTTGCTCTTGTCCCCCATGTGGCCTCCTCTGGACTCACTCTCCCAAACCCAGTGGACAGAAGGCAGGTGGAGTTGGGATCCTTCTATCCTCACAAAACACCTTTTCAGGTTCTTCACTGGCCTCCCTCTCTGTCCCTTTCCATATCTGAGACTCACTATATATCTATTTTCTTTGAGAATTTCTGTAGTCTACTGACCTCCTGGACAAGTATCACGCTTCCTTGATGACTTTTCCACCTGCTTACTCGTTTTTCTCTCTTCTGAAATTTTCATTCATGGTGACTTCCACATCCCTGTTATTAGCAGTTCAGCTACTTCTAAACTTCTCAGTCTAACCTCCCACTCTCACATTAGACAATGGGCACATCTTTCTACTCATTCTGATGGTGACTCCCTTGACCTTATATTCTCCTAACTATGGACTATTTGCAACCTGTCTAACAATTATTTCCCCCTCTATGATCTCTACCTTATTAGCTTCATTCTCCATTTACTTCTTTATCTCTCCTCCCTCCTCCTCTCCTGCCCCCAATCCAGTCACCTCTGTCTACAACAGTTGACTTCCAAAAAGTCTAAAAAAAAACGAGGCTGCACTCTTGAGCATCTGTGGCAGAAGACTTAGGCTGGCCATATATTATACAATTTTCCTGAGATTTTTGGTTTAGATTTACCAAAACCATATAATATGAGGTCAAACCTAACAACACTTTCAATTGTATCCAATTAGGCAGGCTCTTGCACTAAATAGTTAAAGGTAAATCTAAAGAAAATTGGACAGAAAATTGTATAGTGTATGGCCAGCCCAAGTCCCACCAAGACTTCAGCCAGCATTAATCTTCCCTGCCCTCCAAAAATACTATTCCCACCTCTGTACTGTGAAATTGTCTTATTTTATCACTCTCATTCACCCTCTCATGCAGTCCCCATCAACTCCTTTTCTACTTTTCACTCTCTGTTCATTACTGCTTCTATCCACTAACTCACTCACTGTCCAGGAGATCACAAATCACTTAAAAATAAGTTGTGATGAGATATCCACTATACAGATATCTCTCCCACAAAATATTCCATGTCCACCTACACACTCAATATATTCTTCATTTAACCATGTTACTATAGAAGAGGTAGTTAACCTTTTTATTAATACCTACCTGATCACCTAGACCCTGTTACCTCACAAATAATATGGTGACCCACTTACTTTGTCCTACACGCTCTAACTCACATCTTCAATCTCTCCCTGTGTACTGGTATCCCTAACCCTCTAAAATAGGTACTGGTAACCCTCATACTTAAAAAGCCCTCACTGGAACCTACCAATCTTAACTGCCTAAGACTCATCTCCACTCTCCTTTTTATCTCCAAACTCCTTAAATGCCTAGTCTACAACCACTGTGAATAATCATCTTGACCCCATTTAGTCTTGAGTTCATCCACAACACTCCACAGAACCTGCCCTACTAAAACTCAAGAATGATTTAATAACCGCTAAATCCCACGGTCACTATTCTGTACTGTTACTGTTGGACCTCTCTTCTGCCTTTGATACAGTTGACTACCTCCTTAAAAAAAACTCAATTTCCTTGGTCTCCGTGACTGTACTCTTTGTTGTTCTCATCTCGTCTGTCTCACAGTGTCACTTACTCTTCTTTCCTTTTTTCTGTCATGGTCCCCCAAGCTTTTTGTCCTTGGATCTCTCCCTATACATCCTCCCTGGGTCAGCTAATAGCCTTCCACTGCTTTCAATACCATTTCTATGATAACACCCAAATCTTTCTACCCCTCAGCTCGCCCCATCAGTCTCCTCATGCAGCACTAATTTACTTACACACATAATATGGATGTCACACCACTTCCTTAAACTCAGTCTATCCAAAACTGAGCTCATAATATTTCTTCCCCCACATGCCCTTTCTCTGTCGAGATTGATGGCACAACTATCAGTCTGTTCTCACGTGCCAGGGTGTTAGGTGCAATCCTGGACTCTGAACTCTACTTTCAGCCCCACAGCCAATCACTGTTCAAATCTTGCCACCTCGACCTCTGAAAAATGAACAAAGCAGTTAAATCTATAATATGTATTTTCCTCAGTCCAAAGTACCAGATGTCATTTCTCTCTGTTTCCTCCTTAAATCTTCTTGAGTCACTTCTAACAGTCTAAATCAACACCAGACCTTCTGAGAAGACCCCCCCCCCCAGCACACAGCAGGTGATTGACAGCCTCCGCTGTGAGTGTCTCCCTATAGGAGTGTGTGTTTGGGGTTGTGTCCATTCCCTCCACTCAGGTTTTAGATTATGTTCAGCTCTCACTATGCTCTGCAGTGTGTGATATCAGATCAGATATTTAGATATGTGTGTTTTAGAAGGCAGTAGAGAAGAGAGTGTTGCAGATAAATGGGTACAACGGTGGATTGTTTTTTTTTTTCTCTCTGTGAATCACTTGAGGCTAGTTCGTTCACTGAGTATATGTAAGGTTTTACAGCAACTTTAACCAATGACTTCGTTGCTGGTTCTCTTTCGCCTCCAGTATTGCAACTCCCTCCTCATTGACTTACCTTTACATATTCCCCCCCCAGTCTTTCATGAATGCTGCTGCCAGAGTTATCCGCCTAGCAAATAGTGTCTACTACCCCTCTCTGCCAATCCCTCGCTTAGCTTCCTCTCCACCAGCAAATAAAATTCAAAGTACTACCAACCTCCAAAGCCATCTACAACTCCTGCTCGCTAGCTCCCTCGCCACCTCCTCCCATGCTCATTTCCCATCCTCTGGAACTCCCTACCACCAGTCTGTATGACTATCTCCCATTGTATCCACTTTTTAGTCAATCCCTAAAAACCCATCTCTTTAGGAACCTATCCTGTCTCTTCTTAACTTTTATTTTCTCCATCAGCTTTTCATCCACAATCATTAACTTTTGTATCACTTGACCCTCCCTTTTAGCTTTTAAGCACTAACAAAACTGGCCCTCTGATTCCTCTTGTATTTTAACTGTACTGTTTGTCCTCCTGTTGTAAAGTGCAGCTCAAACTGTTGGCGATATGTAAATCCTGTATAATATTATTAACCAGATCCATGCCGCACTATAGCAGAAATACTGCTACAGAGTGGCACAGGTGTGCAAAATCACATATATATATATATATATATATATATATACATATACATGATCTTGCAGTTCCGGGTAGAGGGCAAGCGCGCCCTACCCGCGCCACGATTCGCGGCCGCGGCTGTCAATCACCAGGTCCCGGCCAATGATTACTTGCCGGCACCTGGTGATCACCGAGTATCTCCAACGGGGGAGAGACCTGTATGTAAACAATACAGATCTCTCCCCTGTCAGCTCCTGCACACTGCTTTATATAGCTCTGCATAGCTGAACCATACAAAGCAGTATGCTTACAATGAAGTAGCACATAATGTTAAACAGCACACAGTTAACCCTTTGATTGCCTCACATGTTAACCCCTTCCTGCCCAGTGCCATTAGTACAGCGTCAGTGCTTTTTATTAGCACTGATCACTGTATTGGTGTCACTGGGGATGTCAGTGACACCAAGTCAGTCCTACCCAGTGTCAGAATGCCCGCCGCAGTCCCACTACAAGTCGCTGATCGCCGCCATTACTAGTAAAAAAAAAAATTACATTTCTGTATATATACCGCCATTTGTAAACACTATAACTTTCACGTAAATCAATTCATTTACATGTATTGGGATTTTTTTTATAGCAAAGACATGTCGCAGAATACATTTTGGCCTAAATTTATGACAAAATTTGATTTTTAAAATTTTTTTTACTGGATATATTTTATAGCAAAAAGTCAAAAATTTTGTTTTTTTTTCTCAAAATTGTCAGTATTTTTTTCTTTATAGCGCAAAAAATAAAAAAACGCACAGGCAATCAAATACCACCAAAAGAATGCTCCATTTGTGGGGGAAAAAAGGACTTAAATTTCATTTGGGTGCAGTGTTGCATGACCACGCAATTGTCAGTTAAAGTAACGCAGCGCTGTATCGCAAAAAATGGCCTGGTCAGGAAGGGGGGTACATCCTCTGGAGGGCAAGTGGTTATTATTATTATCATCATCATTATTATTATTATTATTATTAATAATAAACTAAATAAAAAACTGCAAAAAAGTAAAACATTCATTCACTGCAACAGTAGAAAGCTGCCTTTTCAAAACTAGTGTAAGTTATTCTGAACAACTTGTTGGACTCTGGAGGGCAAGTGGTTAAACAAGAAAAGGTCCAACAAGTTGTTCAGAATAACTTACACTAGTTTTGAAAAGGCAGCTTTCTGCTGTTGCAGTGAATGAATGTTTTACTTTTTTTCAGTTTTTTATTTAGATTAATATTATTATTAATAATAACCACTTGCCCTCCAGAGAATTTACCCCCCTTCCTGATCAGGCCATTTTTTGTGTTACTTTAACTGACAATTGTGCGGTCATGCGACACTGCACCCAAATGAAACTGATTTGGTGTAGGATAGATAAATTAAAGCAAGTCTCTGATTGGTTGCTGTGGACAATTGTTACCTTTTATTTCTCCCAGTTGCTAAAACCATGGCTCTGTTCTTATTCCAGACTGAGCTCGTTGTAGATGCATGCTGGTTAGGAAAACATAGCAGAGCTGCTTTTTCTGTGAAGAAAGAGTTGTGTTATGTAGGTCAGTGCTCAGTGCTGGTTTTTAGAATGTCCTAGATAACAAGATGCTGCGTAAAAGGTCTGTAATTCCATATAAACTTTTCTAGCCATCCAGAGTTTTATACGCGGCATTAATGGTTCAATAAAAGGTGACGCAGATCAAGTTGTTTAGCAAAGGTCATGACGACTAGATACCTGACAAAAGTCAAAGCTGACAACTCTGGATTGATAAGCTATCACTTTCAAACACTTATCTGAGCATTCTATATCAAAAGCCTTGTATCGCTGTCAATGTGGGCCATGTGCCCTGCACACTATAAAGAAACCTGATGACAGCTGCGGATTTAACCAGGCTTAGCAGCAATGTGAAAAATGTACTTTCTGGGCCATGAAAGTCAATAGCTTGCAAGTGCCCGCTCACCTGTTTAATTCAAAGTACAAGTTTGTCAATAAGTTTGAGAAGTCACAGAGACGAATTAAAGCTGAACTCCAGGACGATCTACAACCAACATACCTGACCCAGATAGGCTGGCCATAGATGGGTCTTTTTTTTTTAAAAAAAAAAAAGGCAATACCTCTATCCACACAAGCGAGGTGGATGGAGAAATACGGTCAGCCGGAATATTGTATTTTGACAGCAGGACCCAACAAAGGTTTTCCAACATGTCCCTTCTACAGAAGTCAATCAAACGATCAACTCCTGTTGAGAAGGAACGGCCACACACTGATCAAAATTTGGCTGGTCTCTGCTGAACTGGCCAAATTTTAATCAGTGGTAAAAACAGGTTGCTGATCTGCATTTTTACCACAACCCTCCTACAAGTGGAAAGGGTGCTGCTCAAGCAAGCACACAATATCATTCCCGCGATGCTTTCATGTCATGCACAGTTGACAGGCAGTACTACCTGTCAAACATTCCCATGTAAGTGATTGGGACCACAATGCAACTGTAAGCCAGATGCTTGGATTGCAGTACGGTCCCAAAATGCAAAGTCGCCATTCAGCATTGAAAAAAAAAAACAGGCCTTAGAAGGTGACAATATTGCTTTCTGAACTCCTGCAAATCTCCTTTCACTGTTCTCTGAAAAGCGATTCACTGCAGATTGCTTTTCAAGGGGAAAGTAAACACTGCTGCTATTGTGAAAGGAGCCTTATACAGTTGTGTTCAAAATAATAGCATAATAGCAGTGTGTTGAAAAAAGTGAATAAAGTTCAAAATCCTTCTAATAGCTTTTATTTCCATACACACAAATGCATTGGGAACACTACACATTCTATTCCAAATCAAAACAGGAAGAAAAATATATCAAATTTGTGTTGTTCCTCTAAAAAAATTGAAGAAAAGTGAATATTAGATTGTTCAAAAAAATAGCAATGTTTGTATTCTTCTTTACAAACTCAAACATTCACTATATAAACTGAAAAATATTTGAAGATTTTGCTTTCCTTTGAATCACTTAATGAATATTTAGTTGTATAAGCACTGTTTCTGAGAACTGCTGTACATCTGTGTTGCATGGAGTCAACCAACTTCTGGCACCTGTGAACAGGTATTCCAGCCCAGGATGATTGGACTACATTCCACAGTTCTTCTCTATTTCTTGGTTTTGCCTCAGAAACTGCATTTTTGATGTCACCCCAGAAGTTTTCTATTGGATTAAGATCCGGGGATTGGGCTGACCACTCCATAACGTCAATCTTGTTGGTCTGGAACCAAGATGTTGCACGTTTACTGGTGTGTTTGGGGTCATTTTCTTGTTGAAACACCCATTTCAAGGGCATTTCCTCTTCAGCATAAGGCAGCATGACCTCTTCAAGTATTCTGATGTATTCAAACTGATCCATGATCCCTGGTATGCGATAAATAGGCCCAACACCGTAGTATGAGAAACATCCCCATATCATGATGCTTGCACCACCATGCTTCACTCTCTTCACAGTGTACTGTGGCTTGAATTCAGTGTTTGGGGGTCGTCTGACAAACTGTCTCCGGCCACTAGACCCAAAAAGAACAATCTTACTTTCATCAGTCCACAAAATGTTGCGCCATTTCTCTTTAGGCCAGTCAATGTGCTCTTTGGCAAATTGTAACCTCTTCAGCACGTCTTTTTTTCAACAGTGGGACTTTGCGGGGGCTTCTTGCAGATAGCTTGGCTTCACATAGGCGTCTTCTAATTGTAACAGTACTCACAGGTAACTTTACACCTTCTTTGATCTTCCTGGAGCTGATTGTTGGCTGAGTCCTTGTCATTTTGCCTATTCTTCTATCCATTCGAATGGTAGTTTTTCACTTTCTTCCACATCTTTCAGGTTTTGGTTGCCATTTTAAAGCATTTGTGATCATTTTAGCTGAGCAGCCTATCATTTTCTGCACTTCTTTATATGTTTTCTCCTCTCCAATCAACTTTTTAATCAAGGTACGCTGTTCTTCTGAACAATGTCTAGAACAACCCATTTTCCTCAGAATTTTAGAGAGCAATACACTGTAACCAGCATGTACAACATTTGCTGCCTTCCTTCCTTAAATAAGGGCAATAATTGCCACCTGTTTTTTAAAGAATGAATGACCTCACTAATAGAACTCCACAGTGCTAATATTTTGAACATGCCCCTTTCAATTAGTGATTCAATTACACAGAATCAGCACATGCATGTCATGACTGTTGGGTCTGTTGGATTTCTTTACACTGATGTGTGCTACCTTGTGCTGAAAAAAAGTAGAACTTTGCCCCGATTTTTCCAGCACAATATGCAATGTGTGTAAATGAAGGTAAACAGTCACTAAAGTTTCCTTTACAAATAAAGCTTAGTGACATTTAAAAAAAAAGTAAAGTATTGCAGCACATTTTAAAATGCAATGCAGTGTGCATGTCAATGCATATGCGTTTATGTGTGCTTAGCGCACGCTTTGTGGTGTGAATGGGCCATACATTTTTTTTTGGCAACTAGTGTAATTCCCTGAATCTGGCTCAATACCAGCTTTTTGTAATCCCCTGTGGAGCAGTACTTGGACCCAATCCGGTGTGCTGCGAGCATAGGAAATGAAAAAGAAACTGATGGGAGAGAGTGAAAGGATGAGTATCTCAGCCTCCCGTTGCTCATTCACTGTCCAATCACAGGCTGGGGGTAGAGAGATGCCCTGTCTGTATTGCTAACTGCCGTAGAGGAAAGCCAAGTCACTAGTCAGGCTCTACTGTCTGGCAGGGTTGTGCAAATCTGCTGAGTGGTTGGACAGAAATATAAAAACATGTAAAGTAGGTTCCATATGTTTTTCTTCTGTTTGCCAGGTGATCAGCTTGGAGCATCAGCATCAAAGCATAATTCCAGGCAGATACGGAAAACACACATTGTTAGTGTTACAAAACCCACAGCAGTAAAATCAGTCTGTATATGCAGTAAAGCATGCTTGTTATACTCACTGTGGAACCTAAGGGGTTAATCCTCTGCATTGTGTGAAAAGAATGTTTGATCCTGTCTTCTCTGATCCTCCCCTTCTACTGTCCCCAATCCATCTCCTGATAGAACAGAGCATGGGGGGCAAGGTTCACATGCCCAGTTTGTTGTGTATTGCTAGAGAGTTTTTTTTTATTATTATTGGGAGAGTACATGTGATCAGTACAGGGCCAATCAGCACTGTCCAGACAGAGGTCAGGGGTCCTGCAGCCTCATAGGACAATCAGGGAAGAATGAAAACTCCTCCTCCAAGCTTTAACCAGTGCTCTGCTGGAAAATGATAGAAGTCACAAGACTGCTCTTATGGCTGATGAAAAAGGGTATTTAGCAGTTTATATTTACTAAAATAATTACATTTCCATGTTCTGTGTACTGTGTGAGACCAGACAGAGTGAATGCAGGGTCCTAGGTTAGTAACACTTTAACCACTTCCTGTCCGGACACTTTTACCCCCTTCCTGTCCAGGGCAATTTTCAGCTTTCAGCGCTATCACACTTTGAATGACAATTGCGCGGTCATGCAATACTGTACCCATATGAATTTGTTACCATTTTTTTGAGACAGATAAAGCTTTATTTTGGTGGTATTTATTCACCGCTGGGATTTTTATTTTTTTTACTATGTAAATGAAAAAGTCCAAAAATTTTGAAAAAAAGTGTTTTTTTTAATAAAATTTTGCAAATAAATAATATTTCATCCTAAATCTTGGCCAAAATTTATTCCGTTATTTTTTTAGTAAAAAAAAAAAATCCAAATTAGTTTATAACCAAACATTATAATTTTTAAACATTTTCTTTTACATTTTTATTTTATTTTTTTTTATATTATTTTTTATTTTTATTTTTTATTTTTACATACTGTCACCCTAGCAGTACAGTGTCACCATGGTGACACTGTACTACTTGTGGGGGGTGATGAAGATTTTTTTTTTTTTTTTTACACTGATTGCTTTTACACCCATATAGGATGTAAAAGCAATCATTTCTCTTTCTCTCTGTCTGCATTCTTGCAGTCATTGAGAAATACTGAGTGAGCTGTGATTGGTCACAGCTTGTCACATGGTACAAGGCTGTTGTGAATAGCCTTGTACCATGTGACCTCTGTGATCATTCACAGATTTCACACGTAGTAAGCAATGATGTCACAAGTGACATCTTGCTTACTACTTTGCATGTGATCACTGATTCGCCAATCAGTGATCACATGACCGGGACCTCGTACAGAGGTCCCGTCCGATGATCGGTGTTTCACTGTGTCCGGAGGACACAGCGGACACCGGATCGCGGTGGTGCGCGCTCCTAGGGAGCGCGCACAGCTAGAAAAGGCGGGTGCCGTTTAGGAACGGCAACCCGACCTTGGACTGCCACCGCCCTGCCGTTTATAAACAGCAGGCGGACGGCAAGAGGTTAATTAAGCCCTATATTCATGAGAACATTAAAATGTATGTGAACCCTCACCTTGTAAAACAACTCATTAAGTTTAAAATAGAAATGAAAGTCAAAACATCTGTGTATAGATATAAAAAACATGATAAATACCTTGTTTTCCCCTTTCTATAAGTGATAACATTACCTTTTCTCAGCCACGTAAGGATCTTAGAGATGTGAGGGAGGAGAAACAACAGTACACTGGTCTTCCAAGTGAATGGCTGAGAGGAGGGAGGGTATGTTGGTATATGTCTGATCATCTGATCATTGGAGGAGAGCAACCAGAACACTGACTATGCTGTACTCTTATGCCTAGTGTGGTCAGTTTTTAATAGTAAAGCCAGAAAACCAGAGAAACACAAAGGAAGCAATACATAGAGAACAGGATACATTTTCATAGAAGTACATGATACAGCAGACACATATCAGTAATATGAAATGTTGGGTTGACATATTCTTTAATGAAACTAGTGTAAGTACCTGACTTTGATTTGATACATGCCTCTAGCAATCCCCTGTAAAGCAGAGCTCTGTTCTACAAGAGGGAGAAACACCACAGGGAGCCAATCAGTTGTACAGCATTCCTCATGTGTTAGCAAGGAAAATCCTGATAGGAGGAGAAAGCAAACTGTAGTATGTGGCATCAGTCCACCTGTATGGTGCCCAGGCCAGCAGGGGGGCCCAGGAAACTGGGAGAATCGGATGTGGGTAGGAAGGGTGGTGGGCACAGTGGGGGGGGAGGGGCAATTACTGTAACCGATCCCCTGTATGGCTTTCTGCAGCATCTGAAAGCTGGATTCTCCTCTCCCTCCCACTGGTTTTGAGCTGCAGCAGAGAGAGCCATACAGGGGATCGGTTCCAGTAATTTCCCCCAGCCCACTATGCCAATCATCCTCCCTGTGCACATCTGATTCACCCAGCTTCCAGGGCCCCCACAGTGCCGGCTTCCCTCCTCTCCTTCCCACTGGCAGCTGCAAGCACACAGTAGGATCCTTCAGGATGGAGAGTTGGGGAAGGGTCCGATAATTACGTCACAATAACCAGAACCTTCCTTTCTTAAATGAACACAAGTGATCGGTACTGATCACTCACTGTTTCTGCCCTCCTCCATTCATAGAAGCTGTACTTTAGCTTGTGTAGCACTACTCCCTTAGGGATTGCTGATTAATTGGATCCTCCTATAGTCCTGCACAGCCAGTCATTCAGCATTTTCCACACAAGCTTGCACTTGGAGTCAAAAATCAGTCCTTGAGCTTTTGTTTTGTTATTTTGAGGAAATTAGAACTTGGGTAGGGTAAAGGGTGTATAGGATGCCCAAGGGAACCAAAATCTGAGGAAAATTTCCTGAACTATTCACAAGCTTATCTTCTTCAGCAATACAGTCTCTGGTGGAGTGCTAGCCAGCAGCTCTTGTTGTACCATCCCAGACACTAGATGAACTCCTCTTCACCCAGCAATCTGGAGACTTTCTTCCTGAGTAGAGGATCTGAGTAGAGGATCTGACTCCTGTTCCTTTACACAAGGTCAACAATCACTAGCAGGGGGGCTAATCTGGTTTCTCACCAGAGTGCTCCCTCCCCTATCCGCCCAGTGGGTGCAGGTGTACTCACTCAGAACCTCTCCTGTACCGCTTTTGGGATGGCTGCTACTACCAGTCCTATCAGCTGGGCTACTCCATCCCTGCCATAGAGGTGGTCCTCGCTCAGGGGGCCAGTGAGCTCCAAGTGTTCCTCCTTTCCAGCTCCAGGTTCACAGGCAGGCCCCATCTCACTAGGCCTCCTGGCAGCCTTCCTCCCCCAGCCTCACATTGGCCTTCTCCACACTCCTCTCCCACCACCAAACTCCTACTACTGAGCAGGCTCTTAAACTTTTAAGGTCGTTCTATCCCCTTGCCAAGCCTTCTGTTGGGAATTGAGAGAAAACAGGTGGCGCACACACCTAGTGCATTATCCAAGGTTTATTGTAGGAATTAAATCATAAAAACATACTCACAGACGAAGCATGTATCTAAAAAGCATAGAAAAATGACAATGGCCACAACGGCGGGCAAGGTGTTCTCACTGTCAGTGCGGTCAAATCCTGACGCGTTTCGGGGACTAATCCCTTTTCTCAGAGCTGATGACCAACCTCTGATGCTGATGTATGATGAATGGAAAGAAAGAGCCTCGCTGTTGATGCATCAACCTGTTTTCTCTCTATCCAGTGGGTGATTTCCCCGTCTGAGGAGGGCTGCACCCCTGGAGCATTTCCTTTGGTTGTCGCTGTACTGGTACCCTTGGCTTCCCTTTTGGCTGTGCATATCCTGAGGCGCTGGAGAGTACATACGATATCCGGTTCTGTTGGGGATTGGCTGAGGTCCCTCAAGAGTGCAGACAGCCACTCCTCATATCATCCCACTGCCTCCAAGGCCCTCCTCAGAAAGCCTCAGAGCAGGGGGAATTTCCAGAGGGGCTGGCCTGCAGAGTCTCTCAGTCCTGACCAAAATTTGACCCCTCTGGCTATCACACCTGAGCTGCCAACCAGCTCCTGACTAACCACTGGGGTCTAGCTCCCCCTAGCTGCACTAAGAGGGTGCTACACTTACATGAATGAAAAATGATCTATGAATGGAGGACGGGTGGATGAATGAAAAGTCTGCTACCTCCATTCATAGATCACTTTTCATTCACGAAAGCTTTATGTCACGTACCTGATCGGAGACTGAATTGACGAGGTCGGCCACACTTGTGTCACTAGCCCTGACCCCTCTGAGGTTGGAACAGAGGGAGTCTAGGGACCAGGGGGACAAGAGCGCCAGTGGTGGTAGTTTGTGGCTCTTGCAGATGATGACTTTGGTAGGCAGAGTATCCTCTGATTTGGTTACCGGAATAGCAGGCAGAGCAGGTTCTGGGCAATACCCAATGTGCAGCAGGGCAATGTAGGTAGCCAGGACACAGGACAGGAGCAGGGTCATAGAGTAGCCAGGGTCATCAACCATCGGGCAGCGAGGTACAAAATCAGCAGGAGAAGCCAGAGTCAAGAACAGAGCCGGAGTCAGGAATCAAGAGCAGGAGAGTAATCGGAGTTGGGTCAAGAGCAAGCCGGGTCAGCAACAAGAAAACGTTCAGAAGCAAGCAGGACACAGGGGGGAGCTGAAGACCAGTCAGCACTGAATCAGCACGGAGGTGCTCTTTAAATAGCCCACCCATCACCGACAGGCGCACCTGGGTCCTAGTGCCTGCCCGGCACCGTCATTGGTGACAGGTGCGCCTGGGTCCTAGTGCCCACCTGCCTATATGCCTTGTCGGGATCCTGCACATGCACAGATTCATGCGCTGCAGCGATCTTCTCTTAGCCGGAAATCCCTTACATTGCCCCCCCCCCCCCTTAGGGGCAGCCTCAGGACTAGGGCTTGTTTCTCAGGGTGAGGACAGAGATAGGCTTGAAGAATCTGTGGAGCATGGACATTAGTGGATGGTTCCCAAGAGTTATCCTCAGGTCCATAACCTTTCCATTTGATGAGGAAGTGGGCCTGTCCGCCCCTTTTCCTACAGTTTAGGATAGCCTGAACCTCATACTCTTCATTCCCTTCGACCAGCAATAGTGCAGGCGCCTCCGGCTTCCGGTTGGGAAACCCACTTGGAATGTGCAGTTTCAACAAGGCGCAATGGAATACTGGGTGAATCTTCAAGTTTTTTGGTAATTCTAATTCAAAGGCTACAGGATTCACCTTTCTTTTGATAGAAAATATATATCTTGGGCCAAGCTTCCTTGACGGACAACTTAGTTTCAGATTGGCTGGAGAAAGCCAGACTTTATCCCCTTGTTTCAGTTCCAAGTTACCTGTTCTTTTCCTATCAAAAAATGTTTTGTTGCTCACCTGAGCTTCAGACATTGTCTTCTGTAGAATCTCACCATTCCTTCTGAGGAACTCCAACCTTTCTTGTACCGCCGGAACAGCGGCCTCTACTGGTATTTCTGGAAGAAAGGTGGGGTGGTATCCGTAATTAGAGAAAAAAGGAGATTGCTTGGTATCGGAATGGATGGAATTATTATAGGAGAATTCTGCTAATGGAAGGAGCGATGCCCAGTCATCTTGTGAATAGGAGGAGAAGCAGCAGAGGTATTGCTCCAGAGTTTGGTTTGTCCTTTCTGTCTGTCCATTTGTCTGTGGGTGGTAAGCAGATGAGAAGCGTAACCCGATCTCTAATGCCTTACACAGAGCTTTCCAGAATTTGGATGTAAACTGCACTCCCCGATCAGACACAATATTCAGGGGAACACCGTGTAATCTTATGATTTCCTTAATGAAAATGGAGGCAGTTTCTGTGGCAGATGGAATCCCTTTCAAGGGGATGAAGTGAGCCATCTTCGACAGGCGATCAATCACTACGAAGATAGTGGTAAATCCTTCAGATGGTGGAAGTTCGACAATAAAATCCATTGAGATCATGCTCCAAAGTTTTTCCAGTACGGGCAAGAATTCCAACAGGCCCCAAGTCTTAGCTTTGTCAGATTTATTTCTCAGGCAAACCGTGCAAGATTTCGCATAGTCCTGGCAATCCTTTACTGTGTTTGGCCACCAGAAAGAGCAAGAAACCAACTCAGAAGTCTTGTGAATCCCAAAATGACCTGCTAATGGATGGTCATGACATCTCTGGAGAATAAGGGTTCAGAGTTCTTCGGGCACGAAAATCTGTTCCTTGTGGAAGTACAAACCGTCCCTTAATTGCAAGTGCATATTCATGGGTGGTGGATGACTATCCACGTCTTCTTTTATTTGCGTGACATGGTCTGTCTGAAGAAGTAAGAAGTATTTGGCAGGCAGGATTGTGTCGGGTTCAGACTGCACAACTGGGTCAGGAAACATACGGGAGAGTGCATCAGGTTTGCTGTTCTTAGATCCAGGATGGTATGTCAGATGGAAGGTGAAGCGGGAGAAGAATAGTGCCCATCTAGCTTGTCGCGGCCTGAGACGTTTTGCCATCTTAAGATACTCTAGATTCTTATGGTCCGTGAAGATGAGGATGGGATGAAATGCTCCTTCCAGTAAATAGCACCATTCTTCCAATGCTGCCTTAATGGCGAGTAACTCTCTGTCTCCCACATCATAGTTTCTTTCAGAAACACTCAATTTCCGGGAGAAAAATGCCACAGGGTGCAGAAGGGATTTGAGTCCCTGCCTTTGGGATAATATGGCTCCAACCGCGTTCTCCGAAGCGTCCACTTCAAGGACAAAAGCAAGAGCAGGGTCCGGGTGCTTCAGGATAGGTGCGGAAATAAACACTTAAAGGGAGTATGCTGCCTGGTGAGCTGTGTCACTGGTGCGATGATTTCAGAGAAATTCTTGATAAATTTCCTATAAAAATTAGCAAATCCTATAAAGCGCTGTATTGCTTTCCTGTCTCCCGGGATGGGCCAGTCTAAGACGGCAGGCACCTTTTGGGGGTCCATAGAGATGCCCTCAGAAGTGATCACAAGTCCCAGGAACTGGATGGATTGCTTCTCGAACTCACATTTCTCAGCTTTTGTGTACAAGCGATGCTGGCGTAGTCTATCCAGAGTTTTCTTTACGTGAACCCGATGGCTTTCTATGGAGCTAGAGAAAACCAGGATGTCATCCAGATAGACGATAATGAATAGATCCAGATAATCTCAGAAGATATCATTTACCAGTTGTTGAAAAGTTGCTGGGGCATTACAGAGTCCGTAGGGCATTACCAGATATTCGAAGTGTCTGAATCGGATTCGGAAAACCGTCTTCCACTCATCACCCTCCCGAATTTGCACTAGATTGTTTTGAGAAGAAGCATGCTCCCCGCAACATTTGAAATAGTTCAGGGATCAGTGGAAGAGGGTAGCGATTCTTCACCGTTATCTTGTTCAGGTCATGGTAATCAATGCAAGGTCTGAGAGTGTGATCCTTCTTCTCCACGAAGAAGATACTGGCTCCCGCTGGTGATGTAGAAGGCCGAATGAAGCCTTTTTCCAAACTCTCATTTATATATTCTCGGAGGACCTCTAATTCAGCTTCAGATAAGGGATAAATTCTACCGAAGGGAATCTCGGCACCGGGCAGGAGCTCGATAGGGCAGTCGTACGAGCGATGAGGAGGAAGGCAATTAGCACTTTTTTTATTGAAGACGTCCAGATATTCGTGGTATACCGCAGGAACAAGTTTCATGGTTTCAGGATCTGATTGAAGAGGAGTTGCCTCATCAGTCCCTTTAGGAATACAGTGCGTCAGACAATATTCTGACGTAAAGGAGATTTCTCCAGACAACCAATTGATGGTTGGTTGTGAGCCTTCAGCCACGGCATACCGAGGATAACTGGAAAAATCGGGGAGGTAATGATATCTAGACATAGGAGCTCCTGGTGTTCCGAAGTAGAGTGGCAGAAAATTGGCATGGTTTCCTGTGTTACAGGGCCAGAACTGATACCAGATCCATCTGCCAGATGGACTGCAAGTCTCTGTGCTTTGGTACGGAGTGGAATCTGGTTTTGTGTAGCGAAGTGAGCGTCCATAAAACAGCTACAGGTACCTGAGTCTATGATGGCTGGGACCATAATTGTCCTTTCGGCCAGCTGCAGATGGAAGGAGAGGTGCGCCCGACTTACCCCCTGAGGGTGCATCATGTGAAAGCAGCTGGGAGAAGACTTATGGGATTTGGCCGGGCAGGTGGCCACGAAATGACCTGCATCACCGCAGTAGAGGCAGAAGTTGGACTTCTGCCGGTGAAGGCGTTCCGCTACAGATAACTGTGGTCTCCAGAAACTTCTCCTAGTGGAGTTGGTGGGTGATGCCACATTTGTAGAAGGCCCTATTTCAGAGCATATCAAAATCTTCCCATTAATCCTCTTGTTCTGCCTTTCCCGAATCCCCCGGTCAATATGAATTGCCATGTCTATCAGACTCTCCAACCTGGTTGGCACCCCCACTCGGGCCAGCTCATCCTTCAGATTCTCGGAAAGACCGAGGCGGAACTGATGGTGGAGAGCCGACTCGTTCCACTGGGTATCCAGACTCCAGATGCGGAAGTTGGTCCTCTACAGGTCTCGGGCCTTGCTGTAGCTTACTGAGCATTGTTTCAGTGGTTTGGCGCTGGAAGGGATCATCATAGATTTGTGCCATCGCTGTAAAGAATGAGTCCACAGAAGCTAAGGCTGGATCATGTAACTCACGGAGATGGTAGGCCCAGGACTGGGGTTCATTTCTGAGGAGTGTGATAATAAATCCCACCTTAATGTTTGATGACAAGAAGGTCCTGGGGAGCAGGGAAAATATAACTCACAAGAGTTGCGAAAAGTCCTGAACTTCCTGCGATCCCCTGTAAAGAACACAGGCGTAAGCAGAGCAGAGGCTTCAATGGTTATACTGTTTTCCGTTTGAGTGGCTGCATCAAAGGTAGTCATGAGGTCTGTGTCTATGAGGACATTAGAGTCGGTTCGCATTTTACTCTCCAGGTGTTCAAAGTTCTTTTGTAACTCATGCATCACATTGAACAAGGTGGTTACTGCTTGGCAAATGTCCCCCAGCTGTGAGGCCTCCCTTTCAGATTCCATCACTGGCTGACTGGTACTGTCACGTACCTGTTTGGAGACTGAATTGACGAGGTCGGCCACACTTGTGTCACTAGCCCTGACCCCGCAGAGGTTGGAACAGAGGGAGTCTAGGGACCAAGGGGACAAGAGCGCCAGTGGTGGTAGTTTGCGGCTCTTGCAGATGATGACTTTGGTAGGCAGAGTATCCTCTGATTTGGTTACTGGAATAGCAGGCAGAGCAGGTTCTGGGCAATACCCAATGTGCAGCAGGGCAATGTAGATAGCCAGGACACAGGACAGGAGCAGGGTCATAGAGTAGCCAGGGTCATCAACCGTTGGGCAGCAATGTACAAAATTAGCAGGAGAAGCCAAAGTCAAGAACAGAGCCGGAGTCAGGAACCAGGAGCAGGAGAGTAGTCGGAATCAGGTCAGGAGCAAGCCAGGTCAGCAACAAGGAAACGTTCAGAAGCAAGCAGGACACGGGGGGAGCTGAAGACCAGTCAGCACTGAATGAGCACCAAGGTGCTCTTTAAATAGCCCGCCCAGTGCCGACAGGCGCGCCTGGGTCCCAGTGCCTGCCCGGCGCCGTCATTGGTGACAGGTGCGCCTGGGTCCTAGTGCCTGCCTCCCTGTATGCCTTGTCGAGATCCTGCGCATGCGCAGATTCATGCGCTGCGGCGATCTTCTCTTAGCCGGAAATCCCTTACACTTTAGTACAGCTTCTATGAATGGATACTATCATAATAAAGAAAATGAGCTTATTGGAAAACTACTTCCTAATATAAATATATATATATATATATATATATATATATAATGCTCTTTTATTGAAGGATGATGATCATATGAAGCCATTTATTATCAAATAGTTGTTTGGCTCCTTTTTAAATCATAATAATAACAGAAATCACCCAAATGGCCATGATCAAAAGTTTACATACCCTGGAATGTTTGGCCTTGGTACCGACACACAAGGTGACACACGCGGGTTAAAATGACAATTAGAGTTTAATGTCCCACATCTGTGGCTTTTTTAATTGCAATTAGTGTCAGTGTATAAATAGTCAATGAGTTTGTTAGCTCTTACGTGGAATACGTATATATACATGATTTTGCACAGCCCTGCTGCCCTGTAGCAGTACTTCTGCTGTAGGGCAGAGGGAAAGCGGTTAAAGCTGAACTCCAGGATAAGCAAATATTGTCTAAATACAAGACAGTGTATTCTTACTTGACTCTTGGTGGGTTTTTTTTATTTCTTCCAGATCTGTGCACTAATCCAGTGTGAAACTTTCCCTCTGTGCAGGAGCTTCCTGTAATAAAGACCAGTCACTGCTGATCTCGCTCCTTGTGCAGGGTGACTGGTCTTGTTTCCACCCCCTTCTGTACTTTTATGCAGGCAGCCTGAAGTGGGTGGAGCCTGATGGGTACCTCCCACAGCTCTGCTCTATGCACAGTCTTTGTACAGCGCAGTGATGATGTCCATGCTACTTTTACAAGGTAAGATTCAGCTTTGTAAAGGTATAAGGTGCACACAAAGCATATTTATATTTCTTCTGGCTTTTGAGAAATGTATTTATTTATTTCAGGCACTTATACAGCGCTGTCAATTTACGCATTGCTTTACATATATATATTGTACGTTCAAATCAGTCCCTAACCCTCAAGGGGCGTACATTCTAACGTCCCTAACTCACATTCATACATACACATACTAGGGACAATTTAGACAGGATCCAATTAACATACCAGCATGTCTTTGGAGTGTGGGAGGAAACCGGAGTACCCGGAGGAAACCCACGCAGGCACAGGGAGAACATGCAAACTCCAGGCAGGTTATGTCGTGGTGGGGAATCGAACCAGTGACCCTAGTAGTGCCAGGTGGAAGTGCTAACCATTTAGACACTGTGCTGCCCCATTTAGATGTATTTTTAAATAATTTAAATATTTCACTGAACGCCTTGTGTTTATGATTCATTTTTTGTATATGAAGAACTAGAGGCAGCATCGTAAAGGTGAGAACATACAGCGTGTTCCAGTAAAAGTGCATTGTATCAGCACCTATATCTACTATGACATAAACTAGCCACCGACTCATTTATCAAAGTCATATTGTTACAGAATCTGCACACTGCCTCCCATTTATCATCTGATCTTTTGAATCTTTCACTTGTTTTTTTCCTATCCAGTTTAAGGTCATTTTTTTTCTGAGATCATCTAGTAGAATTGTGGTACAGCTGGGAAGTCACGGTTATATATTCTTAACACTCAGAATAACCCTGATAACATTGCACTCAGTATGAATCAGATTGTTCAGCATGCAGGAAGTGACTAATGTCTGGCGTGGTCTGTGGAATTCAATCAGCCAACAGACATGGAATAGAAATGATGTTTTCTCATATATAGAGACTGCCTTGTGAATTGCTACCATGTTATGTTCCTGTTGTAACCTGTTCGCCTGCATTGATGGTTGTTTTTCATGACATGAAAAATTTTACCTGTGAAATCTTACCTTCAGTTGACTCAGATTTCTCTACAAAAATGTTGCTTTAATTTGGCAATTTTGAGATGCTGGAAAATTAAAACCTAGATTTAACCTCAATAACAGGTGGAATTAGAAAATGTAACCATGATAATATCCTGGGGGCATCATCATTAACCACTTGCCTACCAGACACTTATACCCCCTTAATGCCCAGGCCAATTTTCAGCTTTCAGAGCTGTCGCACTTTGAATGACAATTGGGCGGTCATGCAACACTGTACCCATATGAAATCTTTATAATTTTGTAGCACACCCTTAGGTGATGCTTGGCTAGATATATAGGTTCAGATCCCACCTGAATCTGGTGACACCTCTGATTATACCCAGAACACTTCAACACTCTGAGAATATTTTTTATGGGTTTTATTAAAGAAGACAAACCCTGAAAAAGAACTAGCTGATTTAACATAGGTAATGTACATAAAACACAGATACCACTTTGCATAACACAGTTAGTACGAAGTCACAATTCACTCGCCAAATTCTCCAAAAACTGACTAGTATCACACTGACTAGGGTGACATATGAGAGTGACATTGACACATGAAACAATAACTGTTAATGAGATTTAGCAACTTATTGACATTTGCTATAGCAATACTATCTAGAGCAGAAATGTCCTACCTAACCACTGGCCAGTGGGATGAAACTGAAGTCTCTCAACGTTGGGACCCTTTAATCAATGGAAGAGCGCTCACTCTCTGCATGGGAGAATGTCAAGGATTCGCTTAAAACGATCACCCTGTCACGTGTCCCCCACACGCCACGCCCACAGCGACTAGCTAACCGTGACGCACGCGTGTGGCCGCGACAGGGTGGTAAAGAGGGGATAATAAAGGGATTTACACTTAAATATCTCAAACCGTATATAAGATCAGCCGTGATACCTTTTCACAGCCCGCACTACCTCTGGCCACCACCAGATGGAGACTCCACTCCAATCCAGCTGGTTGACCACACACTGGCAGATACGATCTTACATACAACCAGGTGCCCTGATTAGAGTTGAGGACCAGCTTAGTAATCACACACCCTTCTAAAGGTCCCTTCAGCTATCCTAGCTTGAACCCCGGTGTTGATAACCCTTCCACTGTCCACACACCCCCACACCAGACGCACCACAAAGGTAGCCTGCCACCACCCAACAGTTTATCCGCAGAACGGTCTGTTGAGACACCACACACACACAGATCTCCGTCTGGCAGATCTGTTACCTTTGCAATCTGCGTGCAATCTGCCCACTCACAGTGCAGTTGCATACAGATTGGCAATGAGCTTAACCGAGCGTTTTAAAGGCACTAAAATACAATACAATATAACCCAATCTAATCTCTCCGATCTAGTCTCTCTGATCTAGTCTCTCCGAAGATATGAGCACGTGCTTAAATACACAGAAGTTCACTAATTAATTTTAAGATTTAATTTCCCAAAGTGGGCAGTGCATAAAATATGTACAAAAGATAAAAAGTTACAGGAAACAAAAAAGATATAAGAAGACACACAAATGACTAATTACTATAAAATAAAAGGGAATAAAAAGACAGAATAACACTTTACCCTGCGGCTGGAGCAAGCCAGAAACTTAGCAATCCATTGGTCAATCGAACCAGCTCCGTACGGATCACCCTGTCCAAATGTCCATGCGTTCAATTTATTGCGATTTGGACATGGGCGGGATATTAGTCTTCGGCCAATTGACTCTGGGGGAGGTGGTCCTGACCTGCCCACAAGAGGTACTGTGTATGGACCTGCCCAAGTTCAATTGGGCCAAGACTGGCCTGAACACCAAGTCGGGGATTGGATTTCTGACACCAGCGCGTCAGCCTGATCGCAACAGTACCAAACACCATCCGACTGTCGCACCCCCGCGTCATCTAACCATTCCATGCATTTCCCTGGCTTCCTCCCCAAGCCACAAGTATGATTCTTATATGTAAATGTAGCGCACAGAATGGCCTGCACAAAGGAAGCTTGTTCATATCTCTCCAACTAATATTTTGGCTTTTATAAGAGATTAAACGTACTTCTTTGATGTGAATATTACTTATAGAGCTTTCCACAAAAGGCAGACAGTCTGTCTGCTGTCACTGGTTTTCCTCAGAAGGTGATAACCTGATTGACACACAAAAGTTGTCACCTCCAGGAACCTGGCTTTAGACTAATTAATGCTAAATGATGATTGGGTCTGTAAGGCCTATGGAGTAATTGTGTGTACATACACATCTGTATCCCAGATCAATTGTTTGTACCTTCTATTCATTTCCCTACTGCCCAGGGGCTCAATGTACATCCTTAATGACCAGACTGTTCCTGCACACACCTTTGCAATGAAAGGGCCTGACATAATCTAATCTACTCAACCTGTCATGGCTATGATACCATATTTCCACTCAAATCTTACATGTCCGTTACAATAAATTTTACATGTCCGTTACAGAGAGTATTTGTAATCCAGGGGTAGCAGGATAGCACAGTCTCCTTTAAGCAGAAACTTCCAGTGAACATTGCAATAGAAGAAAAACAACACTTCAACAAATCTTTACCATACAGGTGAAATCCTGATATACTGACACTTGCTCAGTATATTCAGAGCAGCAAGCTTCTGTGGGGACTTGGAACTAAACACACTCTTCAGCCACAGCGCAAGTCTTTCTTTCTTTTATACAATTTTGCAAACAGGTAATTTTTCTCCTTCACTGATGTGTGTTGATGAGGTGGCACTGATGGGCACTGATGAGGTGGCACGGATAGGCAGCACTGATGGGCACTGATAGGAGGCACTGGTGAGCTGGCACTGATGATACTGCACTGATAGGCGGCACTGATGGGCAGCACTGTTGGGTGGCACTGCTGGGTACTGATGAGTGGCACTGCTGGGCAGCACTGATGAGTGGCACTGCTGGGTGGCACTGCTGGGCAACACTGATGGGTGTCACTACTGGGCACAGGTGGGCAGAACTGATGGACACAGGTGGGTGGCACAGGTGGGCGACACTGCTGGGCACTGATCATCAGGGCACTGATGATCAGTGCCCTGATGCTCGGTGCCGATCACTTCTCTGACAATCGTCGGTTGTCGGCAGTACTTTCCTCATGCTATGACAGCGTTAGGAAAGTGCAGCTGATAACCAGCAACTGCATTTACCCGGTGGTCTGCTGTGTCATTGGACACAGCTGATTACGTGGTAAATGGCTGCTGTGATTGGCCTATTACCGTATTATGGGATCAGCGGTGCCGGGCCCGCACAGGGGACGTGTTCTGGAATGACGTCCATGGATGTCGTCCCAGAACTAGACAACCGCACTGTAGCCATCTTTTGGCTATAGCATGGTAGGGAACTGGTTAATAAACACAAAACTGACTGTAACTCCACTTTAAAGGATAAATTCACGTTTGAAAAAATAATAAATGCACATTTTTGCAGGTAAAAAAAGTGCATTTTTTTTCTGAGGAGCCTGCAGAGCATGACACCCGCAAGTTCCTGCAGGCTCTCGGAATAGCTGTCTGCCCCTACCTTATGTGGGCAGGCAGACACCTGAGAGCAAGAAGATGAATGGAGTACGAGAGTGCTCCCCAGCGCCCTCATAGTTCATTGAGAACTACAAGCCCTCAGCTGCTGTGGTTGGCAGTATTTGTTCATTCACAGGAAACTGAATAAATGACATGTAGGCAGAGCCCCATGGTGCAGCACTATTTTCAAATTATGGAAAGGATGGAGAGGATGCTCAGTGTGGAAAGGATGCCCCCAGTGGAGATGATGCCCTAGGTGGAGAGGATACCCCGTGTGGAGAGGATGCCCCGTGTGGAGAGGATGCCCTAGGTAGAGAGGATACCCCATGTGGAGAGGATGCCCTGTGTGGAGAGGATGCCCTAGGTGGAGAGGGTACCCCGTGTGGAGAGGATGCCCCGTGTGGAGAGGATGCCTTATGTGGAGAGGATGCCCCGTGTGGAGAGGATGCCCCGTGTGGAGAGGATGCCTTATGTGGAGAGGATGCCCCGTGTGGAGAGGATGCCCCATGTGGAGAGGGTGCCCTGTGTGGAGAGGATGCCCCGTGTGGAGAGGATGCCCCATGTGGAGGGGGTGCCCCGTGTGGAGGGGGTGCCCCGTGTGGAGAGGGTGCCCCGTGTGGAGAGGATGCCCTAGGTGGAGAGGATACCCCGGGTGGAGAGGATGCCCCGTGTGGAGAGGGTGCGCCGTGTGGAGAGGATGCCCAGTGTAGAGAGGATGCCCCGTGTGGAGAGGATGCCCTATGTAGAGAGGATACCCCATGTGGAGAGGATGCCCCGTGTGGAGAGGATGCCCCGTGTGGAGAGGATGCCTTATGTGGAGAAAATGCCCCGTGTGGAGAGGATGCCCTGCCCGCTGTCGTAGGGAGGGGAAGAGAGACTGCAGAGGCTGGAACATGTTCCACCCTAAAAACAGGTGAAACCTGTACCATCTATTCCAAAGGTGAACTTATCCTTTAAAAACACTAAAACAATTCACATTTAACTGTTACAGTATAAAACTGCATGATTTATATAGTATAAACTTTGTACTGCGTACGTCCCAATAAATTGTCATATCTGTCTACGCGTTTCACAGACAGCCGCTTCCGCTTGACTTTGGACCCACCATATATGATCTTCAATGCCAATAAGACATATTCTCAAGCAGTGTTAATTTCATTGAGGAAAATATTTTCGCCATAATTTTAATTAGCAGCATGTTTTTAGTGACAAAAACTATGACGAAAATAAATTCCAATTTCCATGAACAAACGAAAATGGAACAAAAATGTGAGGGACGGACCTTTACCCACATAAACTTCCTCTTTGAACTGCTTTTGCTGTGAACACTAAACTGATTGTTATTATAGAAATAACCGCTACCCTCGAGTCCTGCTTTGGTTATGCTGTGCCTGTGCTTGTAGCTGCAGAAATTTTTTGTTGTTTTCAGTTACTTGAACTGCTAAAGTTCATGTAGTATATGCAACGGCATTACAGGCAATAGAGTTTACTTTTTTTATATATATATTTTAAAGATGCACTTCTGTCAAAAAAAGCAATATTTTTATTTTATAAATAAAACTTGGTTTTATTTATTATTTAAGACGTTTGATGTCACAATGGCTAAATCTGTGCAGTGCATGTTCAAACCCTAATACAATAAATAATAACATGTTATTAGATTTTTGCTCCAGGAATATATAACGAGTTTAGAAATTCTAGAGAAATGCTTAAATAATGCATTACAGTTTAACTAAACCCATTCGATTTTAGTCGACTAAAATACAACTAAAATGAAGACAATTCAGATGACTAAAATACAAATAAAACTGAAATGGCATTTTCAGCCAGACTAAGACTGAATCAAAATTTGATGTCAAAATGAACACTGTTCTCAAGCCACTATGTAAAAACGTAACCTAAACAGGTACAACAAGTCCCCTGGCCTTTGGGGCATTGAAGACCTATATGGTGCATCCAAAGTCCTCAGGAAGCAGCTGTGTCTATGAAATACAAACCAAGAATGTGTAGTGTGCTAACTCCTCATCCAGACATATAAATTAAATATAAATATCCTCCAGTAATCCCATGCAAAATAAATCCACACTCCAATAAAAGTCAAACTCAAATCACAGAATGTCCAAGTTAATGCGTTTAACAATTTCCAGAAGACGTGCTTGTGCTCAAGATACTCTCCCTGCTCACTTTTAAGTTTGACCTAAAAATTATAAGTCAAATGCGTTTTTACAAATGCAAAAAAAAAAAAAAACGCATTTGACTTATTATAATTTGTAGGTCAAACTTAGCCACATCAAGTTTGGACGCTTTCACCCCCTTCCTGTCCAGGCCAATTTTCAGTTTTCAGCACTACCACACTTTGAATGAAAATTGCGCAGTCATTCAACACTGTACCCATATGAATTTTTTAGCATTTTTTTGAGACAGATAAAACTTTATTTTGGTGTTATCTATTCACCGCTGGGATTTTTTTTTTTGCTATATAAATGAAAAAGTCCAAAAATTTAGAAAAAAAAGTGTTTTTCTTATAACATTTTGCAAATAAATAATTTTTTTTCATAAATCTTGGCCAAAATGTATTCAGTTATTTTTTTAGTTAAAAAAAAACAAATTAGTTTATAACCAAAAATTATAATTTTTCAAATTTTTTTTTTATATTTGTATTCTACTTGTGGGGGGTTATGAAGACTTTTTTTTTTACACTGATTGTTTTTACACCCATAAAGGCTGTAAAAGCAATAATTTCTCCTTCTGTCTGGCTGCATTATTGCAGCCATTGAGAAATACTGCATGAGCTGTGATTGGTCACAGCTTGTCACATGGTACAAGGCTGTTGTGAATAGTCTTGTACCATGTGACCTCTGATTTCACTAGTAAGCAATGATGTCAGAAGTGACATCTTGCTTGCTACTCTTCATGTGATCACTGATTGGCCAATCAGTGATCAAATGATCGGGACCTCACACAGAGGTCCTGTACAATGATCGGTGTGTCCAGAGGATGACAGGTAACGGATCACGGTGCCGCGCGCTCCCAGGGAGCACGCACAAGCAGGGGGCGGGGAGGCCATTTATACATGGCCACCCACCCCTGCACTGCTCCCTCCAGCCGTTTATGTACATGGGCCGGACGGGAGGTGGTTAAAGGAGAGTATCTTGAGCACAAGCACGTCTTCACTAATTTGGGAGTTGGACTTTTATTGGAGTGTAGATTTATTTTGGGATTACTGGAGGATTTTTAAATTCCATTTATATGTCTGGATGAGGAGTTAGCGCACTGCACATTCTTGGTTCATATAAATTTTAAGCAAGAGTACACTTAGTGAGTGGGTGCAGCAATCTTCCTTTGTTTATTTTTATTCAGGGTGTAGCAGCGCACGAGTGAGTCTTTTCACTTTGTGTCTACGAAATGCATAGACAGATATGACAATTTGTTGTCGGTACTCACACCGCTACAATATCTGCATTATATAAATCATGCGGTTTTATACTAGTTGAAAGTTACTTTTTTTAATTGTATGTGCAATAGAATATTGTAAAATTTTGATCTTTGTCTATGGTTATACCTAATTTCTGGGAGGCATAATTAGAGTTCCATTTTGGATGTTTGCATTGGTTTTTTTAAGTTGCACAGAGCAGTTATGTTAAATGTACAATAATCTATGAATATTAATCAACTAGGAGTGATTTCTGGTGGATTGCTATGGATTGGTGCATATCTTTTTTTTTACTATCTGCTCTGCTGGATTAACACAGTTGAATACTGTCCGTGATACCTATTTCACATGCACTAACCATTAAAGAGTAACTCCACTTTCATTGGAAAAATATAGCAAATGAGAAAATGATATAGCATCTACAATTGTTACACAAGCCATGTCTTAATTTAATGTTATTAAAAAATGCCTTTCCATTTCAATCTGCAGCAATGAGCAGGGCCCTCTGTTTCCTCTTGTACCAAATTGTATTGTAAGAGTAATGTCTACCTTCATTTTGTAAAGCGCTGTGCAAACTGTTAGCATGATATCAATCCTGAAGAATAATAATAATAATATAATATTAATGTCATTTTCTGTAAAATTTAATTCAAATAGCAACCTGGAGGTGTTCTGTACACTGTTGCTTCATCACAAAAATGTCTTTTTTTGCTTGTGTGATTGGCTCACTGATTTTCCCAGAAGTCTACATTAAGATACAAATCACATTTTTAGCATCATGTGCAACAGAATTTTCAGTTTTGGTGAGAGAACTTCTAAAGGGACACTGCAACTTTTCTCATCAAAACACAGAGGGGGGAATTTGCAAAACGCTGTGCAAGTACAAGCATAACAAAACATAAAAAGGGGAGCAGGTGCTGCTTCTAAATAAGGGGTGCATAATTAGAGTTCCATTTTGGAGGTTTGTATTGGTATTTATGGAAAATGAAGACCCTGAAACTTTTTTTTTTTTTTTTCACTGCACAAAGTAGTTATGTTAATGTAGACTGGAATATTTGTGTGTGTGTGGAAGGCAAATATAACAGTTCTAATTCCCTGCATATAAGAAAACATTATTTCCCTAACTATGGGTAATCTTTTTAGAGCTACTCATTTGTTTATTTAATATTTTACTAACCTGCAGAGTTACATAGGTTAATACAACACTGACCTGTTAATTTGTATTAGTCTATACAGTGACTTGCTCTGTTTATCTTTTTCCATTAGAGCCTGTCGGAATGGAACACATTTAGCATGACTATCACGCTTTCCAAACAGGCAGGGGGACATGATGCCCTCATACTAATCTTCAATGTCACCCTTAGCCTACTGCACTACATTACTTTCTGCAAAGTGATTTTGTCAAAATAGACAGTAAAGGTATGCCCTATTGTCTATTTCAAAACAAGCTTGTCCGCTGAAATATTTTCAGTACATTTCAATTAGTTGGAAAGCATAAAAAGGAATCTGTAGTATTAGATAGCAACCCTGTCCATTATAGAGATATAAATAAACTAAAACACAATAACTATCATTGCAATGCAAGCCAGCAAATCCATTTTAAATATTTCCCATCATGTGCTATATATGATTGATGAGTACACGCATTCACATATCAGATGGTTTGTTTTCATAGAGATCATGGCGGCAATATTGTGTAAACAAATTGTGCAACTGTGAATTTAGAAGGCAGAGAGGAAGCTCCTCATAGAAAACTGGGAGAAGAAGCAGAATGGAAGCTGACCATGGCTGTGAGGCAAGAAATAGGAGGTAGAATGGTGGCTGAACATAGACTTCGGGTGGAGCTGCTTGTGGATTAGTTGTACATAAAGTAGGTAAAGTAAAGCTGATAATGGCAGGATGTGGAAGGGAGAGAGGAACATTGAGTTATGTAGACCATAGACGGGTCGAAAATCGGCCGCTTTTCGCACTGTTAGTGGGTTAATTGGTTGGCCGTTTTTCGGGTTTTTTGCACAGTTTTTTTATCAGTCATGTTGGAAAATTTGCGTCCGATTTGGACTATCGGCCGATTTTCCTGGCAATGATGGGCAAATCGGCCGATCGTTTTACTGATAAAAAATCCGCGCATGAGCCGTGACCTGCAAGGGACAGAAGTTATAGGGTGAACTTTATGATTTTGTCGGCCGATTTTTTTAATGGTTGGTGGTAACGTCGGCCGAACAAACGACCGATTTTTTTTTTCCGAAAAAGCGGCCGATGTTCGACCCGTCTATGGCCTGCATAAGGACTGAAAAAACTAAGGAGGCAAACTGTAAGATATTCAATGAAAGGGGAAGTGAAAGATAGGTGGCAGACAGGGGAGGAGGTAGTGGGTTGTTGTTCGTGCTAAGTTGGATGGAACATAACTCTTTTAGGGTCAGCATTGATTGTGAACATACAAAATACAAGGTTTGAGTAAAGAGTAACCCTCAGTTTAATTTTTATGGTGTTCCTAACAATGAGGACCATGGTGCACCTATATGCTGTTTTTCACTTGGTCACATTGAGACATTTCCTCTGGTGATGTTTATGCTTCATACTGTACCTTGGAATAGCCTTTCACATAGTTAGTCTGGCTGAAAAAAGACAAAAGTCCATCCAGTTCAACCATTAAAAAAAAAAAAAAAGAGGTTATAATCCTATACCCACAATTGATCCAGAGGAAGGCAAAAAACCCAGCAAAGCATAATACAATTTGCTCCTGCAGGGGAAAAAAATCCTTCCTGATCCCCCGAGAAGCAATCGGATATTCCCTGGATCAACTTTACCTATAAATGTTAGTATCCAGTTATATTATGTGTTTCTAGGAAAGAATCCAGGCATTTTTTAAAGCAACCCACTGAGCTGGCCAGAACCAACTCTTGAGGGAGTCTATTCCACATTTTCACAGCTCTTACTGTGAAGAAACCTTTCCGTATTTGGAGATTAAATCTCTTTTCCTCCAGATGTAAAAAGTGCCCCCTTGTCCTCTGTGATGACCTCAGGGTGAATAGCTCTACACCGAGTTCACTATATGAACCACTGATGTATTTATACATGTTAATCATATCCCTCCTTAATCTCCTCTTCTCAAGAGAGAATACATTCAGTTCCTCTAATCTTTCCTCATAGCTGAGCTCCTCCATGCCTCTTATCAGTTTGGTTGCTCTTCTCTGTACTTTCTCCAGTTCCTCACTGTTCTTTTTGTGAATTGGTGCCCAAAACTGAACTGCATATTCCAGATGAGGTCTTACTAATGATTTGTACCGGGGGAAATGATATCTCTCTCTGGAGTCTATACCTCTTTTAATACAAGAGAGGATTTTGCTCGCTTTAGAAACCGCAGCTTGGCATTGCATGCCATTATTAAGCTTGTGATCTACCAGAACTCCCAGATCCTTCTCCACCATTGATTCCCCCAGTTGTACCCCCCTAGTATGTATGATGCATGCATATTCTTAGCCCTAAGTGCATAACCTTACATTTATCAACATTAAACCTCATTAGCCACATAGCTGACCAATTAAACAGTGCATTGAGGTCGGCTTGTAAGTTGGAGACATCCTGTAAGGACGTTATTCCACTGCACAGCTTGGTGTCATCTGCAAAGACTGAAATGGGATTTTTAATCCCAGACCCTACATCATTTATAAATATAAATAAAAAGTTAGGGTCCCACCACTGAACCTTGGGGTACACAACTGACAACCCTAGACCATTCAGAGTATGAATCATTAACCACTACTCTCTGAATACGATCTTTTAGCCAGTTTTCTATCCATTTACATACGGATTTTTCCAACCCTGTAGACTTTACCTTACATATTAGCTGTGTGTGGGGAACTGTGTCAAACGCTTTTGCAAAATCCAAGTATACCACGACCACCGCCACCCCTCTGTCCAAGGTTTTGCTCACCTCCCCATAAAAAGAAATCAGATTTGTTTGACAACTTCTGTCTTTCATATTTCCATGCTGTCTGTTGCTTAAAATATTTTTTTCCAACAAGAACTGATCTATGTGGTCTTTTATTAAACTCTCCAGTATCTTCCCAACTATAGAAGTTAAGCTAACAGGTCTATAATTACTTGGTAAAGATTTTGACCTCTTTTTAAATATTGGCACCACATTGGCCTTACGCCAATCCAGTGGTACTATGCCAGTCATTAGAGAGTCCCTAACAATTAGAAACAATGGCTTTGAAACGACAGAACTCAATTCTTTAAGGAACCGTGGGTGTATGCCATTTGGTCCAGGTGCTTTATTCACCTTTATTCTGTTTAAATATTTCTGGATCATATCAATTGTGAGCCAATGTGGATCATCTGGTGCTGTGTCAATACCATGCCCATTATGGACAAGAGCTCCCCCATGCTCCTTTGTATACACAGAGCTGAAGAAGGTATTTAATAAATTTGCTTTCTCTTTGTCCCCAGTCACCCGCTGTAGATTATTTTGGGGGGTTTGCATAGAATGTGTCAGATTTGGGGTTTTGTTCTTCCACTTTTTTGTGTCATACCAATACAAACAAAAGAAATAAACATGAGAATGCCTAAACATTTGTAATTGCAACAATTGTCTGGGCGAAGTGGTGCATTATCTGACAGAAATGCAAGGATGCCAATATTTTTGGCCATGACTGTATGTGTAAAGCACTGTGTAAATTGACGGCACTATATAATTACCTGTAATAAAAAATTAAGGTAGGGCTTATCAGGAGGGAGTTGTTACTAAAACATGTTGACTTCACTTTTGGATTCACAGTAAGGTGGATAATTTAAAAAATGCTGTACATTGTTTTAGCAGTTATAGGCCTCCTGTACTTTGTATATCACAGAGATATATGTCAGCATTGTATTACAAAACCCCAATAGGGGATCTAGGTTCTATGCAAAGTCACGTTTCCTTTATCAGCCTTTTATGCAAATTTCTATACATATACCAAGTTGTATTAATATACAAAGATGGTACTAAATGGAATCCTACTAAAACATATGGCATTCCATTTAAAAATTAAGATTACCTTCACTCCCATGGCTTACTTGGTATGGTTTGGCTATGAATTTGTATAACCAAATCTGAAGACGATATTACCTCCTAGCACTTGGGTTGGAAATCTAGCTATAGTCAGCTTTAGTATTTGACATTCTTTTTCTTTTACCCTTCACAATTATCTTGTCCATGTTTTATTTTCCTGTACATTACATTTACTTCCAAAAATGAGAAAGTCCTCTCTAAATATTGGTTTGAATACAAAATTGTTCACAGATTCCTTTTTAGTTTAACAGAGAAAAATTCCATGGAGTAACAGAGCACAAGTTACTGTATCTTGTTAAACCTCATTCATTTTACAAGGTCACAGATATGGGCCACCTGGTCAGATAAAGGTTATGAAAAGCTGGTTTTGCAATTTACCAACAAGGCTGAATTCATGAGACCCAGACAGATATGTAATGTTTAACAGAATAGATATGTGAGTTCATTTTTTGCATGAACTGAACAATTGCAGGCAATATAAAACGCATTCATACATCCCCATTCTGCTCATGGCATTTTTATCCAAGTTCTAAAAAAATGTATCACATAGGAAGCAAGGTCACAAGGGTGTAGAACTAATTGCAACTATTTTCTGCTTTTAGTTTCTACATTCAGACATTGATAAGTTCTGCATGATGGGCTTGGTCCAAAAGCCCCAACCAAGTATACTGTGCTAATCGCATCTTGTGATGACTCACACAAGGATTGAAATTTGGATAGTTCAACAGGGATCGGCAAATTTCAATCCATATCTGGGCAGGCTAGTTCATGACACAGAAGGCTCCCCACTGTCAGAATACAATACCACATCGGGAAGGATTCCCCCATCCACATCGAATGTGTGGGTGGGGGAATCAGATCATTTTTTTTTTGATCAACCCTCTGGCTGAAAACAAAATCAATGTATGGGCTGCCTGACTGCAAATGTTTGCTTTCCTAACATAAAAAAATAAAGCTCTATAACTTGGCAAGTACAATGAGAAGGCACTTATTTGTACTGTCTAGAAAACATAGAAGGGACAAGCGTGGGCCCAGTCCAAAATGGGTTTGATCTGAAGTTAGCAATATTGCTGGACCAATGAGCTGCGATTGAGAGATTCCCTACCCCGCAGCTGTACAAAGGGGCTGCAATATTCTAGACATCATTGACCAAATATTACCACATATCAGGGCAATGGCATTGTCCTAATATGGCCATATTATGTCAATGATATCAGTAAAATCCTTGCCCCTTCGTTACATGCACTGATCGGCAGGAAATCTCCCACAGTTGGGCTGGTGGAGATGTGATCATGTGACAGCTTCCCACAGGTTTGGGTGATATGAGTTCAGTCTACATTTTTATCTGAACCCAGTTCATCCTGATGTTTGTCCTCTGACCCCCCCACTATACCCCTGTAGAGGTGATTTTCTTTGTCAAGAGTACAGACTATGCCTCCCTTTCCTCCCCCTCCTCCATTCATAGAATCTGTACAATAGCTTCCTTCAATAAAAAACGTTCAATGAATGGAGGAGGTGGACCTTTCACTCATCCACCTCTCCTTTTTTTGCAGGAACTCTACCTTTTCCTTAAAACAGATAAAATGTCTTTAAACCACCAAGTGAGCAGTGATTACCTGGCAGAAGGAAAAAATGTAGTTCAGAATTTATTTATACTATATATAAGTGAATAATCTCTGTGCAGGTAAATCATATATTAATCTGTAAACCCATATGTAGAGTGTTCTGTTTTCCAAGGGCATGGAAGCAAATCAACATAACCCGAGTATATTTATACCTACAGAAAGACTTCAACTGTAACATTTATTACTATTTTCTCTACATCAGGAGACTGGAAAGAATCTTATTAATGCCTGTTGTGTAAACTTCCCTTGTTTCACTGTGCAGACTTCATTAGCTAAGCAATCATGACTCCAGAACACATTCCTCCCAGGGATAATGAATGTAAATACAGTTTAGATCACCTGACACTGTCACTTTTCTTCTGTATGACATTGTGGGACTTCTGTTAATTCATGGTGGATGAGGATCCATTTTCAGCACTGTGCTGCGGATCGCTTTGCTGAGGCTCCAGTGTTGCGTCTGCAACCATCCAGGCACTTTTGCATCACTCAGCCATGTCCTTAAAAGGCTGGTGTGCACCGGGCACAGGCACAGTTACAACATTTGTCCACACTGTCACTGAGCCCCCACAATTGTTTTGCAGTCTGCCCTTTTGCCTCTCCAACACCTTATCTTCTCCTGCGTCTCTTCTGCCACCTTGTCCATGTTGTTTGTAGTGCTTCTATGGGTACAGTCCTCCTGTTGCCCCTAGCCGCTGGCACTGCACCTGGTTCACTCCAACTGTTGCTCTGTGCCACAGGTACTGCTGCTGACATGCTCCAACTGTTGCATCTTGCTGAAGCCACTGCTCCAGGTATGCTCCACTTGTTGCCCCTTGCTGCTGGCACTGCTCCTGGATTACTCCAATTGTTGCTCTGTGCCACAGGTACTGCTGCTAACATGCTCCAACTGTTGCCACTGCTCCAGGTATGCTCCAGTTGTTGCCCCTTGCTGCTAGCACTGCTCCTGGATCACTCCAACTGTTGCTCTGTGCCACGTGTACTGCTAGTAACATGCTCCAACTGTTGCATCTTGCTGAAGCCACTGCTCCAGGTATGCTCCACTTGTTGCCCCTTGCTGCTGGCACTGCTCCTGGATTACTCCAATTGTTGCTCTGTGCCACAGGTACTGCTGCTAACATGCTCCAACTGTTGCCACTGCTCCAGGTATGCTCCACTTGGTGCCCCTTGCTGCTAGCACTGCTCCTGGATTACTCCAATTGTTGCTCTGTGCCACAGGTACTGCTGCTAACATGCTCCAACTGTTGCCACTGCTCCAGGTATGCTCCACTTGTTGCCCCTTGCTGCTAGCACTGCTCCTGGATCACTCCAACTGTTGCTCTGTGCCACGTGTACTGCTAGTAACATGCTCCAACTGTTGCATCTTGCTGAAGCCACTGCTCCAGGTATGCTCCACTTGTTGCCCCTTTCTGTCGGCACTGCTCCTGGATCACTCCAACTGTTGCTCTGTGCCACAGGTACTGCTACTGACATGCTCTAACTGTTGCCACTGCTAAAGGTGTGCTCCACTTGTTGCCCCTTTCTGCTGGCACTGCTCCTGGATCACTCCAACTGTTGCTCTGTGCCACAGGTACTGCTACTGACATGCTCTAACTGTTGCCACTGCTCCAGGTATGCTACACTTGTTGCCCCTTGCTGCTGGCACTGCTCCTTGATCACTCCAACTGTTGCTCTGTGCCACATGTACTGCTGCTGATATGCTCCAACTGTTGCCCCTTGCTGCTGGCATTGCTCCTGGATCACTCCAACTGTTGCTCTGTGTCACAGGTACTGCTGCTGACATGATCCAACTGTTGCCACTGCTCCAGGTGTGTTCCACTTTTTGCCCCTTGCTGCTGGCACTGCTCCTCCATCGCTCTAACTGTTGCTCTTTTCCATAGGTACTGCTGCTGAGCAGCTCACAAGAGCAGTCACTTCAATCCATCAACAGGTGAGTATATGCCAAAATTTCAATCTCCCAGACTCTTAGAGGATTCGCTGACCCATATAAAAAGAAAATAGGTCCAGTAAGGCATAATCACTCCAGATGTCTTATTGTCTTCCTTATTAGTCTTCTTGTCTCCACATGTAACTTCCCCAAGAAAAAAAAACTCACATAGTGTAATACCTTCTATAATACCACTTAAGTATCCAATATTATGCTCACATGCGTGTGTGACAACATGCATGTCATATCAACATGACCACAAAAATTTTCAATAGCTGCAAACTGCCTACACCTTAAATACCGGGCGCACCCAGTGGGCCCTATTCTTTCTGAGATTCAACTTTACCATTACTTGAAAACCTGATAGCTCTCGGGCTAATGCCCATTCCAGAGCTTTCAGTGTCTTCTACTCAGATATTACTTTCTGCTTCCTCACTATTACCTCACAATCCAAAGTTCCCCCTGGCTGCTCCTTTGTACCTCTTAGTCTCTGGGAAGAGTACGGTACTGGGCCCATAACTCTAAATTCGAAGGACACCTGGGCATCTATTGCACTTATACACTCCTAGCACACTCTTATTAGTGGCCCAACATCCAATGTGACATCATGGATTTTGTCCTTGATTATTCGGTGTGCACTTAAACTAATTTTTCCAACATGCCTACCTCTGGTCTCCTCCTGCCCCTACCCATCCCTGCCAAACCCTCAACATAAATTGCTATGGATTTCATCACGGACCTCCCACTTTCCGAAGGTTACACAGTCATTTGGGTGTTAGCAGATTTTTTGAAAATGGTGTATTTGTTCCCCTAGCAGTTCTCCCCTCTGTACTACCACTTGTTCCTAGATATATTATGTTTGCCCACTCACATTACATCTGATAGGGGAGTTTAATTCACTTCCAGCAATAAGGCATTGTAACGGAACCGGTACCCGACCGCACTTGGGTATATTCCGTTATCCTGCAGCTTCCCCTGTCCGAACACCATCCACGGACAACACCCTTGAAATCCCTCAGGAAATAGACAGCACCCAGCTCTTAAGACAGAAAGCTAACTCTTTACTTTAACACAAAACACAGAATATATACAGAGGGCGGGGAAACACAACCAGGAACAGGAAATACATCATCAGCCCGCCCTATCAGTGGGAAGGGCTACAGGGAACCACCCCAGCCAACCCAAGACACAGAACAATGGGATGCAGCCATGCGGCAAAGGACATTGACCAACCCCCACACCAATACACAAACAGTACATCCCATAATAGTTTGCTGGACAGGAAGGCACAGCACCATGGGGGGGAGCACATGGCAAACAAACAATGGACAGCCATGTGGCCTAGACAAAGGACAACACACAAATGCACAATACTGGGACATTCACATGTACACCCTGTACCCTTAAACAGGCACAGGGTGGGTTAAACATAATGATTTGGGGAGATGATACAGGGGTCCCCCCACCCCCAAAAGTCGCTCCCGTCACAGGCATCAAAAAAGCTGATTATTGAGCCAAGAGAGTTACTGTGACTGTGTGCCTGGCTGAAGGTGCAATTGCTGGGATAGAGCCTTGGGCCCTAAACATCAGGCTCCTACAGGAGTGAGTGCTTCAAGTACAGTATTTACTGCCCAAAAAAACAAATGCTGAAGTGTTACAAAAAGTTATGTATGAATATAGAAATAAAAATGACTTGATCCGTCTCTTACAGTGCACCGTTTATGTCTATAGTCACGTATGACATGATAACTTATTGTGGCATGTCTGTTTGTGGTTTTATTTACTTTTGTGGCAAGGAGAATAATGTCATTATTATGTTAGATGGTTTCTTAGGTTCCTCACTTTGGACTATTTATTTCTCTATTTATAATTCTAAACCCTAACCGGATGACATTTAGTTTGCTTAACCACTGTGAATTATAAACAAATGCAATCTGTATTTAATAAAATGCTTTTAACCTTTTTTCATGATTGTGTCTCAGTGTTGATGATCTCCTTCAACTTTTCAGTCCCTTCCTGTCTACATTGCACTCCTTACATTGTTTGCGGCACATCATTGCTCTAGACCAGTGGTCACCAAACTGCAGCTCGTGGGCCGGATGTGGCCCTTTGCTTGCCTATATCTAGCCCTTGGGGCACCATTTTGTCTATTGACAATAACAATGGTGTACTGATCTATCCACTGACGTCAATGATGGGGTACATTCCATCGATTGATACCAGTGATAGGCCACCATTCCTCCCACTGACACCAATGATGGAGTACTATTCTTTCCACTAACACAAATGATGGAACACTATTTCTTCCACTAATACAAGGGGTCACTATTCCTCCCATTAAAACCAAGGATGGGGCATTGTTTACATCTGCTGACGCTGTGGCATTTGCTACTCCCACTGGCCATAGTCTGGCCCCCCTAAAGCCTAAAGGACAGTAAACTTGCTCTTTGTTTAAAAAGTTTGGAGTTCCCTGCTCTAGACACTCTGGATTGCAGCTTGTAGTCTCCACCAGGAGCGCAAATGATAGGGTGGCAATGCAGAAGAACAATTGGGAGACAATTGTCACCCTGCAACGGGAAGCATCTAATCAAGTACCTACATGCCATGATATTACGTAAACTGTACATGTAAATAAACTTAAAAATTAAGTCAATATTTTTTTTGAGGTTTAGGTCTACTTTAGTGATATTAAAGGCTACTTTTTCTTTATAAAAATAAAAAAGACATTATACTTTGTGCCTCCTCCACTCCTCTTTTGGGAAACCCCCACAGGTGCTGTCCACCTCTTGCTACTCCAGGTGCTGTGGCTGCACCCATGCTCACATGCTCCCGAGCCATGCTGTGTGCATCCATAGACACACAGTGCAGTTAAGCCACCGCCCTGATCCCCCCCAACAGGAGTTTGACTGACAGCAGCCTATGGCTCCTGCTGCCGTCAGTGTCTCCTGTGAGACTGGAAAATGGGAGAAGCGGTACTGCAACCGAGACAGTGCTGGAGAGGTGACATGGAGCCAGGTAAGTGTTTAGGGAGGGAGGTGGGTAGAACAGGTAGCGGGTGGTTTTACCTTATTGCATGGAGTGCATTAAGAGTAAAACTTTTTAACTTTAGAACTACTTTCAGTTTGCCAACTTTTTATGCTGCAGTGTTTGTCTTCCTTAAAGGGAACCTGCCTGACTCCAGAACTCTGTATCTTGATTTATTGCAGCTGGTATGTGACTGAATAAAGTCCCATAAAATGGAAAACGTTAGCTGGTGACATACTGTATGTCCCTATATGTTTCTCCAACAGCACCTTCCATCTGCCCACCAACGTTGCACAATACAGCTTTTAACTTGCTCTGCTGGCCATATACAGTTTGCAACTACAGGACACTTGGGTCTTAATGCCCAGTCACTGTACATATGCATCCATTTGAGGTCCAAGGCTGTGTGCTTAAGAACTGCTCACTGCACACTTCCAGCACACTGACCAATCCGTCACTGATAGCCCTACATTTCTGTATGTGATCAGAAACGAATGGGACAGGCTGTCAATCATGTGAGGGTCAATCACATTGATCACCTGTTCAGGACACCGCCTATTCCATGATAAAATGCTTAAAGGGCCGGAAACTGTTTAAGCCAGCACTCTTGCCCAGATCTTGCAGTAGCTCATCACACTTACTTGTCACCCTACAAACTGTTCTCCCAGGTAGATTTCTCTGTATGTGTGATTTCTATATATACTCTTGAAGAATGGGGAGGCCATGGCTCTGATTAGGCTGAATATAAGGACATGCAGAAGTACAGCACTGTGAGGAAGGTAGGAGATGGAGTGTGCGAGCAGGAGGATGTGGAAGAGGAGAGGTTGGGTGCCTTGTGCTTTTTATTGGTTTTGTGTATGGTGGCTACATGACCAACCTGCTGTTAGCAGACGTGACGGACAAACTATGAAAGTTTTTGTTAGATAACTTGGGCAGAAGAAACAAAAGTATGTTTTTTTAAAGGATGGATTGCTTTATTAGACCTTTGTACTATAAAGTAATTGGATAATTTTTATGATCTAACTTAGGGTTTCTCAACCAGGGTTCCATGGAATCCTAGGATTCCTCCAGATGTTGCTAAGGGTTCCTTGAGCAATGAGCAATTTCTGCCTCGCAGATAAGTCCTGACTGACACCATTGATCTTTTTAGCTATCTGTAATGGGGTAATTCTTCCCAAGGACCACAACTATAAGGAGAATTCTTCCCACTGACCATCACACTAATGTATCATGAGTTGTAGATATAGTCATTTTTTGCAGGGGTTCCCTAAGACCGGAATATAATTTCAAGGGTTCCTCTGTGTTGAAAAGGTCGAGAAAGACTGATCTAACTGGTTAAAATCTGAGGGATAACTAACTGCTGTGTGGTCAGTTTTTTTTTTAATCAAACAAAACGTTGTTTATTGAAAAGTCTGTAGCAGGTTACAATACATTCGAAATAGTATGATTCCAGAAGGTGATACAGTAGAAACAGCCATATGGATGTAGTCGAGATACATTGCATAGGGTATGAATGCATTCAGATGTTATAGTCAGGTGTGAAATGACACAACAAGAATACTCACATAGGTATGTAGAAACGCTACAGTGAACAAGTGGTTAGTACATTTATAGCCACTGTACATCAAAGACCTTGAGGGGCCTGGGGCATGAGGTGGTTAATGGATCACAACACAGAATACCATTATCCATGCAAGTAGCGGGCAGTTCTAACTGTGTGGTCGGTTTTAATCCTATGTGTGATTTGAAGGATGTACGAGAAAAGAACTTTAGTATCAAGGACCCAGAGGTCTTACTACCCGTCATGGCATAAAAATGTAAATAGAAGCCTACATGTACATTGTATACATCTGCCCATGGTCAGTGTTGTTTATCTTCTCTGACTCTCTCAAGAACATTTCTGTACATGGGCCATGTCGGGACCCAGAGGATAGTGGCATCTGGTCAATGCTTTAACAGAGTTAAACAGAGAGACTGGCATTCTTCAGGACCTTGAAAAAGGAAAAGAGGTACTGTGGGCCTGGGCAGGCAGGGCAGTGTAAATCCAATTTTCCTCCAAGTTTTGTTACACGGGGATGAGGAAGGAATCAAGATTTTGCCATATTTTGAAAAAGAATTTACACTAAAACTTGAGAAAAAAAGAAGAAATGATTAGCTTGGTATTCATTCAGTACAGGAAGTCTGGCATACATGTTCTTTTTTCTGCTGTTCTGTAAGGTCATTACCTCAGTTCTCAGCATGCTGTTGACGGCTGATATTGCTACATCACTTGAATGCGTGAAGAAATCTACTTTTTGTAATATTGCTTTTCGAACTAATTCAAAGTGCTTACAGTTACAACTGAGCCAATCTTCAAAGGCCCCCTTCCCATTTTGTGAATGAAGAACTGCCGAGCCATGTAGCTTCCTGCCAGTGTTTTGAAACTGTTATCTGGGTAAAGGATGTGGTGTGTTATCTTCTAAAGAGCTTGTTTTTCTAATTAAATAATGTGTGTTAGCTATTGTAGAGAAATACAATAAAGCCAGATTAAAAAAAAAAAGACAGAAACAATATTACGGTTTTCTTTCGTTGTACCATTAACATAATTGACCTTATGCAATAAAGATTTCCTAAAGTGAAATAAGAACCATTGAGTACTATTTATGATACTTTTTTATTTGCACTAACATTCAAATTTTCAGGACAAGCTTTTGGAGTGAACCCCTTTTCATCAACTTGAAGCTCGACACTGGACATCTCATTGCGAATTGTGTCGATCTTGTTCTTGAAATGACTGGTAATCTCCTGTGCAGTAAGCAAGAAGGTGGGGGGTGGAGGAAGGAATTAAGGGTAGAAAAGAGTTGATAAGAGGGTTTTGATGAGAATTTTGTAGTAGGTTTGTTTAGCAGTGTGGAGGCTGGAGTTGTATTTGATAAGGGCAGATTTGTAGAGGATAAAGTCTTTCAGGGATGTAGTTTTACGCCATGCTTGCTCAAGAGCATGGCTGCGTCTCTAGAGACTTCTGGTGTCATCTGTTTGCCAGGGTTGTGACAAGCGAGGCCTGGTTCTGCGTGTACAGAGAAGAACAAGTGCGTCCAGGGAGGGTGATAGATAGTTGTTGTAGGCAAATGTGGCCAGGTCTGGGCGGGATAGGGGTACAATTTTATCATAAAGGCACTCAATAGCAGAGTGAAGAAGGGAAGGACTGAGGTGGTGGAGGTTTCTACGGGTAACTGTTTGCTGGTTGGAGGCATGGGAGGTAGGAGGCATGGAGAGTGTGAAGCTGATAAAGTTGTGATCAAAGAGAGGAAAAGGGGTGTTAGAGAGGTTACAGGGAGTGCATAGGTGGGAGAAGGTGTTGCCATTAGAGTGGGTGGTTGATTGTGTCCATTGTGCTTGGTTAAAAGAGGAAGTTAGGTTGAGTAGTTGAGAAGTGGCTGAGGTGTTAACAGTGACTGGGATGTTAAAGTCACCGAGGATGATGGCAGGCACCTCGGAGGAGAGAAAGTATGGTGGCCATGCTGAGAAGTCATCAAGAAAGCGTGAAACTGGGCCTGGAGACCGGTAGATGACTGCGATCCTCAGACAAACAGGAGAAAAGAGACAAATACAGTGCACTTCAAAAGAGCAGAGGGACAGAGAGGGAGGTGTTGGAAGAACCTGGAACGTGCTTTGTGGGGAAAGAAGTCCAACTCATCCACAGGGTCTGGGTGAGTGAGTCTAAAGGAGGCCATCATGGGAGAGTGCATCTGAGGAGACAGAGTCGGAATCCTGGAGCCAGGTTTCAGTAATAGTAAGTAGGTTGAGGGACTGGGAGAGGAAGAGGTCATTGATAGTAGAGAGTTTGTTGAAGGCTGAGCGGGCATTCCAGAGGGCACATAAAAGGGAGGGGCTGGCGCGTGGAAGGAGGGGAATAAAAGTGAGGGTTGCGGCTGATGCAAGAGAAGGGAGGCTGCTGCTTCTGTGGGTTGGAGTTTGATGGTGGAGGGCCAGGGTTTGGTGTGATGTCTCCAGAAGTTAGTAGTAATAGGGGGGTGAGGGAGGTGAGGTGGGAGTGGGATTTATACGTGATCAAATGCTGCAGTGATTTTGGAGCAGTGACAATATGTGGGCTAAAAGAGAGCAGGAGATGATAAGTGCAATGACATTGAGATAGCATTAGTGAGGGTGATATATACAGGTTGTGGGGTGAGGAGGAGGGGGAAACAAGAGAGAGTTTGAGGAGAAAGGGAAGTATAGCAGAAAAGAAAGTTAGTAAGAGCATGTTGGAGAGTGAGGAGAAATAACAAAGGAAGGCGGAGGGAAAGAGATGATAGAGGGAAGAGCACTTGCAGACTACCCGGGGTGGAGCATTAATGTTTGTACTTGCCTTAGTTAAAGTGCCATGTTCTTATCGCCACAATGGCCAGCCTGTCCCCTCACCAGCCGTCCCAAGGACTCTACTGAATTTATACTTGGATGGACTGGGGGAGGTTAGGCAATTGTTCAATTAAGAGCTAATAAATAACACATGGGGGATGTGGTCTGCCCTTAACAAATTGCAAGCAGGATGGACACAAGATAAGGCACTATGAGACTAAGTTAACCTAACACAGGCAAGTATAGACAGCAGTTACTAAAACAAATCTAACAAAGCAGATCATGTCAGTCATGCAAAATAGTTTAGCGATTGAGAGAGCAGTGGAATCAGCGGTTACCGAGGGCAACAGCAGGCAGATTTCAATTGCAGGCAGGCAGAATAGGAGGTTTGAGAGAGCAGTGGAATCAGCGGTTACCGAGGGCAACAGCAGGCAGATTTCAATTGCAGGCAGGCAGAATAGGAGGTTTGAGAGAGCAGTGGAATCAGCGGTTACCGAGGGCAACAGCAGGCAGATTTCAATTGCAGGCAGGCAGAATAGGAGGTTTGAGAGAGCAGAGGAAGTAGCGGTTACCTGGAAGAGCAGAGGAGAAAAGATGAGAGGATGTCGAGATGTTCCCTTGTTGCCATGTTCAAAGTGCCATGCACTTAGCACCAGAATGGCACTTTGCACAAGGAATGGCCAGCATGTCCCCTCCCCAATCACTTACTGAGTATGCAGATTCTTTATCTTTCACTCCTTGTTTATGTTCCAGTTTAAACTGTTGACTGCTGCCCCACATCTTCTGTTTCAGGGGTGGCTCCATTCACTTGCAGAGTCCCTATGGAGCCACCCTTGCATGCAGGGAGTAGAGTTGTGTAGAAACACACAGTCTCATAGTCTAGGATTGCAAGGCAACTCCCTTCTCCTCCCCTCTCTTCTCCATCCATGCTAACAGACTGATTGGAGACTGCATTGTCAACTGTTAACTCTTTCTTGTGAAGACCAGAAGTTCAGGGAAGCAGCATTGAGAGAGTAGATGTCAGCAGCATTCAAAATTGTAAACTGCAAGTTCTGGTGTAAGACTTTTAACAGTTTACTGGGGAATTAGTATTTAATTGTGCTCAATGTGCTAAAAGAAAACATGCTGAGAGTTTAATACTACTTTAAATAAGAGAAGTAACCCACAGCTAGCAGTCAGATTCCATCTAGTCTAGTTAAAGGATAAGTTCACCTTTGAAACATATAACATGTTCCACCTGTATTTAAGTTGGAATATTTAACATGCTCCAGCTCCTGGAGATCTGAGGGTGGAGCCTGCAGAGGGGTGTGTCACTGGGAGGCAGAGAAACAGCAGTACATTGATTTTCCCTGTGATTAGCTGTGCAGGGGGCGTGACAGCAGGGGGCAGAGAAACAGCAGTACACTGATCTTGTCAAAGAAAAGCTGTGCAAGGGGAGTGTCAGTGGGAGACAGAGAAACAGCAGTGCACTGATCTTGTCAAAGAAAAGCACTGCAGGGGGAATATCAACACAAGTCTGACCACTGGAGTACAGGCAGACTGTGCTCTCAAGTAGAATGCACAGAAGCAAACTGACCACACTGAGATGGATGTGCTTCCATGCCCTGGTGTGGTCAGTTTGAAATAGGGAAGCAGGGGGAATGGCAGGATAACCAGCTGTTTCACACAAAGGATGCAATGCGAAGAGAACAGGATATTTTTCATACAAATACATGGTACAACAGGCACAAATCAGGATTATGAAAAGTTGGGGTAACATAAACGTTAAATACTAACTCTAGAGCAGTGTTGTCAATTTTCAAGGTAAAGGGGCAGGGGTGGGGGGATAGATTGGGGGTCACCCAGACTGCAGGCTGCGTTTGGGCCCCTGGAGGCAGACTGTGAGGAGTGGTCCCTAGCTTGCAACTCAGAGGAGGAATGGGACTGGGGAAACACTACAGAGGACTTTGACTCGCTGACCATCAGGAAGTTCAACTACACCAGACTTAGCTGAACGACCTGGGAGGACAGAGGTAGTTCAAGTTCAATCCCGGGTTCATTCAGGATCCTTTTCTTATGTTGCTAGCTGCAGGGATCTGTAGTTAGGGTGTAAATATGCTGACGTTGTCACTGTAAATATGTAAAGTGTACATACTCTATTTTTCTACTGACTTATTTTATTTGTACATATCCCATTCCAAGTTTGTTCCCTTTTTCCCCCTCCATGTTTCTATATGGGATACCATCCACCTGGGCTCAGTGAGGACATGGCTGTTTTGTAGTGGGGATGGACATAGCTCACTTTAGGTTTAGCTAGATAAGATTTTTTTTTTAGTTAGAGGTATGCTAGAAGCCTGGCATGAGTAAGCCTGGAAGTGAGGTAGAGAGGTTACCTCACGTCAGGCTGGAAGGCTCTACAGGCCAGGGCTTCTGGAGCCCTTTGACCCTTCTAGTAATTGGAGGAACCTTCTAGAAGAGGGGTGGAGGAGGAAGCCTGGATTTGCATGTTTAGAGGAAGTTGGCCAATCCCCAGGCAGGAGGCCAAACATGGTGGCTAAGAGCAACGCTTAAATGTGAGAGAGCCTGTGCAGCAAGGGTAGTGTTGGTGTAAGGTGGAAGATGGACTGAGCGAAGGTGCTGGAGTGTGGAGCCTAAGTGGGGGCCTCAGGGAAGGGGCCTACCTACAGGCTGGTGCTGGATGGAAAGATCTCCACTGTACCACCGTCTCCTAGGGAAGACATCCTGTCAGCAGGGAAAGAGCCAGCCCAGCGTAAGGCCTGAAAGCAGCTGCAACCCACTAAGCTACAGCATCGGACAATGTGAGTACTTCTACACAGCCTGGGCCAGAAAAGGGAGTGGGCGGTCAGGTGCAATACCAAACTAGTTCTCATCCGGGACTACTTAACTGTAGATCTTGGAATCCCTTGCCCAGGGATACCCTCTAAAAGGGGTGAAAGAGGAAGGATTCATCTGGGGTCTAAGGAGGTACACCAAAGGTGACATCAGTGCTCCTTAAAGAGACAGTTCTTACTTTTTGGTCCATATTTTTGTACAGTGTTTGCTGAGAAGTTGTCCTCAAGTTTTACAATTCCTTGGACATCCCATATACCCCTAGAACCCATCCAAGTTGTTAACCCCTAATAAAACAACACAACCAAGCTCAAGGACTGTTTTAGTGACTCTGTGAGAAAAAGTGTGGACAACGTGTGTTGTCTGGCTGTGCAGAGCTTAGAGGGACCAAGCAAAAATCCAGTGCCCTCAAAAGGGTAGCGCTACACAAGTTTAATGTGAGCTTTTTGGTTGTTAGTCTCCGGAAGTCACATTACAAATCATTACAACTCCCTGTAGTGGCAGCCTAGTAGTAGCATAACTGGGAGATTTATTCATTTACTTGCTACCAATGCTACAGAAAACCTACTGATGGAAGAAATGGTCTACTCCTGTAGATTGTAGAGTGGTTGGGGACTAAAGTCATACTATAGGGCAGTGTTTCTCAAACTTTTTTCAGTCAAGGCATCCTTTAAAATTATGGACAGTCCCGAGGCACCCTTTAAAATTATGGGCAGTGTTGAGGCACTCCATTCTACAATGTGAAAAAAACTATTCTAATAGTTTTATATAACACAGCAACATCCACACATGTAGGACACCCAACATTAGAGGTGATTTATTCTTCCAAAGCAAATACACTTTCGCTCACTGGTACTGAGTTGTATTCCAGTGTTTCTCTTCTCCCTCAGATTTTATCCATCACTGAGCTAATGTGACACCAGCACTGATGGAGAGGGGCAGGGAGGGTCAAACTAAGATGCTGTGCAGGCAGCTATCATCTTCCTTATCAACTAATGATGTCATTGGTTGTCAGCAGAGGTGGACTGACAACTCATGAGGCCCCGGGCAATAGGGGATCATGGGGCCCCTGTGTCCTTGCCCAAACTCAAAAAAGCCTATGAAAATGGTACTAGGGGCATCTCATGGGGTCCCCTACTGACCCCGGGCCCTCGGGCAGTGCCCGAGTTTCCAAATGGTCAGTCCACCCCTGGTTGTCAGGAATCCGGCAGCTAGAAGTCTAGGAAGTTAGAAATAAGCAGTAATACTTACCATACTCCTCATTCACATAGACCTCCCCCAAGTTACATGACCAGTCTCCCAAAGCTATTCCCTTCACCTCCTGCTCCGATTGCAGGATTTTCATACTATTTAGGAGTCGGACCAGAAGTTCAACATTCTACATGGGACTGTTGAGGGCCTGCCCCAACCCAGGACATTGGAGAGCTAAGAAAAGTGCGGGCTGCCAGAGCATCTTGTTGCTTGTGGATGTGCCAAAAATATAGTCCCATCTTTTCACAAGAAAGTTTGTTCTATATCAGGGATGAGAAGACCCACAGTGCAATAGAGTTTATACATTTATTAAATCTTCACCCAAATGAGAGTTCTTGTACTGAGAAATAAAGGAAGTATTACTGCTTATTCCAGTCCTCCAGACAAATTGACCATTTGACCCTCGCAGTGCGTGGGGGCCTCACTGTGAAGGGAAATTTGTACATCTGACTGGAATTCAGCTCTAAGGATCGGCACCTAAGGATAAGAAGTGCCTATTGAATGGGGCCATGTGATTTTTTTTTTCTTTCCCTTTTTTTTTTCACAGAATGTCCTCAGCCTGTACAGACTAGACATGGTGTGCAGACAGTGACAGAAGTTAATGGGAACAACATAAATGGAGCAAAGGCAAAATAGATATGTTTGCAATACAAGCCAAAGGGACTTTTACAGTACTATTTCTATAGCAAGTTTAAAGCGGAACTCCGGGAACGATAATTTTTGCAGACTTGGATTGGTCTAGCTTGGCTTGATGTAAATATCTATATCTGATATCCAGAGGGTCACTGGGAAAGCAGAAAATCACTGTAGTATTCGTGCTACATAGTGCACAGTGATCACTGTTATCTTCTGGGTGCTGCTTCATCAGCTTCCCCTCTGTACAATGAACCCAGGGGGTCACTCACGTGGTACTGCCACCAATCAAAAAACACCTTGTACTTGGGGAAGCACAGTGGCTAAATGGTTGGCACTTCCACCTGGCAGTACTAGGGTCATTGGTTCGAATCCCAGCCATAGCACCACCTGCCTGGAGTTTGCATGTTCTCCCTGTGCCTGCGTGGGTTTCCTCCGGGTACTCCGATTTCCTCCCACACTCCAAAGACATGCTGGTAGGTTAATTTGATCCTGTATAAATTGGCCCTAGTATGCATGAATGTGAGTTAGTGACCTTAGATTGTACGCCCCTTGAGGGTTAGGGACTGATGTGAATGTACAATATATATGTAAAGCTCTGCGTAAATTGACAGCGCTATATAAGTACCATAAATAAATACTTTTTTCAATGAGTACAAGGTATTCTCTGATTGACTGAGGTGGACATCCTAATGTCAGTCTCCTCTCTTCTTCAACAAGAGAAGTCTGAGTTTGAGAAAGGGTGGGGATGCCCAAAACAGTCCCCCTGCATGTTCGTGCACTGAAAGGTGTACATGTAATGATGTGCCATTTGATGCAGTAGTATTCTGAATCTAGGCTAGCATGATGACATCACCCCAGGGGGCAGGTCCAGCCTGGGCTCAGAGAAAGTGGGCTAAATGGTCATCATTCAACCCAAAAGACTGTCAGCATCTATTGGCCAAAAAGGATTACTGTGGAGATGGCTCTGAATTGATGGAATTTTTTCCTGGAGCTCATATTTAAGGGACTGAAAAGATAAGTCACAAGATTCTCTGCAGCTCACATAACACACACACATAATTTATTTTTCTGTAAGCTCCTGAGATGCATTGTATTATCCAATGTAAGTACTGCATAAAAAAAACATCTCATATTTGTGAAATTTGTTTCTTATTGTGATCTACTGAAATACTTGTACAGCATTTATATATCAGATTCTGAGGGGCATGGGAGGTGGATATTTGCTATTAAAGATTTGCAAGTGATTCAACTACATTGTGTGTGATAGCTAGTTTAAGCACACAACAAGGCAGGGAAGACAGTGACCCATGATGTCTTCTACTGCATCTCAATCCTTTGTGGTACAACTCATTGAGGTGGATTTACTAAAGGAAACAGTGGAGTTGATTTACTAAAGGCACATAGACTGAGCATTTTGCAAGGGCAGTTGCTACAGAGCTTAGTAAATGAAGTGATGGTTCACTTTGCAAAGTATACCCAATCACATGCAAGGAAAATGAAAACAAATTGCATTTTTGCTTGCACATGATTGGATGATGGAAGTCAGCAGAGCTTCCCCAAATTTAGTAAATCACCCCCAGAGAGCATACACTTTGCAAGTGCATTTTCTCCAAAGCTTAGTAAATAAGGTAAAGCTCTGCTGACTTTCATCATTCAATCATGTGGAAGCATAAAGGCTGTTTTTTATTTTCAATTTCCTTGCATGTGAATGGGTAGTCTTTGCAAATTGAAGCTTCACCTCATTTAGGCTACTTTCACAGTGATCCGTGGCAAAAACGCATATGCGTTTTTCTGCATTTTTACCATGTTTGCTGTGCATTTTTTACAGGACATGTGACTAAACAAACGGACCAGAAATGCAATATCAGTGCATTTTTGCCTTGTTTTCCATTGATTTCAATGGGGTTGTGCGTTTTTTTATATGATTTTTTTTACTGCTCCAAACCTGCTCTAAAAATGAAGAAAGCAGGATTTTAAAAAATGCATTGAACCCGCAATGGACAAGTGTGAAGAGTTCCATAGCAATATAATATGCTGAAATAAAGATAGGCGCTTTCTAGGCTCCTAATAGTACATCAAAAATACATCAAAACAAATTTGTGCAGAGTAGAAAACAAAAAAATTAGAAATAAAATAAAAGTAAAAGTCCGCCAGAGTGTATGACCCAACATCACACAATGATGTAAGTTCTTTAATGGAGGTGGGATCATCCCAATCTGCCCAACTCTTCACCACATGTGTCCAAAAAAAAAAGTGCACTCACCAGATGGTTTTGACCTCTGAGGCGGTGCAGAGACGAATATCCATTATAGCCTGTATACACTGGTGCTGGTAATACAGGCACCTTGTAATGTGAGTGCATTTTTTTACTTTTTTATGTGCAATACTACACTTAGACCCCTTTCACACGGGTGTTCCGTGTGTCCGTTTTAATCTGTTTACGGATGTAAAATGGACACCCATGTATTTCTATGAACTAGTGGATGTAAACGGATGATCATCTGTTTACATCCATTAATGACCGTATCTGTTAACATCCGTTTTTTTGAACAGAAGAAAACCCTATTTTTCTTCCATTAAAAAAACGGAACGGAGGAGAAACTGATGTGAACAGACAAAATAGGTGTAAACAGATGAAAAACGGATGTAAATGGACAAAAATGGATGTAAACGGACAAAAATGGATTTAAACAGACATGAACTAGTGGATGTAAACGGATGATCATCTGTTTACATCCATTAATGACCGTATCTGTTAACATCCGTTTTTTTGAACAGAAGAATACCCTATTTTTCTTCCATTTAAAAAACGGAACGGAGGAGAAACTGATGTGAACAGACAAAATAGGTGTAAACAGATGAAAAATGGATGTAAATGGACAAAAATGGATGTAAACGGACAAAAATGGATTTAAACAGACAAAAAAAAAGGATGTAAACGGATGAAAATTGATGAAAAACAGATGTAAACAGACAAAAAACTGATGTAAACTGATGAAAAATGAATGTAAACTGATGAAAAACTGATGTGAACTGATCCGTTTTTTCTTGGAAAAAACGCGGCTGAACTAATGAAAAATCGGACCGCCCGTGTGAAAGGGGCCTTAGATGCTTTTAATGGATGTTCTCTGCTTCATTACTGAGTATGCCATATTAAGTTGATCGTTTGAAGAAGCACATGGAACCCACTCCTTGACCTAAAGCGCCCTTGGAAGATCAGACGCTGTTTGACCTACATGTAAAAGGGTCAAAACCCTCTGGTGAGTGCACATTTTTTTGGACACAAGTGGTGAAGAGTTGAGGAGATTGGGATGATCCCACATCCATTGAAGGACTTACATCATTGTGTGATGTTGGGTTATACACTCTGGCGGACTTTTACTTTTATTTTATTCCCTTTTTTTTGTTTTCTACTCTCCACAAATTTGTATTTATATATTTTTGATGTAATATTAGGAGTCTAGCAAGCACCTATCTTTATTTCAGCATATTGTATTCCTATGGAACTCTTCACACTTGTCCGTTTGAAGGACTTACATCATTGTGTGATGTTGGGTCATACACTCTGGCGGACTTTTACTTTTTATTTTATTTTAAATTTTTTTGTTTTCTACTCTCCACAAATTTGTATTTATGTATTTTTGGTGTATTATTAGGAATCTAGCAAGCGCCTATCTTTATTTTAGCATATTGTATCACTCGTGTTTCACACATAAAGGGGCAGCTGCATAATTTGGAATCTGCATATATTTTGTTTTCACTTCAGTTTTTTTGCATTGGATAGGTGCCACTGTATTGGTATATAGGAATATATGGTCACGCATTTTTCTTCTGCTTTTGAAAAACAGATCAGTGTGATAGCAGCCCTAATAAGCACTGGAGTAACTGTACTTGCAAAGTGCATAGTCTATTTGCCTTTCGTAAATCTGCGGCATTGCCTGTCAGACAGTACACAGAAACAAAAATCAGTCACATTATGTAGTAGCTCATATAGCATGGATCATGGTTTGACTGGTGATTTATTTCAATTCTTCAGCTGCTAGTTTAAAAAATAAATGTTAATTTTTTTTCACTTCCTCTTTTGATCTGCTTTGTAAATAAATAATTTACCGGTCTATTGCTTCTTATATGTATATGTAAGCCCTGCTGAAAACAAGATGTGTCACAGTCAAGTTGTCACGTGAGTAGGACAAGCTTTTGTGCGGTGTCACTGTAGCACAGGTCTCGTCCAGACTGTCTTCTGAGAAGCGGAAGACAGCAATTGTTTCTAAATGTGTCATGTCTGTGATGGTTCTGCCATTCAAGCATGACAACACCTGCACAAAGCTCTCCATCCAGATGGTAATACACAATAAAATGCCAAAAACAACTTTGCAGAAATATTTTGCTCCAACTGATAAACCTTAACAGAAACGGTTATTTAGGTTGAAGGTATTATTCTATGCATTAACCTCCCTAGTGGTCTGATTATGTCCATATTTCTGTGCTCAAAGTGGTACATTTTTTTTTCATGGAAATATGTATCTTTTTTATTGTAGGCCTGTAATTTTTAGGAATAACTCACTGAAATCTGTCCGAACAAGAGTCTATTAAACATCCCGGGTATTTTAAAATTTGAAACACGAAATCATAAATTATAATTTAATAAAAAATCATAAAAAATAATAATATAATAATATTAAATTTAATTCAGTAATATAATCAAACCAAAAACAATGAAATTTGAAATATAGCGCCAAGTTCGCACATCACTGAGCAAAGTCGCAAAATCGTTTTCAGTGTCTGATGACGAATTTCCCCACGAATCATTATCACTCAATTCTGCAAGTGGTTCTGATTTACTATCGCTGTTTTCTAGCCGGTCTAAAACCGCTTTTGACCTAAAGGGATGCTTTTTGGACGCCATGGACATTTCTCAGTTTCCAGGTAGAAAGAATAGTAAAAATGCAGGCAGGGCACAGGACAAAGCACTCGGGACAAAATGTATGTGAAATGGATTTTAGTGAATTTAGTGAATGTAAGTTTTACAACTTTCAAATTTCCCGCCAGTTCCGTCCCCCGTACGTCCTGACGTCGCAGGGGACGGAACCCAGAAGACAGATGCCAGCATCTGCCGGAAGACATTACAGGGGACGCTGCAGGAGGGATATTGCGGGAGCGCAGGACAAGGTAAGTGAAGAACAGATCCCGGAGCAACACTGCAAGGTATGCCCGAGTGTAGCTCGGGGTTACCGCTTCTGGTACTGAAACTTTACCCCGAGCTACACTCGGGAATACCGCCAGGGGGGTTAAGATACCTTCAGTGTGCAGCTTCCCCCTCAGCCCCCCTAATACCAGAGCCCAATCCCCATCCAGTGATGTACACGAGAGCAGCGGCTCTCCTGAGTCTCTCCCTCCTCATTGGCTCAGACACAGCAGCTGAAGCCATTGTCTCCTGCTGCTGTCAATCACAAAAAAAAGATCAAACAGGTGGCGCAAACACCTAGTGCATTATCCAAGGTTTATTGAAAAGTCAAAAAAACAAAAACATACTCACAGACATAGCATGTGTGTAAAGCTTTGTATGACAATAGAGATGGCCACAATAGTGGGCAGGATGTTTCGACTGTCAGTGTGCTCCGCTTTCTGATGCATTTCAGGGACGAATCCCTTTCCGCAGAGCTGACACGTTTCATCCCCGGAGAGCTGCATCTCCGAAGCGCTATCCATAGGTCACCTTTTGCCCTGGTTCCCCTGGCTTTCCTTTGGCAATTGATTCCTGGAGCACTGGAGAGTACATACTGTTATCCGGGTTTGCTGTCAATCACACTGAGGAGGGAATGGGGGGTGAGGCCAATCCGGCCAGCTTGAATGCCTCTATAGCACGCAGCTTGCTCTGGGGTCACTCAGCAGGAGAGAGGAGCCAGAAGCATTGGCAGGGAACCTAAGAAGAGGAGGATTGGGGCTGCTCTGTGCAAAACCATTCTTTGCAAAGTGAATCTTCAGCTCATTTACTAAGCTCTGGTGCAACTGCACTTTCAAAGTGCACAGTCTATTTGCCTTTAGTAAATCAACCCCTATGTGTTTCAATTGGCACTCCCCTCCTCTTCCCTCCTCCTCCTTCTCCCTCCCTTTTTCAAGCTAACAGACTGGTTGGAGACTGAACTGTCTATTTTTAACTATTTCTCGTGAAGACCCGATGTTAAGGGAAGCAGCACTGAGAGAGCAAAAACCCTGGAACTTTAAATGTTGAAAACTGCAAGTGCTGGGGTAAGAATGTAACAGATAGTTTTATGGGTAAATGTTTTAAATTATGCTCAATGTGTTAAGCTAAAAAAAATTCTGAGGGTTTAAGGCCTCATTTACACAAACATATTAAAAAATGGTCCAAATATGCTGCCATAATTTAGCAAAAAAATGCCTCTAATGCTCCATTGTTATGCAGGTATATGCACCGTAATGCATGTATTGCGTTTAGATGCGTATGAGTGTAAACTAATTCTATTGGCTGAAATATTAATTTATTCTACCTCTTAGAATAAATGTAATGCGCATACGTGTGCATTTCTGCAGGTATAGATGTGATTACATGCGCACATGTGTAAATTATGCTACACTCCTCTCTGAATACAGGTTTGGGGTATTTTTTTAATGCTCCTGAACTCTGCTCCTGAATACACCTCTAAATGACACAATGTGTATATGCAGGTTGGATAACCTAGAACTGCTTTCAGAGGCATAAAAAAATGCCAGACACCCCCCCACAGAGGCATTTTTCTGCCTGTGTGTATGAGGCCTAATACTACTTTAATGGCTTCATTAACGTCATTTAAAGTGTTACTAAACCCAGGACCCTGCATTCACTATATCTGGTCTCCTACAGTACACAGAACATGGAAATTCAATTATTTTAGTAAATATAAACTGCTAAATACCTCTTCTCATCAGCAGTTACAGCAGTCTTGTGATTTCTATCAGTGTCCAGCTGAGCACTGGTTAAAGCTTGGAGGAGTTTGCATTCTCCCCCAACTGTCCTATGAGGCTGCAGGTCCCCTTACCTTCTGTTTGGACAGTGCTGATTGGCCCTGTGCTATTCACATGCACTCTCCCAGAAAAAAACCTCTATCAATACACACCAAACTGAGCATGTGCAGCTTGCCCCCAAGGCTCTGTTCTCTCAGGAGATGGATTGGGGACAGTAGAAGAAGGGGAGGATCAGAGAAGACAGGATCAAATATCCTTTTTACACAATGCGGAGGAATAACCCCTTAGGTTCCACAGTGTGTATAACAAGCATACTTTACTGCATATACAGACTGATTTTACTGTTGTGGGTTTAATAACACTTTAATCTCAATATCATCTTGCCGGAGCAATAATTCACATATGTGTTATATAGCAGAATTCAGTAAACCATCCATAAATTATATCTTTCTTGTACAAACTTACCCTAGAGCATTTCCTTAGATTTTCACCTCTTCGTAGGCTAGCCTTGCTCAAAGTATTAAATGCTCACCAAGCTAAGCTATTTGATGCAAATTCAGCTCATGCATACACAATAATAGTCTTCAGCGTTATTATAGTAAAATGGTTCTGATATCATTTTCTCTGCCAGAATGTCTATACTGTGCTCAGATATATAGGGGTTTTAAAACTGCAAAAAAAAAGACTGCCTATTATAAAAAGGCATTATTTAAAAAAAGTAGGGCACAGTTAATAGGAAAAATAGTTGGCCATAACAATCAACCAGAGGCTGTATCCATTATGCATTAAAAAAAGAGCAGGATAACACTTCATCCATCTGAAGCCTTTCAAAAATCAGAAACAATTTGGATTTTTTTTTCCATGGCAGACCTACAATGTGTATTCTGTATCTCCTGAGACATACTGTACATCAAAGCTTCATCCAAAAAGAGTATACCCCCCCCCAGTCCTAGTGAATATTTAATATAAGATTATATCAATATGTACAGGTAAATACAGTATATAAGGGCCGACTTCTGTTAAAGACATCAACTGGGAGTGATGCTAGCTCTCAAGCTGATGCATTTCTTGGTAACTGATTCTGCTTCCTCAGGAGTATAGATGCGGTATAATAGAGAATATGTGATAAAATACTGAAGATGCTGTGGCCAAAGGGCTCAGGGGAAAGCATCGGGACAATCCAGGAAGATCAACGGCAAAAGGGGTGTTCACGAAAAGACCACATAAAGATGCTAATCAGTCCACTGAGGAACATCTACTTATGATCTGATCGCAGAACTATGTTAAGGTAAGTATATCCCCCATGTAGGACGGTGTAATGCAGCCTCCCTGCACAGGTGGTACTATTTTGGCAGCTGCCATATAGAGAGAAGGGAGGATAAGAGCAACTCTTGTTCCTCTGAGGCCTCCATAGGCGTCATCTGGTGAGCAGCCATCCAATTGGATGCTGCTGTGCTTGAAGACCTTGGTGGCCATATATAGTGAGGGCACTGCTAATAAATACCACTGTTCCACTGCTGGTTGGCGCTCATTTGCGGAGTAGCTATGTCAGGGAAAGTGTGTTTAGCCTAGAGAAAAGTTAAAGAGGAAGAGGGAAAGAGTAGGGACTCTACGTCTGGAGAACCATTAGTGCCTCTTTTTGCCTCTCGGGTGCCTTTTTGCCGCCACACCGCCTTCCGACCACCTCCTTAGTCAGATGCTGCTGGGCATCATAAGCCTCCTACTAGCCTTCTATAGTTCTGTGACTGTGTTGTACCAATTCGACTGTGAGGTACGGCTGTACTGGGTTCAGCTGCTAGATACAGGCCCTGTTACCACCTTGTTGGAGCTTTGTGTCAATGCATTGTGCTGCATAGCTCAGCCTCCATGTGCCTTTCCTCCATTTTGGGTACCAACCACCTGGCCCCTTTTCCAGCCATGGGAGGTTAACACAGTGAAGGTACCAACACTCATTAAGCAGACTAATCACCAAGAAAGTGGCTGTTGGAGAACCATATGGGAAGTTACTAAGAATAGAGGTGTGAGAATATAGGGTGATGGATGGAAAAGTTATAGGTGCTGAAAAAATGTCTAAGGATTTGAGATGTATAGAATCCCCTAACATATTGACAGGTATATAGGGGTACAAGATGTACAAGGGGTCCCTGTCCTAAAGGGTCATCCAAAATTTTGGTGGGTGCAATTCTGTTCCTGTGGGTGCAATTTGTTGTTAGTCCCAAAGGGGTATGTACTACACTATACTATATTTATACTACACTAATCTATATAGGTTAGGTTAAACCCAACATAAATGAAGATTACACAAAATGATTTCACAGTGCCTAGAACTCTTCATCACGATGTTTAGTTGACTATGATTAGAAACAGAGTTCACTGTTACAATGAATCAGAAATCACTGTGAATCCCCCTTTGCCCTTGGGTTCAGTACAGTATGACTGTGTAGCAATGTCAAAGATGAATGGGTCCAGTAGAATTATGGACATCCTGCAGTGGGGTTTATTTACTAAAGCCGGTTCACTGAGAATCTATTGCAGCTGTACATGGCAGCCTATCAGCTTCTAACCTCGCTTGTTCAGTTAAGCTTTAGCAATAAAACCTGGAAGCTGATTGGTTTCTGAGTGAACCAGCTTTAGTAAATAAACCCTAGTCTGTCAAGTTGGTTGAAGTGGCACATTCTCTACCATCTAGTGCTGGAAAAGGATATTGCTCAAGAGCAGGGGCGGATTGAAAACTCATGGGGCCCCCGGGCAATAGGGGATCATGGGGCCCCTGTGTCCTTGCCCAAACTCAAAAAAACCTATGAAAAATGTACCAGGGGCATCTCATGTGGCCCCCTACTGACCCCAAGCCCTCGGGCAGTGCCCAAGTTTCCAAATGGTCAGTCCGCCCCTGCTCAAGAGACTTCTCTTCAAAAAGGTATTTGTTTGCATGTTTATGGAATGGATTCCTTCTGCATCCACCCACAATTGCAACATCAACTCTCTTCCAACTTCTAGTTAATTAAAGCTAAAGTTTAGGTATGGCAGTTTTGACATAGTTACATTGGTCCAGCTTGGGTGAATGTCAGTATATACAATGCCTTGAAAAGTATTCATACCCCTTTAAATTTTACACATTTTGTCATGTTACGACCAAAAACGTAGACAAACACAAAGTGGCACATAATTGTGAAGGGGAAGGAAAATGAAATGGTTTTCAAAATGTTTTACAAATAAATATCTGAAAAGTGTGGCATCCATTTTTATGCAGCCCCTTTTCTCTGATACTAATAACTAAAATCTAGTGGAACCAATTGCCTTCAGAAGTCACCTAATTAGAAAATAGAGTCCACCTGTGTGTAATTTAATGTCAGTATAAATACAGCTGTTCTGTGAAGCCCTCAGAGGTTTGTTAGAGAACATTAGTGAACAAACAGCATCATGAAGGCCAAGGAACACACCAGATAAGCCAGCGATAAAGTTGTGGAGAGGTTTAAAGCAGGGTTAGGTTATTAAAAAAATCCCAAGCTTTGAACATCTCATGGAGCACTGTTCAATCCAATCTACCAAGACATGGCTGTCCACCTAAACTGACAGGCCGGGCAAGGAGAGCACTAATCACAGAAGCAGCCAAGAGGCCCATGATAACTCTGGAGGAGCTGCAGAGATCCACAGCTCAGGTGGGAGAATCTGTCCACAGGACAACTATTAGTCGTGCACTCCACAAATCTGGCCTTTATGAAAGAGTGGCAAGAAGAAAGCCATTGTTGAAAGAAAGCCATAAGAAGTCCCGTTTGCAGTTTGCGAGAAGTAATGTGAGGGACACAGCAAACATGTGGAAGAAGGTGCCCTGGTCAGATGAGACCAAAATGTGTGGCAGAAACCTAACACTGCACATCACCCTGAACACACCATCCCCACCGTGTAACATGGTGGTGGCAGCATCATGTTGTGGGGATAATTTTCTTCAGCAGGGTTCAAGGAAGCTGGTCAGAGTTGATGGGAAAATGGATGGAGCCAAACACAGGACAATCTTCAAAGAAAACCTGTTAGAGTCTGCAAAAGACTTGAGACTGGGGCGGAGGTTCACCTTCCAGCAGGACAACGACCCTAAACATAGATCCAGAGCTACAATGGAATGGTTTAGATCAGAGCATATTCATGTGTTAGAATGGCCCAGTCAAAGTCCAGACCTAAATCCAATTGAGAATCTGTGGCAAGACTTGAAAATTGCTGTTCACAGACACTCTCCATACAATCTGACAGAGCTTGAGCTATTTTGCAAAGAAGAATGGGCAAAAATGTCACTCTCTAAATGTGCAAAGCTGGGAGAGACATCCCCCAAAAAATTTGTAGCTGTAATTGCAGTGAAAGGTGGTTCTACAAAGTATTGACTCGGGGGGGGGCTGAATACAAATACACGCCACACTTTTCAGATATTTATTTGTAAAAAATTTTGAAAACCATTTATCATTTTCCTTCCACTTCACAATTATGTGCCACTTTGTGTTGGTCTATCACATAAAATCCCAATAAAATAAATTTACATTTTTGGTTGTAACATGACAAAATTTGGAAAATTTCAATCGGTATGAATACTTTTTTAAGGCACTGTATGTGCCATATCTGTAGGATCCCTATGGAAGCTGGAAATCACTCTAGTAAGGATTGCTACTGCAGTGATCACTGCTAGCTTCTGGGTCCCATGCCAAGTGGCTGCCCTGCTGCATTGTGAATACAGAAGGTTGCTTACTTGGTACAGGTGCCAATCAAGGAACAGTTGAAATTTTCTCAGTGAATGCAAAGCATTCTCTGCTTGAACGAGGTAGAAAGGCAGACGGTAACATCACAATTTCCACCTCGTCCAATCAGAGAACCTTTTGCATTCACTGGGAAAATGCAAAGTGTTCTCTGAATGGTACCCGTGCCAAGTGGGTGACCTCCTAGGTTTACAATGCAGCAGGCAGCCTCTTGGCAAGGGACCAGGAAGCAAGTGGCAGTCGTTGTAGAAAGGGAGCGTATTACAGTGATTTCCAGCTTCCACACCGAAACGTCCGTTTCAATGTTACAGAACTGCCCTAGGACTGGTCATAACCTCCTCCCCCATGTAATCCTACCCCTGAATTTTATGGTATTTTACTGTTCTAGGCACACTCTTTTTAGAACTACAAAATGTGTAGGAAAAGGTGTCCCAAACACTGAAATTTCAAATATATTGTTTGTAGTGTAAAGATATTCAATCATAATTTTACAGTAGGGTACAAGATCCACCATTGTCGTTGTTTATTACAGCGCCTGCCTCTACCAAAGTCTGTCATTTTAACCACTTGCCCTGCAGAGGATTTACCCCCCCTTCCTGACCAGGCCATTGTTTGGGATACGGCACTGTGTTACTTTGACAAATGCGCGGTCATGCAATGCTGAACCCAAATGAAATTTATGTCCTTTTTTTCCTACAAATGGAGCTTTCTTTTGGTGGTATTTGATCACCTCTGCATTTGTTATTTTTTGCGCTATAAACAAAAAAAGATTGCCAATTTTGAAAAAAAAAACCAAAACAATATTTTTGACTTTTTGCTATAAAACATATCCAGTAAGAAAATGTAAAAGATCAAATTTCGTCATAAATTTAGGCCAAAATTTATTCTACTCCATGTCTTTCCTAAAAAAAATCCCAATACATGTAAATTAATTGGTTTACTTGAAAGTTATAGCATCTACAAATGGCGGTATATACTGACATGGCGTAATGTAATGGCGGCGATCAGTGACTCAGGACTGCGGCTGGCATTCTGACATTGGGGGGGGGGACTGATTAACTGTCACTGACATCCCCAGTGACACTAATACAGTGATCAGTACTAATAAAAATCACTGACACTGTACTAATTTCACTGGGCAGGAAGGGGTAACATCTGGGGCGATGAAAGGGTTAATTGTGTGCTGTTTTTCTGTGTGTGCTGTGTGTGTTTTACTATGTAAGCATGCTGCTTTGTATTGCTCTGCTATGCATGCTGGAGCTGACAGGGGAGAGATCTGCATTGTTTACATACAGACCTCTCCCTTGTCAGAGTTCCTCGGCAATCGCTGGGTGCTGGCGGGGAATCTCCGGCCAGGACTCGGTGATCGACAGCTGTAGCCACCAATGGCAGCGCGGGTAGGGCGGCACGTGTCCCCTACCCAGACATGAAAAATCACATTTATATATATACATGTGATTTTGCGCAGCCCTGCTGGCCTGTAGCAGTAGTTCTGCTATAGGGCAGTCGGGAAGCGGTTAAAGGGATACATCTATTTTGGAATTGGCCCAAAATATTAGAGTTTTATCTGGGTAGATTTAAAGTAGTACTCAACCCAAAAGGAAAAATTACTAAATTGCAGCTTACTAACTCTTAGATGTGATGGCTGCATTTGTTTTCTTTTTAATGTCTTTTTCTTTATTTCCACCTGGTGACCTGGTCAGTAAGTCTGGTATTTTTCTACTTCCTTTAACAGACCAATCTGTTCTACAAAAGTGGCAGTTAGAGGGTTGAGAAAAACCAGTTAACAGTGACAGGGTTGCTAATAATGGTCAGCTTTATCCCAAAAGGAAAGAAACTATTGCTGTAATTGCTTAAAATGTGTTAGTTGGATTTGTTAGTCAAGTCCATCTCTGCTAGTGCATCCACCACAACCCTTTCCCCAGACTGACAATGCTGCTGTTCTAGGCTGTCTCCATGCTCCTCCTCTGAGACACTCTAAGACAGGAGGTATGTTACTGGACAGATCGTCAGATGAAAATAAAGGGAAAAAGTCTAAAAAAGGGAAACTAATCCAGCTAAGACACTTAAGGATTGCCAAACTGCAGTATGTTATTTTTGTTTTTGGATTTAATAATGCTTTAATTAAAGCAATATATTTGTGTTTGTCACAGCAATGACTTCCAATTTTCCCAATTTTCCATTGATTCACACTGATGAACTCACAGTGATACATTCATAAAAAGATTTGCTATTACTGAGACCTTTTATCTATTTATAATAGGCAGTCTTCATCCTACAGCACTTGGTAGTTTTTGGGCTTAAATATTGGGATAACACCTACTTTATATTTGTTACATGTTTTTATCCACATAAAATAACATTTAAAAAATAAAAATTACTGCTTACATTTTACTTACCTTTTCTGAACGGCCCAAAACTTTACTATGAGGAGGAAACTGGGGAGTTAATGTTTACCATAATTAGCACTATCTGTACTGGCAGATCTCATTATCAGTTTCAAACTGCATTGGAACACTGTCTGTTCTAACAAAGGGTATAAGGCTTCTGCATATGTCAGTGAGGGAAATCTCAGTATCTCCCTCTTTGTCAATGGGGACAGATTGAGTTTACCGTCATTTCAAGTTGTTCAGAGTAGCTTGCATAGTAAGAAATATTTTAAAACTATTTTTAGGTATGCTGTGTGAATGGGAACACATAACAAACATATAGTGAGAGCTGTGAAAATGTGGAATGGACTCCCTCAAGAGTTGGTTCTGGCCAGCTCAGTGGATCGCTTTAAAAAAGGCCTGTATTCTTTCTTAGATACACAGAATATAACTGGATACTAACATTTATAGGTAAAGTTGATCCAGGGAATATCTGATTGCCTCTCGGGGGATCAGGAAGGAATTTTTTTCCCAGCAGGAGCAAATTGGAATATGCTTTGCTTTGCTGGGTTTTTTTGCCTTCCTCTGAATCAACTGTGGGTATAGGATTAGAACTTTTTTTTAAAAAATGTTTATGGTTGAACTGGATGGACGTTTGTCTTTTTTCAGCCAGACTAACTATGTAACTATGTAACTATAGTGGGATTTTCTCCATTTTTAGGTAATGATAAAGCTAGCCATATACTAGTAGATTTTGGAACAAAAGTTTACAGGAAAATTTGTTCAAAAAGTTCTTAGTGCATTCTATGACTTTATGAATGTAGCTCAAAAATACTTCAACATTTTGTTTGCTTTTAGTATTCAATTTTGCAATGAATTCCTGAACAAAACCACATACACTCTTAGAAATTTGTTCCTGCTATTTTGAATTTTCCCGTTGCTGTGGTAAAACAAGAACATCAATTTAAACCTCACTAACAGTAGAATGTCAAATCAATGTCCTTAAAATGAAACTTCTTGAACAAAATGCTACTAGTGTATGGCCAGCCCTTGTCTGCTTTTCAGTCTTCAAGCTATCAGTTCAATAAAGTATGTCTGGATTCTTGCAAACCTGTTTGTTAATGTTTACCTGGAACCCTGCGTGGTTAAATGTGGTTACCTTTATTTGGGAGCTGTGAGTTCAGATAAGCCAGGCATTAAGCTTGGAGTCATACGACTAGTATTTTCTAATGGAAGAAAGTTCCAGTTACAGTATGTGATAAGAATCTACAGGACTTCTATTGCAGGATGTGGCCAGAGATAGAGAAGTTATGTGAGGTGAATTGCAACGTTCAATGGCCCATAACAACCAATCACTTTCCAGTTTGGATTAGTTAACAGATAATTTGTTAAATGGGTATGGGTGATAGATTTGCACAATAATCTCTTGCCCTTTCTTTCCCAAGGAGTCTGTAGGGCTACCAAAATTCAGACTGTAAGCCATGCCCTTGTGTCTACTCACTGCCTGTAGGAGGATGTCTGGAGGGTATAATTAACTTTCCTGACACTGCTGTACAAGCAGTTTCCTAACTGAAACTATCAAAGAAACAGAGACTGAGAAATGTCAGTAAAGTATGATTGACTATTACAGTAAAGGATTAAAGAGCAGTGACGGAGCTACTTTTTTCAGTTCAATTAGCATAGAAGACCGATGGGTCAGTTCTGTTACCCCTGTAATACACTGACTACATTTCTTTGTTTTATCATTTGGAAACCTGTCCCAATATCATCTCCACCTTCACACAAATATAATATAATATTTGTATTTGTTATACATGATTGTGCAGAGGTTACTCAGGTAAACCTGGGCAAATCCAGTGGCCCCTTCGGAGGAAGCACTACATCAGAAAGACCCCCATTGGGATATCATTGTTATAGAACAGAACATGTTCCAGTGTACTGGAATTATTCTAATATGAGTTATAGGTCCATGAATGTAATGGACGGTTGTCCAGAGCAGATTTCTCCATTTATGTTGTAGTCTGCACTAGAAAAATGCAATATGTAAACTGTCTGGGGTGCTTCCAAATTTAACTTCATATTATCATGTAGATCATATAGCCCCCTTTGCCCACTTGCATTCTCTGCACGAAATTCCACTATGGGTACTCTTGGATCTAATAGAATTCTATCTAATTTCAATATTAGCACTTCTGGTTACCTCCATAAACATCCACCTAAACTATTCCTCTATTCTAGCTCATTTGCTGCTAGTCTGGGACTAGGTAAAATACTCAGGGAAACTGATTTTTCCCTACTTGCATTGTTCGTTGTGCCCCCCTCTTTACCGAACTTTGAGAACCCTGTTCAATTCAATTGGAAGGCCAACCATAACCTTACCACCATCCTCTTTATGCTAACCCTATCTGTGATCAAATCCTTCCAGCAGTTGTGTGACTACCAAGTAATTCCTTTACAGAAGCACTATCATTATCTTCAAATCTGACACTATGGGGTAGATTTACTAACACTGGGGCACTCAGAATCTGGTGCAGCCGTGCATGGTTGCCAATCAGCTTCTAACCTCAGCTTGTTCAGTTAAGCTTTGACAATAAAACCTGGAAGCTGATTGGTTTCTATGCAGAGCTGCACCAAATTTTGCACTCTTCAGTTTTAGTAAATAACCCCATATGACACTACGTTAAATCCAGGGGCGGACTGACCATTTGGAAACTCGGGCACTGCCCGAGGGCCCGGGGTCAGTAGGGGGCCCCATGAGATGCCCCTGGTACCTTTTTCATAGGCTTTTTTGAGTTTTAGCAAGGACACAGGGGTCCCATGATCCCCTATTGCCCAGGGGCCCCATGAGTTGTCAGTCCGCCCCTGGTTAAATCGTTGTTGAAAGATCATTTGTCTGCTTTCCCTACCACTGCTTTCTAGTAACAGCACCATGATGACCGAACATTCACCAGAAATGATATCTTTACTTCATGTTTCAATAATGTCTTTTAACGCATTTAGCCCCATTGTCAGGACCTGGATCTGAACTGGAGACATCTTCTATGTCTGGAGGTAACTCTTCTTGTTTAGCCACCTGAGATGTTGGACAGCTCCCTGTCTGATCTCTTAAGACAACCTTACCTTAAACCCTTTGCTCCTCCCATGAACTTCTTATTGAACCACTTCCTGTTTGCCAGATTATTGTGTTCTCTCTAGCCAATATCTCACTCTTATCACTTCTGCTACCTTTCGCTGACCTCGCTACCCCTTGTTACTGACCATTGGCTTGTTCCTTGACTGCTTTTCTGTTTGATCCCAACCTGCAACCACTCATTGCTGACCTTTGGCTTGTTCCTTGACTATGCTTCTGCTTGACTCAACCTGTCACCACTTGTTACCAACCCTTGACTTGTTTACTCACTATATTTCTGCTTGATCAATACCTGCTATATTTGCCACTGGACCCCACCTTGCTCACCTCCTGGTGGGACGATCCTGAGGACAACGACCTGGTACCTACATGCAGCAAAACCCATATCCACCATCAGGAGCGCTGGTGAACAGCGGTTAGCACTTAGACCCAACACCTTGGGTGAGCCCACTTCATCCGCCACGGTGATCTGCTTTTATATCTATCCTGCTGGCTGGAGGGAGTTTCTCTACCATTATTAGTACTAGTCTTCAAGCCTGAACCTGGTCCCTGACACCCATGTTATACCAAGCCAAGGGCAGACGGAATGGGGACAAACTATATCACCTTTAAACTGGCAGGAAATCTGGATGCTGACTAACAGAAGCTCCAGGAATGTGTTAGCCCCTAAAAATTCTTTACGGGTGGTATTATATTTCAGTGCGCCTAGCAAAATATATTCCCACATATTCCACCATCTGTTTTAGGAGCTGTACAGAAGCAGGCATGATAAACGGTGGATTAGAGTATACAATTTAATTTGCTCAGCCCTCCATATGACTTTGAGTAAACATCCTTTGAAAGCACTACTTAATAATCCCAGTGCTCTATCACAAGACGAAATTACTTGTTGCACATATCTTCACTGCCATCAAAGTTACTATAGCTAAAGCCTTGAAGACCATCGCATTGAGCTTGGAGAATATTAAGGGTCAGAGTCATGGTACAATGATAAATGAGTAACGATTGTCCACAGTAATTGACACAGAACTCTGTGAATGAATGACGTGGCCGTGTGGGGGGAGCCCTGCGCGGCCGCTCTGTTTTTAAATCTGACAGCTAGTAAGAAGAACTGCTCTCTGTACTTCTGTCAGAGGGATGGGGGCAGCAGATGGCAGCTGTAGAATTGGTAACATGTTACATGTTCCACCCTAAAAATGGGTGGAACATGTAACATGTTCCCAAAGGTGAACTTATCCTTTGATTAGCTTCACTTGAATCTAAGGAAAATTCCAGGAGCCTTGTTAGCGGAGGTAAATAGTAATGATTATCTAGTTTTGTCTGCTATACTTGGGTATAATATGTCACTTGCTTTACATTAATGTGGTTGCATCTATATTATAGACCAACAACATTGCTTCCAAATTGACCAAGACTGGCACAGAATATAATGCCAATAACATACAACCACATATCATTAAAGGACAACCGCACCTTTGTTTTAAAAAAATATATTGTAATGAGTCTGGTACACTTATCAAATCAGCATGATTATTATTATTAATATTTTTATAATAAAAGATTTATGTAGCACCAACAGTTTGTGGTTTTTTTTACTATAAAGAGAGACAGCATACAATTACAATACAATTCAACACCAGAGGGTTCTGCTCATGAGAGCTTACAATCTGGAGGATGGGGGAGTCCCTGGAGGTAGAAATGTTACACTTTTTGCCAACATAAATTTGGATTTTGTCATGGTCTGCCTAAATTTAAGCCACAAATACTCACCTCTTCCCTAGGGATAGAAACTCCTCCACTGGCGCCAACATCTTCACCCAGTCTTCTTTTGGGTAAGGCATCCTTGCCTGAATTTACTTTGTTTTGGCACAGAATTGTGTAGGCAGAGACTGTACAAAGAGCTGCGCATGCTCAGTGTTCATTGCAAGCTTCTTGGCTGATGCAATGTCTTCACCCGGTCTACTTCCATGCTTGGCATCTTAGGCCATCTTGATTGGTCATGCCAAAATTTACTGTGTTCCAACCCGGTACTAGCAAGGTGAACCTAATAAAGTGGCCAGTGAGTGTATAAGTATACATATCTAATACCTGAGAGGCTACTGGCAAAAGTGGAAATCACAGGAGCAGTCCGCAACTGCAGCAATAGCTGTGATCGTCTGGGTCCTGTGCAAGTGGCTTTCCCTCTGCACACAAACCACAGGAGGCTGCTTACTCAGAACTGCCACCATTCACAGAACACCTTGTAGTTTTCAATTAATATAAAGCTTTTTCTGATTGGAGTAGATGGAGAGAAGGGGTGGTAATATCATAATCTCTATTTCTGTTATCCATTTAAAAAATACAAGGTGCTCTTTGAATGGTAGCAGTGTCAAGGGAATCAAATTGGCACATGCCTCAGAAAATTGCAGTGATCACTGTAGTAGCACTGACTACTACAGTGATTGTCAACCTCTCCTGCAGTTCCTCATATAGGAAATATGCATACTTACATTGGCACAAGCTGGACCAATACCTGGAGTTCAGATTTAGGCAGTGGAAATGGCCACATTTAGATGATACTTAGTTGCATAGTTATAGTTTATAGTTGGTGTAAAAAGGCCCATTGTAACTGAAGTGTTCAGGTTTTATAATAAATTGTCATAGTTAACACCTTTTGCATGAAGTTCCCTTTTCTACCATAAGATGGAGCTCTGTGGACTTTTGATTCATTCTCACCTAGAGCACTGAACTCTGGGAAATGTAGTTCAAGCCGTTAGGTAAGAATGGCATTACTACTACAGACAGAGGAAACTACAATGTCTGGAGGTAGGAGAGACCAGATAAATAGAAAAGCCCAGGAAAGTTGGGAGATAGCCGTCAGTGTGTGCACAGGGGAAGGTCCTGTTGCAGAGAGAGAGTTTGAGCCAACTGTATGGTTAAAGACTTTGCACTGCATCGGAACAATAGCCTGTTAGTTCCTGAGAGCAGAGAGATCAGCTTACTCCCACTGAACAAAGCTACAGCTGGTGTGTCACTGTCTGCTGTGGTTGACTTCTGTCCAGTAGCCTAACGCTGGATTCACATGGCACCCAGAATAACAGGCCCAGACCTGCTGATCGCTGCTGCTGCCAAATAGGGTCCCATCAGGGTTCACTGCTGCTTCGCAGAAGCCATTATTCATCGCAGTGTTGCCAGAAGCCGCCTGGGAGCCAACAACAGCTTAATTGAGGCCCCTACCTAGGAAAGAAAGCCTGCTCTACTGATACCATGAATCTGGTGAATGGATTATAGCACTTTCTAGTAATTCATCAGTCGACTTTGTGTAAACCTGTCGGGAGATTGTTATTGTCCCTTCATCTTCATTGACACCTCCCATATGCCCACTGCTGAATATTTATAGTCTTGCTGGCCAGAATTCCTAACAAATAATCATCCCCATATCCCTATTAACATTATTAACCCTTGCCTGGCCCCTCCTTCATCAGTGCTCTCAGAAGTTCATACACTGACTCACTGTTTCAAGAGACATTTCCCCTTTCTTTCTCATCCACCAAGCACGCCAATATCTTCAAAGGGCCCCAACATAGCCAGCAGAAGATTTAATTTTGAGACTGCATCTAAATTTCCTTCTATTGAGTATAATCTACAGCAGGGGTAGGCAACCCTAAAGAGGTGGAGATCTACCTGAACAACATGGGAGAAGTCAAAGATCACTGGACACAGTGTAACCTCCTCACATCTGTCGAAGTCGCATGCATTGCACGGCAATCATGGGTTTAAATCAGGTGTTGAGGAGGCAACATATCGCCTGCTCACCACCTGTCAAATACACTTGGATTGCTTATCAGAGGAGCTTGCTGCACTTGTGAATGAGCCCTTAGTTGCATTCAGCAATGGCACCCTTAGGCGAGTGGTAAAACCCTGCTGTTGAGTCGGGGTTTTACCACCTCCAATCCCTATCCCCTTTAGCTGCTGAGGCATTAGCCAAAAGTGTACACATGCCACAGCAGGAATTAAACTCCCTGTTGCTTTTGGTGGGTGCTACCGTCTGCCAATCATGACCCATTCAAGTAAATGGGCCCACTCTGCAAGTGCCCTAAAACTGCATGCTTCTGCGGGGTCCAAGGGGTCAAAACAGGTGGTGAGAAAGTGACATAACGCTGCCTGCTTTAACCCCTTGTTTGCTGTATTGCACAAGGTTGCAGGGCACTTGCAGAGCAGTCTTATTCACTTGAATGAGTCATGCTTGGCAGGTGCTACACCCACCAACCATGACAGGGCGTATACCCCCTGCTGCGGATGCGACATGTGTACTCCCCTGGTTACTGCTGTTAAAGGGTATGCGGTTGGGGCGAGTGGGAAAAACAAGTCTTGACCAGGGGTGGACTGACAACTCATGGGGCCCCCAGGCAATAGGGGATCATGAGGCCCCTGTGTCCTTGCCCAAACTCAAAAAAGCCTATGAAAAAGGTACCATGGGCATCTCATGGGGCCCCCCACTGACCCCGGGCCCTCGAGCAGTGCCCGAGTTTCCAAATGGTCAGTCCGCCCCTGGTCTTGACTATGGGGTTTTACTACCCTGCCCCCCCAAATACAAATGTAAATGAACCCTTACTGTTCTGAACCCCCATAAGGCTGCTTTTACACTGATGTGCTGGAGTTTACCTGCACCACGGGTGCAGCACAGTGCATCTGTGACTTTCCTGGGTTAGCTGGACTTTGCCATAGACCTCTATTATATCCTGCAGTTTTCAGGTGTTTTGCTGCAATTTCAGAAAGTGCACCAAACCTGCAGGATATAATAGAAGTCTATAGCTAAGTGCAGCAAACCTGCCGGAAAGCTGCAGGTACACTGCATTGCACCCACGGTGTGGGTAAACCGCAGCACATCAGTGTGAAAGCAGCCATATACTATTATGCCCAGTGTATTGCTTCACACTGTCCTGAAGATCTCTTCTTTCCTGCTGCTGGCACCACTCTGGAGACCACTAGCCAGGATAAGAGGTGGAGTGCAGTTGATATCACTCCACATGGGACAGGAGCCGGCACTACAGAGGAGGCATCGACTTATGCGGCTCTTGCTCCATACTACAGCTCCAACTTTACAAGTAGCATTGCATTCTGTTTGATGCATTGGGAAGGCTGGTCAGCATGCCCAGATCGCGATCTACCAGTCCCCTGGCCGCGATCTACTGGATGATTGCGATCTCCTGGTTGCTGACCCCCCGATCTACAGTTTATTTATATCTTTCAGTCTTAAAGAAAGGCCTAGGCCTAGCTTCCTCACCCCAAGTGACCCTAGGCAACTTAGCCACCATCGTTCTTGGTAACAACCCATTGTTGCCTCAGGCGGTTCACTTAGTGAGAAAAGCTTTTCAGTCTATGCTGGTCCAGCCTGAGTTTAAGGTAGCACTCTAACCTTACCAAATGAAATCTTATAATTGTGTGAGCTACAAAGTGTCTCTCGTTGCTATACTCTGTTTATCTGAGCATTGTTTGTCAATATAATTTGTTACCTTACTATAAGGTCTCAAAGTTTAATTTTGCCGGGACTCTAAGGTACTAAACAAAATTGTTAAAGTGTTACTAAACCCACAACAGTAAAATCAGTCTGTATTTGCAGTAAAGCATGCTTGTTATACTCACTATGAAACCTAAGGGGTTAACCCTCTGCATTGTGTAAAAATGCTGTTTGATCCTGTCTTCTCTGATCCTCCCCTTCTTCCAGTGTCTCACTCTTATCTCCTGATAAGACATATCATGGAGACACTCATGCTCAGTTTAGTGTGTATTGCTAGAGAGGTTTTTTTTTTCTTGGGAGAGTGCATGTGATCAGCACAGGGCCAATCAGCACTGTCCAGACAGAGGTGAGGGGTTCTGCATCCTCTAGAGCAGAAAGAAAACTCCTCCTACAAGCTTTAACCAGTGCTCTGCTGGACACAAGACTGCTGTAACTGCTGATTGGAAAAGGTATTCAGCAGTTTATATTTACTAAAGTAATTACACTTCCATGTTCTGTGTACTGTAGGAGACCAGATATAGTGAATGCAGGGTCCTGGGTTTAGTAACACTTTAATCTTTACCTACTGACCTGTAAACCAGAGGTGTCAGTGATACCGAGGTCTTTGAGAAGGTTAAAGTAAGAACAGAGGACCTGATACAACCAGAGTCTCCTGTGTGGGATTCGAACCAACGACCCTAGTACTGCCAGGCAGTTCAACCTGAGTGTGTGTGTTCATGTCTCTATCATATGCCATATCCCTTCACATTGTATTTGCTAAAAGTATAAGTTTTTTTAATATAGCTTTAATACACATTTTTTTAGATTGATACATATATATTTAACACACATACATATAGTTTTGGTGGATTTGTAATGTATTTTGCCATAGGAGCTCTTACTGATTCTAAGTGATTTCACGAATAGTAAAAAAAATTACTTTTTCATTGAAAGTGCAGCACATTTTTTCTGTATTAGTTTCTGTGAGTGAATCTCATTGTGTCAGCTGCCTAGTTAGGGGGAGGTTTCATTTCAATCATTGAGCAGTGACTTTTTTTTTTTTTTTTGTTAGTTCAATAGTGACATCTGCTGGCAATTCTCTGCAATGTTCAGGATTTTAGAATCAGGATATTGTGTATAATTCTGGTGTCTAGTGCAGCCTAGTGGAGGGGAAGCATCAAAACAGACTTCAGTGTATACTGCATGGTTTAGTATTAGTCCTCTACAAGGTGACCATTAGTAAATGTGTTGAGTATTTAAATAAACAAATGCACGTGCCATTACTGTTGTAATAAACGACAAAGCAAAAATGTAATACCAATAATAAATGTGGTGACTGCATTAGTTTTTTTTTCATTTAATTTTTACTTGGTGATCCTGCTAGTAACACACCTCCTGTCTTAGGGTGTCTATACTTACATATTTGCCAGCAGACCATGGATCTCAATATGGTCCAAAAAGGTTTCTTATACCAAAAAGATCACATCAAAGAAAAGTGCAACGTTTCGGAGCCACGCAGGATCCCTTCGTCAGGTATGTGATAAGGGATTTGTCCCTGGGTGCATACTGCCCTAAATGGAAATACTGCTGAGTACGTTGCCCAGCTCCATCCAACTGCAGCAGCTCTCAGATTCTCAGATTTTAACCACTTCAATTCCGGGCACTTTTACCCCCTTCCTGCCCAGGCCAGCTTTCAGCCCTGATACACTTTAAATGACAATTGCACGGCTCCAAACTAAATTTTTATTATTTTGTTCACACAACTAGAGCTTTCTTTTGGTGGTATTTAATCATTACTGGGTTTTTTATTTTTTGCTAATTTAACGAAAATAGACAAAAATTGTGAAAAAAATAGTTTTTCTTCGTTTGTTAAAAAATATTGCAAATAAATAATTGTTCTTCATAATTTAGACCAAGATGTATTCTGCTACATTTCTTTGGTGAAAATAACCCACATCAGTATTTATTTAGTTTTTCTTCGTTTGTTAAAAAAGTTTGCAAATAAATAATTGTTCTTCATAAATTTAGGTCAAAGTGTATTCTGCTACATTTCTTTGGTGAAAATAACTCAAATTGGTGTATATTATTTAGTCTGTAGGAAAGAGGAAAGTTACAGAGTCCACAATCCATGGTCTATACCTGAAAAATCGATCAATCCTGAAGTACTGACGGCCAATCTAATTTCTTGAGGCCCATAAATGTCAGGACGGTACAGATATCCCCCAAATGACCTATTTTTGCAACTCAGACAGTCCGAGGTATTTAGTAATGGCAAGTTTTTTGAAATTGTAATTTTTTGTCATAATATTTGGAAAATGGAAAAATTTTAAAAAAATTCACAATTTTTTTTTTTTTTACATACTGTCACTAGTGCAGTACAGTGTCATAATATAACTGGTGCAGTGGTGATCAGGGACACTGCCTGGTGACAGTAAGGAAAACAACATACAATTTGTTTTCTTTTTATTATTTTTTATTACTTTTTTTCAAGGTTTTATTTTTCATAACTGTGACTGTAACCAGAGTAGTATAATGTTACTATAGGAACATTGTACTACTTTGGGGATGTGATCAATTTTTTGGGGGTTTGTTTTTACACATGTGACTGTAACCAGAGTAGTATAATGCTACTATAGGAACATTGTACTACTCTGGGGATGTGATCAGTTTTTTTGGGGGTTTGTTTTTACACATGTGACTGTAACCAGAGTAGTATAATGCTACTATAGGAACATTGTACTACTCTGGGGATGTGATCAGTTTTTTGGGGGTTTGTTTTTGCACATGTGACTGTAACCAGAGTAGTATAATGCTACTATAGGAACATTGTACTACTCTGAGGATGTGATCAGTTTTTTGTTTTTTTAAACATTATGATTGCTTATAGCAATTAATTTCCTTAGCAATCTATAAGCAATCATTTAACTGAATGAAATTGATTCATTCACGTTTTTTTTGTTGTGATTATCTGTGATTGGCCACAGTTAATCACATGACACAGATGGGCTGTGATTGGCCCAGTCTTTACATGTGATCACTGTGACCAATCACACCTAGTGACACAATTGTATATAATGGATGGCATGAAAGGAAGCCATCCAGTGTCATGTGACCTGCTGTGATTGGTCACAGCAAGTCACATGGTACTGGCAAGGGGCCGTTACACAGATCTGTCATCAGCTGTTTCAGGGGTACACAGCCGGTGACAGATCTTGCCATAGCATGGCCCCGCGGGGACGCGTGAGGGGCAATCGGGGAAGGACATCATATGATGCCCACTCAGATCAACGAGAGTCCCGCACGGCCGACATTTTGCTATTGGCTGGGCGGGAACAGGTTCACAGACTGACAACAGTTAGGCTGGGCATCACACCTATGCTCGTTCCCTGCATCTAAATGCCAGAGCCCCTTGCATGGGGCCTTAGAGGGTAGGAATTTAATGTATTCAAACCATTGGATCAAATGTACAGCCAGACAGGCTTCTCCAGAAGGACAAGTCATCAATGACAGCCTACAGTGGGTATAGAAAAGAATCAGCCCCCTTTAAAATATTCAAATTTTGTTGCTTTGTGGCTTGAAATGAAGACAGACACAGATTTTGTTTTATCCAGCTGTATTTACTCAATGCAACTTATAACACCCAAGTGAAAGATATAACACCAACATGTGAAAAAAAATTAAAAAACAGTAATCACTGAATTGGAAAAAGGATCGCTCCCCTCCTAAAAATTACTTATACATTTGATCAGGTGTAGCTAATCACCTTCTCAATGTGCACAAAGCCATTTGACTTTCAACTGTGATCAGCTGTGGTCATTTTGATTAGCTCAGCAAAGAGCTTTCCTAGAGCATTTCAGCCCCTGGTAGTGCAACTGAAGCAAACAATCAACTATGGGTGGCAAGGCACGGTCAAACGTTCCCCTGGATAAAGTTGTGGACAGGCACAAGTCAGGAGATGGATCCAAAAACCTTTCAAAGGCTTTATCAATGCCTAGAAGCAGAGTGAAGTCTATTAATAAGAAGTGGAAGGTATTTGGTATAACACAGACCCTCTCTGGATCAGGGCGTCACTCCAAACTGGATGAAAGAGCCAGGAGGACACTGGTCAGAGAGGCAACCAAGAGGTCTACAGCAACTCTGAAGCAGTTGCAGGAATTTATGACAAAGAGTGGTCATTGCGTGGATGTGACAACAATATCACAGATTCTCCACAAATGTGGCCTGTATGGGAGGGTTGCAAGAAAAAAGCCACTCCTCAAGAAAGGCCACATGCAGTCATGACTGAGCTTTGCCAAAACGCACCTTGAAGATTCTGAGGTCACATGGAAAAAGGAGCTGTGGTCAGATGAGACTAAAATTGAATTGTTTCACCTCAACATCAAACGAGATGTCTGGCAGAAATCCAGTACAGCTCACCATCCAAATAACACCATTCCTACAGTAAAGCATGGAGGTGGTAATATCCTGTTATGGGGGGTTTCTCTGCAGCAAGGACTGGAGCATGCGTCAGGATAGAAAGAAAAATGGATGGGGTGAAATACCATCAAATTCTTAAGGAAAATCTGTTGCCCTGCCAGAAAGTTGTCAAGGGGAAGAAGGTTCACCTTCCAACATGACAATGACCCAAAGCACACAGCAAAAATGACCACACAGTGTTTGAAGGAGAACAAGGTGAATGTCCTTGCAAGGCCTAGTCAGAACCCAGACTTAAACCCCATTGAAAATCTGTGGAATGACTTCAGGACTGCAGTTCACAAACTGTCACCATCAAATTTAATTGAACTTGAGCAGTTCTGCAAAGAAGAGTATGCAAATATTGCACAGTCTAGATGTGAAAAGTTAGTAGAGACATATCCCAACAGACAAAAGGCTGGAATTAAAGCAAAAGGGGTTCAACAAAATACTGACACAAGGGGGTGATCTTTTTTCCAACTCAGAAATTCTATTTTTGATATTTTTTTTAATTCTGACATGTTGGTGTTATATCTTCCACTTGGATGCTATAAGTTGCACTGAGTAAATACAGCTGGATAAAACAAAAACTGTGTCTGTCTTCATTTCAGACTGCCAAGCAACAAAATGTGATTATTTTAAAAGGGGGGTATTCTTTTCTATACCCACTGTACATGTTTTAGCATCGCATACTGTTCTACTATACAACACAGAAACAACATTGTGGGATATTATGAATCAAAGCACATGTAATTTTTGAAATGTTTATGAACTGATATACTTCCTTAGATCCCAGTTTGTAATGATGGTATTGTCACTTGCTGAATCAGCAGAATCTGCAGCCAGCTTACCTCTTCAACAAGACACAGAAGTAGAATCAAATAGTTTTAACTTTATATAAGTGGAATATAAATCATGTTTATCCCGTTTTTCATAGTTTAAGAAAACAATAACTTTCTTAGAGGTACATGGATGATTTGAGGCTGAAAAATGTACTTGAATAAAAACCTACATTTGTTCATGCAGATGGCGAGTGAACCCGCCAAAAACGTACTCGGATGTACATCAATATTTTTGTGCATTGGCATAAACACTTGCATGCGCTCATAACAGATTTTCTGCATTCAGTAAAACTAATTTGCATATGCATATGTTTACTAAGTACGTTCTCTCTTTTACACAAAGAGCAGTGAGTTCACCCACTACTGCAGGAGGGAGTGGACTGCGTATGAATGGTTAGGCAAGTCGAGTTGGAAGACAGCATTTAAAATCGTAATGCATATGAATTGTTTTTAAAAATGTTGTTAAAGGCAAACAAACCAGTGATTGCCAGGCAATCACTCCAATGAACACCATGACTGTAGTGATGGGTGTTGAAGAGACAATTTAATTTCTGTGATTTCAGATGAACAACTGCTGCCTTCTGTACCAAGCTTTTGCCTCTCGCCAGAGCCGAAAAAAAGTTTCACTGTTTGCCAGGCAATCACTCCAATCAATACCATGACTGTAGTGATGGGTGTTGCAGTACTTGCTGTACACTATAAGCCCTGGTTCACATCTGTGCGGGTGGTGCGGCTGCGGATCCGCACGAAAATCCGTGCAGCCGCACCACCCGCACAGAGGAATGCGGACCCGCGGGTGGGTGTCATTAGTTCTAATGGCATGCCGCCCATACTTGAAATCGCAAACGTACTGGGAACCGAGGTTCCCGTGCGGGCCGCATTTTCAGAAGCAGTGCAGGGACTTCTCCCCTGCGTGTCACAATGCACGGGAGTCCATTCAAATGAATGGGCTCTCATGCCCGTGCAAAACGCCACCCACATGGCCGCATATATGTGAACCAGGGGTAATGAATTCATCCAGCACAGTAATCAGCAGCTCTACAGCTTCCTACAGCCCCTTTTACATGGATGCTTGAATCGGTTCCACCTGTAAGTGTATAGGCAGACCTGACTGGAAGCTCTGTGCAAGGCTAGGTTTACTCCTATGCAGGTTGCTTTTGAGCCATTTCTGCATTGCGTTTCTGACACATTTTTGCCAAGTTTTTGATGTGTTTTTCATTTTTTTTTCTTTTTTCTTGTTGCTAGGCAGATTTAAAATGCAAAACACATAAAAAACGCAGCAAAAACAAATAAAAAACACAATACATGCTTTTCTGCAGAGTTTCCATTGAAGTCTATAGAAACAAAAGCACAAGTTTTTGCATTCAAAAAAGTCCCTGACCCTTTCTAAAAAACGCACCTGATGAAAACACACAGGTGTGAACATGTCCCATATGAAATCATGTTAACTGGACTGTACTTCGTTTCTGCAAAAAGCAAAACGCTGCAGAAAATGCTTAGGTGTGAACCTAGGTTTAGTCTGTGGGAGGCCAAATGTAAATGTGCTTGTGCCCTTTTCCATATTTTCAAAACTAAACATGACGGATCTGAAGAAGTCTAATGTAAGCAAACACAAGTCTCATGGATCCAACATAGGTATGTGCAGGGGCGGACTGACAACTCATGGGGCCCCCGGGCAATAGGGGATCATGGGGCCCCTGTGTCCTTGCCCAAATTCAAAAAAGCCTATGAAAAAGGTACCAGGGGCATCTCATGGGGCCCCCTACTGACCCTGGGCCCTTGGGCAGTGCCCGAGTTTCCAAATGGTCAGTCCGCCCCTGGGTATGGAAAGCTCAGGTATTTGCAGCTGCATAACAATCTGTTATTTAAAAGTGGTAATATTATATTGCAGCTTACCAATTCTTAGACATTTATACTCAATGTCAGTGCTCTACAGCCAAACTCTCTGTATTTTTTCCAGCAGCTGGAAATAATCTGCCACCCCCAGCAGAGGAAAATCAACAATGGCTTCAAACTAGTGCTTATGGAAAAATATATTCACAAAACCATCAATGGAATACTTCCCAATGGAATGGAATGTATGGAATTCCAATCCGCAAGTAATCCTTCCTTCTTCCAAGTGATACTCTTCCAACTTCATAGGCAAGGCTTGTCTAACACTGCTGAATCTTCCTTCCTTTAGCAGCCTATCCATTCTGTGTCAAAAATATTCGTCCTCTCTCACTCCCAAATGAATGTTGGAGATCACAGAAACACTCATATAGTATAATATAGCTTCAAACCATTCAAATTAAAAATACTCCACCACTCACATTGAGTACTACTACAATGTGCATAACCCTTAAGTCCAATAAAGTATTCCACTACGTACAAAATGTCCAATCAGTTCATTCCATGCACCTTACCAGACTTCCAAAATACATGCTTTTCCAGCAATCATTTTCAAGGAGTGTTCTTCCCACTCAACTCCATTAGTATTGTTTAAAAGAAAAAAAAAAAGAAATAAAAATAGTGCGATACCACTTTAAATCTCACCTATTTAGGTGAAAAAATCTGCACATTTCAAACATGTGACAACGTGCGCCCTTAACCACAGAGACATGAATCCCAAACCTTGGTGTCCAGCAAGAAAAACTCCATGTACCTTACCAAATAAATGTTTGTGAACGCTTCTCTGTCCACTTCCTTCTGAAGAGTCTGAATCCTCCACTCCAACATTGGTCCTGCTCCCCATGTAACAATATCATAAAAGCTACATAGTGTAGTAATTTTCCATTTAAAAAAAATATTTATTATGCAAAAATACACTTACAAAGTAGGGTAAAATTAAACCACTCTCAAGATGGCCTCTGCAGCACTTCTGGCGTGTGATAAACTCACTTCCATCACGTGTGATGACCTCACTTCTGACATGTTTTTCGTTGTGTCAGAAATAACATCAGATGCCGGAAGTGAGGTCATTAAGCATGTCAAATGTGCCGCAGTAGCCATCTTGAGACTGGTTTGTATGCTAATTTTACTCTAGTGTGTTTGTAAGTATATTTTTGGCATAATAAATAGTTTGTTTTTGGAAAATTACTACACTATGGAGCTTTTATGATATTGTTACATGTAGGAGCTAGACCAATATAAGAGTGGAGGATTCGTACTCTTTTAAAGGAAGTGGAGAGAGAAACGCTCACAAACATGTGTAACACCCTGCGGAAATACTGGTTGCAGGATGTCAAAGGGACAGAAGATGGCAGTGTTCTGCAGCCCAGTTATACAGACTCTGCCAAAGAACAGCTTTGTGGGACTTGTAGGCTGATAGCAGGACTTCACCGTTTACTGTGGAGCTGACAAACTATTTTTCCCAGAAAAGCTGGCTGGAACCCGAGGGGGAAGTGGATGGTGAGAGCTGGAGAGGGAAGGTGTGCAGGACTCTGGGCCAGAATCGTAGAAGGTGAACGAGTGAGGAAGAGTTGATGACTGCTGACCACTGGCAAGCTGGATTGGCGAAATTGCGGACAGGCAGACTGGAGTGCTGTCATCTGGAGTGATCTGTGTTGGAGGAAGCTGGAGAACACAGGGACCCCCATCTGCAGGGAGACTATCTGCTACCTCATGCTACCACAGATCGGATGAGAGAGCTCCATACTTCAAATTATCTAAGTTACAAAAGGACATTGCTAAACTCAGTTACAATTTTCTCAGCTTAGTATCCTCCATCCTACAAGGTACACGTTATGGCCTAGATTGTTAGGCAAATCTTGCCTTGTGGCCTATGAATCTTTGAGCACTCTCAAAATTCTAAATCACAAGAGCCTACTGCAGTATCTGCAACCTGAAGGTCAAGCTGCCTTGGTGCCTCAGACTCAGTTTGCAGCACTCACCAGGGAACCTTCCCATTCTACTACAGAAGTGTGGTCTGCCTCCCCCCCCCCCTTTTTCAATGTCAGCCTGGTTTCACATCAGGAGTACTAAAGGGCCACTATCCTAATTCAGCATCACTTAAGGGAGCAGCTTCCCTCACTTTACCCTCACCTTCTTTGGAGAACATCTACCCTTGCATCAAGAGAGATTTAAATCTTTATGTGCACCAACTAGGGCCCCATCAAGTGCGCAGAAGATTGAACATTGCAGTTTAAAAGTACATTGATCCATCCTTTTATAGAGCTCTTCCTCTTTCAGAATCAGACTCAGCCGACAGTACCTGAGGGCCAAAAGTGAGTTATTCTGTCATTTTGATTGCTTCTTATTCTGCTCACTTGGGAGAAAACATCTCAGTGCTGGGGCTATCGTATGAATTCTGACTTACAGGACAACAAAAACTGTTTTGAGTGTGCTTGTATTTATTTATTCCTTAGCACATTTGTTGTTTGAATATTGTTTTCCCAATCTAGGGATGTATTAAGTAATTGGGCAGGAGGGATACATTTTTGTTAGCCCATAGGGCATTGAGGCACGCGCACATTTGCATGCTATATTCACCTAATAAAGGCAGCGCAGCAACTATTTATATTTGTATTTACACAATTGATCACTATTACACATTTGTGGTTTTGCTAGCAGCAGCCTGTCTAATTAATCAGTCCTCTGTGCAGGCTACATTTATATCAATCAATGGTTGCTTCCATTTGCTCAAATGACCTGAAAACTCCCTTAAAAGTCTGTAGCAAGAACTTGCCTGGCAGCAAAGAACAAGATCACATGAACCACATGATGTAAAGCATCGAACTGTTTGCAAACAACCATAAATGATTGTACTGGTGCACTGTGAACTTGATCAACTGATAACCCAGTTTAAATGAACATAATAAACACAATTCTGATAATAGCAATGTGAGTATGAACAGTCTGCATTGTTCCAAATAGCTGAAAGGCATTTTAGGAATTAAAGTGCATTTAACATCAAAGCTATAAGAGGACAGCTGTGCGAGACTTTCAATTACACTCGCTGATTAACTTTGAAGTACTACTATGGAAGCTACTGTATCGTGGCAGAAAACATCATTATGTAGCATAAAAAATAATTAAAGCTTTAATTTAGACAAGTATAAAAAATTTAAACTAATCAATCAGTCCACAGAATCACTGAAAAGAGATTATGATCTTTAATCAGGTGGTACTCTTTACGTCTGGAGGAAAAGAAATTTAATCTCCAAACACGGAAAGGTTTCTTCACAGTGAGAGCTGTGAAAATGTGGAATAGACTCCCTCAAGAGTTGGTTCTGGCCAGCTCAGTGGATTGCTTCAAAAAAGGCCTGGATTCTTTCTTGGATACACAGAATGTAACTGGATACTAACATTTATAGGTAAAGTTGATCCAGGGAATATCTGTTTGCCTCTCGGGGGATCAGGAAGGATTTTTTTCACTGCAGGAGCAAATTGGATCATGCTTTGCTGGGTTTTTTTCACCTTCCTTTGGATCAACTGTGGGCAGGGGCGGACTGACAACTCATGGGGCCCCCGGGCAATAGGGGATTATGGGGCCCCTGTGTCCTTGTCCAAACTCAAAAAAGCCTATGAAAAAGGTACCAGGGGCATCTCATGGGGCACCCTAATGACCCCGGGCCCTCAGGCAGTGCCAGAGTTTCCACATGGTCAGTCCGCCCCTGACTGTGGGTATAGGATTATAACTTTTTTTTATTGGTTGAACTGGATAGACTTTTGTCTTTTTTCAGCCAGACTAACTATATGTGTAAATATTGCCTTCCTTTAATCATTGACATTACCTCCTGCAATGTGTAGACATGAGCTCCTCAATGTCTTTTGCTTCCATTTCAGACCCACACCTACTGCTCTTTGATGAGAAGATTTGTGATTGAGTGGAAATAATATTCCTATGATGCAGTATGTGTTTCCACTTTTGCAGCCTAATTTGAGAAAACCCCACTGTGTGTTTGCTACGTTGTTCCCATTCATACAGCATACCTAGTTTGTTTCTGTCTTAAATATTTCTTATTTTTTAGATGTTTCTCGGGAGGAAGCCTTATGGCTGCCTGCAAGGATTGCTGAACAATGTCAAAGTTAGTCTGTCCTAAGGACAGGCTCAGTTTTCATTAACCACTTCAAGTCCGGACACTTTTACACCCTTCCAAACTAGGACAATTTTGAGCGCTATCATACTTTGAGAATTGCGCGGTCATGCAACACCGTACCCAGATTAAATGTTTAGAATTTATTGGAGACAGATAAAACTTTTTGGTGGTATTTATTCACAACTAGGGTTTTTATTTTTTGCTATATAAATTAAAGAGACCAAACATTTTGAAAAAAAAAGTTTTTCTTATAAAATTTTGCAAATAAATAATCTTTCTTCATAAATCTTGGCCAAAATGTATTCAGCTATCTTTTTGGTAAAAAAAAAATAACCCAAATCAGTTTATAAAAAAAAATTATAATTTAAAAAAAAAAGGTTTACTTTTTTTAAAATAATATTTATGTTTTTTTTTCTTAAATACTGTCACCCTAGCAGTACAGTGTCACCATAGTGATACTGTACTACTTGTGGGGGGTGTTGAAGATTTTTTTTTGTACACTGATTTCTTTTACTCCCATAAAGACTGTAAAAGCAATAATTTCTCCTTCTCTATGGCTGCATTCCTGCAGCCATTGAGAAATACTGTGAGAGCTGTGATTGGTCACAGCTTGTCATATGGTACAAGGCTGTTGTGAATAGCCTTGTATCATGTGATCTCTGTGATCATTCACAGATTTCACAAGTAGTAAGCAATGATGTCAGGAAGTGACATCTTGTTTACTACTGTTCATTTGATCACTGATTGGCCAATCAGTGATCACTTGAATTGGGACCTCACACAGCGGTCCAGTACAGTTATTTGTGTTCCACTGTGTCTGGTGGACACAGCAGGCACAGATCACAGCGCTGGGCGCTCCCAGGGAGTGTGCACATGCAATGGATGCAGGGGATGTTTAGAAACCTCCCCCCTGCATCGGCAACACTCCCTTCCATCCGTTTATTGGCATGGGCCAGACAGGAGGAGGTTAATGACATAAACAGAGAGGTCCAGCTTCTAAATCTTCAACTCCTTTTAGGAAAGAATGGGGGAAATTTACTAAAACTGGAGTTTTGGTTATGATTTGCTCTGAAAAAATACAAGCAGCAATTCGGTTGACTTCCTAAAACTGGAGAGTGCAAAATCTGGTGCAGCTCTGCATAGAAACCAATCAGTTTCCAGGTATCTTCGTCAAAGCTTAATTGAACACGCTGAAGTTAGAAGCTGATTGGCTACCATGCACAGCTGAACCAGATTTTGCACTCTCCAGTTTTAGTAAATCTACCCCAATGTGATCTAGCTCAAATGTTAGGATTCCTGTTGCCCTGTGAACTGTGGTCATAGGAATTTGCACTTGTTACCTATTGTTGCAAACTGACTGCCTTGGTTGTAAGTCACACGTGGCTCTCTACAGTCTAAATGAGCCCTGAAACTTTTGTTAAAAGTTAGAAGCTGATTGGCTACCATGCATAACTGCGCCAGATTCTGAGTGCTCCAGTTTTAGTAAATCCCCCCAATGTGTTCAAACCTAGTTTACAACTGATAATAACATCTGCCAGCGCAGTAAAGTCAGGGTTAATGATGGCCACACTGCTCCCCAGCACCCTTGCAAATGAAGAGAACTAAGTTGGATCCTTCAGTACTGGGCTTATAAGATAAGAACATTTAAAATGTTAAACCTCAATATTTCCTTTTTGTTTAAATATGCTATGGCAATGAGAACATGTAACAAATATAAAAGTAGTAGTAATCTCAATTTCACTACAAGTGTGCAAATACACTTTTTATGTTTGAGTTTATTAAAAGCTTACCAATTTAGTAACTTGATTTCCTTTTCATGTTCAACCTAAAGACACTGTCTTGCAGCTGGGCTAAACGTATGGGCTGTGCTGTATGGTTTTATCCAGATGTTTTACCTATCCCAATGATGCAAGTATCTTTTAACGTTTATGCCACAGTGACAAATATATGTCTTTTGTTATATTGGGTTGGCTGATATATTAGGTTGGCTCTGCAAACTAGAATTTAGTAGCCCATCAGGCACTCTGTATTCCATTTCTTTTTGTAAAAAAAAAAACAAAAATGTTGCACACGTACCATTAATTAAAATTAAATGCATACTGTTTTGTAAGTTAAAATATTTAATTCCACGTGAATTTTAATTTTTTGATACCAATTCCATTCCCCCATTTACTCTTGTTTTTTTTACCCTCTTATCTTGGCCACAAAAAACATACTTATACACCCAATGAACCCAGCATTGCCTGGTGCAAGCTGCAGCTCTGTCTCAGCACTCTTGGTCCCGTACCACCATCATCTCATCTGATGTCTTCAGGAGGCTTGCTGTCTCTGTTTCCTGCCGCCAGCTCCCTGATGACAGCACTGCGGAGGTCAACTGGCACATGAGACATACATTGGAGCTTGCCCCAACATCTCCTGGGATGTGTGATGTCAGTATCTCAGAAGGCTTCAGGCAGGGGTCATTCTTCTTGCCTAAGCAAGAAATCAGGAAGACTGTCTAATGGAGCTGGGAGAAAGTAACAGAAGAGGGTGAAGACCCACTTTAAGTTCTCTGAAGTGTTGGTCAGGCATCAAGATTTAATAAAGTGCATATATATTACCATGTAGTCCAATATATACAGTACACAGTGCAATAAAACCACAAAAAAGTGCCTTAGTACTCATATACATAAAAAGTGCAAAAAATTCCTTTAAAGTCCATAAAGACGCATGTGTATTTATGAATCTTTCTTCTAGCACTCCAGGCTGCTGACAAATTCTTCATTATATGAATCTATTAACAGCTACCATTTTATGAAATGGACACTCACCACAGAAATGTTACAATAAGTGTAGCAAACTTAATATATGTCATCTCAGGTAAGGGTCATCACAGGTAATGCGTGCATCCATCCACAATCCTCTCCTCTCTACAGTGCCTAGAGTCGATCCAAGCAGCTGTGACATTCGCTTCCCATTGTGGCTGATGATAGAGAAGAGGCTAGCAGCTGGTTTACTGTGTATCTATATATATATATATATACACACACGCATATATATACATATACAAATACATACACAGATACATACAATGACTTGAAAAAGTATAAAAGTATTTATACCCCTTGACATTTTCCACATTTTGTCATGTTACAACCAAAAACACAACTGTATCTTATTGGGATTTTATGTGATAGACCAACACAAAGTGGCACATAATTGTGAAGTGGAAGGAAAATGATAAATGGTTTTCAAAATTTCTTAAATATCTGAAAAGTGTGGTGTGAATTTGTATTCAGCCCTCTGAGACCCTTTGTAGAACCACCTTTTGGTGCAATTCCAGCTATAAGTCTTTTTGGGGATGTCTCTACCAGCTTTGCACATCTAGAGAGTGAAATTTTTGCCTATTCTTCTTTGCAAAATAGCTCAAGTTCTGTCAGATTGGATGGAGAGCGTCTGTGAACAGCAATTTTTGCCACAGATTCTCTATTGGATTTACAGTAGGTGTGGACTTTGACTGGGCCATTCTAACACATGAATATGCTTTGATCTAAACCATTCCATTGTAGCTCTGGCTGTATGGTTAGGATCGTTGTCCTGCTGGAAGGTGAACCTCCTCCCCAGTCCTAAGTCTTTTGCAGACTCTAACAGGTTTTCCTCTAAGATTGCCCTGTATTTGGCTCCATCCATCTTCCCCATCAAGTCTGACCAGCTTCCCTGTCCCTGCTGAAGAAAAACATCCCACAACATGATGCTGCCACCACCATGTTTCACAGTGGGGATGGTGTGTTCAGGGTGATGTGCAGTGTTAGTTTTCCGCCACACATAGCGTTTTGCTTTTAGGCCAAACAGTTCAATTTTGGTCTCATCTGACCAGAGCCCCTTCTTCCACATGTTTGCTGTGTCCCCCACATGGCTTCTCGCAAACTGCAAATGGGACTTCCTATGGCTTTCTTTCAACAATGGCTTTCTTCTTGCCACTCTTCCATAAAGGCCAGATTTGTAGAGTGCACAACTAATAGTTGTCCTGTTGACAGATTCTCTCACCTGAGCTGTGGATCTCTGTAGCTCCTCGAGAGTTACCATGGGCCCCTTGGTTGCTTCTCTGATTAATGCTCTCCTTGCCTGGCCTGTCAGTTTAGGTGGACGGCCATGTCTTGGCAGGTTTGCAGTTGTGCCATACTCTTTCCATTTTCGGATGATGGATTGTACAGTGCTCCGTGAGATGGTCAAATCTTAGGATTTTTTTTATAACCTAACCCTGCTTTAAACTTCTCCACAATTTTATCCCTGACTTGTCTGGTGTGTTCCTTGACCTTCATTATGCTGTTGGTTCAATAATGCTCTCTGAGGCTAGGTTCACACCTATGCAGTTTGCATTCGATATATTTCTACAGTACATTTTGCGGTGCGTTTTGCTTTTTTGATGCATTTTGAGGGTTTTTTGTTTGTTTTTTTCTTCTTGCTAGACAGTTTAAAAAGCAAAACTCATCAAAAACACACTACTTGCTTTTCTGCGGGGTTTCCATTGAAGTCTAAAGAACCTAAAAGGCTATTTTTTTCTGTTTAAAAAAGTTCCAAAGAACGCACCAACTGAAAATGTGGAGATATGAACGTGTCCCATAGGAAATCATGTTAAATGGACTGTAGTGCGTTTCTGCAAAACGCTGTGGAAAACGCTTAGGCGTGAAGCTAGGGTAACAAACCTCTGAGGGCTTCACAGAACAGCTGTATTTATACTGAGATTAAATGACACACAGGTGGACTCTATTTACTAATTAGATGACTTCTGAAAGCAATTGGTTCCACTAGATTTTATTAAGGGGTATCAGAGCAAAGGGGGCTGAATACAAATGCACGCCAAAAATTTTGAAAACCATTTATCATTTTCCTTCCACTTCACAATTATGTATTACTTTGTGTTGGTCTATCACAAAATCCCAATAAACTACAATTACATTTTTAGTTGTAACATGACAAGATGTGGAAAATTTCAAGGGATAGGAATACTTTTTCAAGGCACTGTATATATACAGTTAGGCCCATATATATTGGGACACAGGCACAATTTTCATACTTTTGGCTCTGTATGCTGCCAGAATAAATTAAAACAAAACAATCCAACAGAATTTGAAGTGCAGACTTTCAGCTTTAATTCAAGGCATTGAACATAAATATCAAGTACAAATTTTAAGAACTGCAACCTTGTTTGTACACAGTCCCTCCATTTTCAAGGGCTCAAATATAATTGGACAAATGAATATACCGTATATACTCGAGTATAAACCGACCCGAATATAAGCCGAGGTACCTAATTTTACCACAGAAAACTGGGGAAAACTATTGACTCGAGTATAAGCCGAGGGTGGGAATCATTGGTATCTGTGGGAGGAATAGTGCCCCATCATTGGTGTCAGTGGGAGGAATAGTGCCCCATCATTGGTGTCAGTGGGAGGAATAGTGCCCCATCATTGGTATCACTGGGAGGAATAGTGCCCCATCGTTGGTGTCAGTGGGAGGAATAATGCCCCATCATTAGTATCAGTGGGAGGAATAGTGCCCCATCATTGGTGTCAGTGGGAGGAATAGTGCCCCATCATTGGTATCACTGGGAGGAATAGTGCCCCATCGTTGGTGTCAGTGGGAGGAATAATGCCCCATCATTAGTATCAGTGGGAGGAATAGTGCCCCATCATTGGTGTCAGTGGGAGGAATAGTGCCCCATCGTTGGTGTCAGTGGGAGGAATAATGCCCCATCATTAGTATCAGTGACACCAATGATGCGGCACTATTCCTCCCACTGACACCAATGACACTTGCTGACCCCTGTTGCAGTATGGTGCTGCTGCAGCCAGCATATGTGGTTGCAGCAGCACCTCTGCAGTGCACACTTACCTGTCAGCTGTCCTTCTTCACTCCGGCCTCTCCCTCACTCGATTTTCGCGGGTCCGCTCGGCTCCGCCTCCTTGCCCGTGATTGGCCGCCTGTGTACCTTTCCTAAGCTACAGTTCTGGCAGCCAATCACTGGTGAGGCGGCAGGAGTGAGGGAGTGGCCGGAGTGACGGAAGGAGCAGCGCTTCCTGGATGGATCATCGTGGGACTGGGACCGGAGCCAGGTAAGAGACAGCAGCCCTCTGCCCACCCCTGTACGTGCCCCCCTTGACGGAGCCTCGCGCCCCCCTGCAGATGTTGACTCGAGTATAAGCCGAGGGGGCCGTTTTTCAGCACAAAAAATGTGCTGAAAAACTCAGCTTATACTCGAGTATATACGGTAATCATAAATAAAATGTTCATTTTTAATATTTTGTTGAGAATCCTTTACTGGCAATGACTGCCTGAAGTCTGGAACCCATGGATATTACCAAATACTGGGTTTCCTCCTTTCTGATGCTTTGCCAGGCTTTAACTGCAGCTGTCTTCAGTTGTTCTTTGTTTGTGGGTCTTTCTGCCTTTAGTTTTACCTTCAGCAAGTGAAATGCATGCTCAATTGGGTTGAGATCAGGTGATTGACTCGGCCATTGCAGAATATTCCACTTTTCCTTTAAAAGCTCCTGGGTTGCTTTTGCAGTGTGTTTTGGATCACTGTCCATCTGTACTGTGAAGCGCTGTCCAACCAACTTTTCTGCATTTGGCTGAATCTGGGCTGGCAGTATATCTCTAAACACTGCAGAATTCATCCGGCTGCTTCTGTCACATCATCAATAAACTCCAATGACCCAGTGCCACTAGAAGCCATGCATGCCCATGTCATCACACTGCCTCCACCATGTTTTACAGATGATGATGGGTGTGCTTTGGATCATGAGCTGTTCCAAGCCTTCTCCACACTTTTTTCTTCCCATCATTCTGGTACAGATCAATCTTAGTTTCACCCGTCCAAAGAATGCTTTTCCAGAACTGGTCTGGCTTTTTTTAGATTTTTTTTGGGCAAACTCTAATCTGGCTTTTCTATTCTTCAGGCTTTTGAATGGTTTGCACCTTTTGGTAAAAACTCTGTTTTTGCTCTTGTGAAGTCCTTTCTTGATTGTAGGCTTTGACAATGATACACCCACCACCTGGAGAGTCTCCCTCACTTATCTGGATGTTGTGAATGGGTTTTTCTTTACCATAGAGAGGATCCTGCGATCATCCACCACTGTTGTCTTCCTTGGACTTCCATGCCTTTTTATGTTGCTGAGCTCACCAGTATTTATTTCGTTTTTTAAGCCTTACAATGGCCTGTTTCACTTGCATGGACAGGTCTTTTGATTGCATGATGTAGGTTCACAGCAACAGATTCCAAATGCAAATACCACTCCAAATTCAACTCCAGACCTTATACTTGCTAAATTGATGAAGAAGTTATGAAGGAGTAGCCCAAACCTGGCCATGAAACAGCTTTTGATTCAATTGTCCAATTACTTTTGGTCCCTTGAAAAAGGGGGATGGCTACTCTTAAGAGCTGCAATTCCTAAACCCTTCCTCTAATTTGGATGTACATACACTCAAATTAAAGCTGAGAGTGTGCACTCACTTTCAGCCCATATCCATTATATAACTATAGCTTGAATATGTTTTGGTAATTACCTGAAAAAAAACTAAAATTGTGCCTGTGTCCAAATATATTTACCTAACTGTAATATATGTATATATACAGTCAGGTCCATAAATATTGGGACATCGACACAATTCTAACATTTTTGGCTCTTTACACCACCACAATGGATTTGAAATGAAACAAACAAGATGTGCTTTAACTGCAGACTGTCAGCTTTAATTTGAGGGTATTTACATCCAAATCAGGTGAACGGTGTAGGAATTACAACAGTTTGCATATGTGCCTCCTACTTCTTAGGGGACCAAAAGTAATGGGACAGAATAATAATCATAAATCAAACTTTCACTTTTTAATACTTGGTTGCAAATCCTTTGCAGTGAATTACAGCCTGAAGTCTGGAACGGATAGACATCACCAGACGCTGGGTTTCATCCCTGGTGATGCTCTGCCAGGCCTCTACTGCAACTGTCTTCAGTTCCTGCTTGTTCTTGGGGCATTTTGCCTTCAGTTTTGTCTTCAGCAAGTGAAATGCATGCTCAATCGGATTCAGGTCAGGTGATTGACTTGGCCATTGCATAACATTCCACTTCTTTCCCTTAAAAAACTCTTTGGTTGCTTTTGCAGTACGCTTTGGGTCATTGTCCATCTGCACTGTAATGCGGCGTCCAATGAGTTCTGAAGCATTTGGCTGAATATGAGCAGATAATATTGCCCGAAACACTTCAGAATTTATCCTGCTGCTTTTGTCAGCAGTCACATCATCAATAAATACAAGAGAACCAGTTCCATTGGCAGCCATACATGCCCACACCATGACACTACCACCACCATGCTTCACTGATGAGGTGGTATGCTTAGGATCCTGAGCAGTTCCTTTCCTTCTCCATACTCTTCTCTTCACATCACTCTGGTACAAGTTGATCTTGGTCTCATCTGTCCATAGGATGTTGTTCCAGAACTGTGAAGGCTTTTTTAGATGTCGTTTGGCAAACTCTAATCTGGCCTTCCTGTTTTTGAGGCTCACCAATTGTTTACATCTTGTGGTGAACCCTCTGTATTCACTCTGGTGAAGTCTTCTCTTGATTGTTGACTTTGACACACATACACCTACCTCCTGGAGAGTGTTCTTGATCTGGCCAACTGTTGTGAAGGGTGTTTTCTTCACCAGGGAAAGAATACTCCAGTCATCCACCACAGTTGTTTTCCGTGGTCTTCCGGGTCTTTTGGTGTTGCTGAGCTCACTGGTGCGTTCCTTCTTTTTAAGAATGTTCCAAACAGTTGTTTTGGCCACGCCTAATGTTTTTGCTATTTCTCTGATGGGTTTGTTTTGTTTTTTCAACCTAATGATGGCTTGCATCACTGATAGTGACAGCTCTTTGGATCTCATCTTGAGAGTTGACAGCAACAGATTCCAAATGCAAATAGCACACTTGAAATGAACTCTGGACCTTTTATCTGTTCATTGTAATTGGGATAATGAGGGAATAACACACACCTGGCCATGGAACAGCTGAGAAGCCAATTGTCCCATTACTTTTGGTCCCTTAAGAAGTGGGAGGCACATATGCAAACTGTTGTAATTCCTACACCGTTCACCTGATTTGGATGTAAATACTAGAGATGAGCGAATTATTCAAAAATTCGATTCGGCTGATTCGCCGAATTTGCGGGAGAAATTCGATTCGATGCGAATTTATTCGCTGCGAATTTAACTTATTAAAAGGGTTTCTAGGCTTCAGAGAGCCTTTATATTAGTGCAGAACACTGTACCTTTAATTTAAATGCCCTTGGAGTCTGCTGGGGAAGAGAAATAATACTGTCAGTCAGTATGACATGCAGATGAGTGCCGTCGATCTTAGAATCACCGCACACTTCACTCATTTGGGCAGTCACGGGGCACGACGACGAAGAAGAAGAAGAAGAAGAATGAAAAGAAGAAGAAGAAGAATGAAAAGAAGAATGAAAAGAAGAAGAAGAAGAAGAATGAAAAGAAGAAGAAGAAGAATGAAAAGAAGAATGAGAAGAATGAAAAGAAGAATGAAAAGAATGAAAAGAAGAATGAAAAGAAGAAGAAGCAGAATGAAAAGAAGAAGAATGAAAAGAAGAAGAAGAAAAATGAAAAGAAGAATGAAAAGAAGAAGAAGAAGAATGAAAAGAAGAAGAAGAAGAATGAAAAGAAGAATGAGAAGAAGAATGAAAAGAAGAATGAAAAGAAGAATGAGAAGAATGAAAAGAAGAATGAAAAGAAGAAGAAGAAGAATGAAAAGAAGAATGAAAAGAAGAAGAAGAAGAATGAAAAGAAGAAGAAGAATGAAAAGAAGAAGAAGAAGAATGAAAAGAAGAAGAAGGAGAATGAAAATAAGAATGAAAAGAAGAAGAAGAAGAATGAAAAGAAGAAGAAGAAGAATGAAAAGAAGAATGAGAAGAAGAATGAAAAGAAGAAGAAGAAGAATGAAAAGAAGAATGAAAAGAAAAAGAAGAAGAAGAAGAAGAATGAAAAGAAGAATGAAAAAAAGAAGAAGAAGAATGAAAAGAAGAAGAATGAAAAGAAGAAGAAGAAGAAGAATGAAAAGAAGAATGAAAAGAAGACGAAGAAGAATGAAAAGAAGAAGAAGAAGAATGAAAAGAAGAAGAAGAAGAATGAAAAGAAGAATGAGAAGAAGAATGAAAAGAAGAATGAAAAGAAGAAGAAGAAGAATGAAAAGAAGAAGAAGAAGAATGAAAGGAAGAATGAAAAGAAGAAGAAGAAGAATGAAAAGAAGAAGAAGAAGAATGAAAAGAAGAAGAAGAATGAAAAGAAGAATGAAAAGAAGAAGAAGAAGAATGAAAAGAAGAAGAAAAGAATGAAAAGAAGAAGAAGAAGAATGAAAAGAAGAAGAAGAAGAAGAATGAAAGGAAGAATGAGAAGAAGAATGAAAATAAGAATGAGAAGAATGAAAAGATGAATGAAAAGAAGAAGAAGAAGAATGAAAAGAAGAAGAGGAAGAATGAAAAGAAGAATGAAAAGAAGAAGAAGAAGAATGAAAAGAAGAAGAAGAAGAATGAAAAGAAGAATGAAAAGAAGAAGAAGAATGAAAAGAAGAAGAAGAAGAATGAAAAGAAGAAGAAGAAGAATGAAAAGAAGAAGAATTCCAGTACAGCAAAAAGTGTATCTGCAGAGAGCTCCGCTATTTCTGACAGTTCTCTGACAGTTCCTTCACATTTACAGCGGTTGAAACATTGTATCTATTTGTTTCCGAATAAAAACATCTGTATCCTAAATGGAAACAGATACAATGTTTCAACCGCTGTAAATGTGAAGGAACTGTCAGAGAACTGTCAGAAATAGCGGAGCTCTCTGCAGGGACACTTTTTGCCGGCTGTAGAAGGGATGAAAATCGGCCGATCGGGAAAAATTCGATTCGCGCATCCGAAGTTTGCTAATATTCGGATTCGGTGCGAATCGAATTTTTCCTAATATTCGAAACGAATTCCACTTCGCCAAGTTCGATTCGCTCATCTCTAGTAAATACCCTCAAATTAAAGCTGACAGTCTGCAGTTAAAGCACATCTTGTTTGTTTCATTTCAAATCCATTGTGGTGGTGTATAGAGCCAAAAATTTTAGAATTGTGTCGATGTCCCAATATTTATGGACCTGACTGTATGTATATATATATATATATATTTTAATGCATTTAATAAAATTAATCAGTATACACACGCAAGGCTATTTGTTTTCTCCTGTTGCCTAACAAACATGTGATGTTGAACATTTTCCATTAAGTCATAAGGACAAAAACTAAAGCGTTCTGTACCACAATGTATGTATTTTCAGGTCACAAGTACAAAAATACTTGTCCGGCTTTGCTGGTCATGCAACGACAAGCCTCTGAGTCAGAAAATCAATCTCCCACATAGGTTGTCCTGTTTACAAGGAGGCCCATATTTGAATATTTTTTTTTAGTTTTGGAAAATATGTTTTGCACATTGAAACTGGAAAATTAATTTTTAACAATGTTACATAAAGACTTGTGTAGCAGTTTTATATCCAGTTTTAAGTAGATTGCCCGGGTATAGTATGAAATACTATACCATATTTGATCCAATATGGATTTTAAAACATTTTGAGTTTACCTTATTTTTAGGCAGCATAAGTTGTGGTGTCTGTTTATATGACAACACGTTGGTGTACAGCAGGGGTCTCCAAACAAAGGGCTAGTTTACTCTCCTTTAGGCTTTGGGAGGGATAGACTGTGATCAGTGGGAGTAGAAAATACCATGCCATTAATGGGAGAAAGCATTACCTCATCATTGGGTTTAATTGGAGAAATAGACAGACCATCATCTGTTTCCTCAAGTTCCTCATTGCCTCACCATTATACGTGCAAGACATGTACAGGCCATAGAGGAAGTCACTGTCATTCAGTAATGATATGCAGGAAATATAGTATTATCGCATAATTTTTTCAGCAAAGGTATTGGGTCAAAATTTTGTAAAAAAATAATATTACAAAAAGTCCAAATGTTATTGTTGACAGAGATTATGTAATACACACCATGTCAACTGCTATTTCATAGATATAATGTTGCAATTAACACTGAAGACAAAATGGGGCGTTTAAAGGGCATCTTTTTATTAGCAGTTGTGCCTGATTATATTATGCAAAATCATTATTTTATGTATATGTGACTCACCAAAACATCATTAATACAAGCTATTTGATTCCAGACCCATTCTCATATGAAAGACCTGTGAGCGTTCTATCCAAGTGGACTTTGTATGCTTATTTATATGTAGTAGGTGTCACGACCCCAGACCTTCTCACCAAACTCGTGACCGAAGGACTAGCCGATCTAAAATCGCGATGTCACGTGCGTAACAATGCCACACCCAGCTGCACCCTGCACAACGATTTTCCAGCTAATTGGACCACAATCTATGTACCAGCAGCCTGAGCGATTGTTACTGGGTCAGGTTAACTATGCAATTAACCCTTCACACTGCCACCACCTCCTTTTTGTACAGAGAAAGAGGAAACTCGGCGATATCAGTTATAACACTATGATGGTTGAGGTAATCGTCTGTATAACATGGTTATACAGAGGGTTAAACAAACACAGTAGCATTCCCTTTAGAGGCGGGAATTCGTGAATTGCAATACAGAGCTATAGAAACAGTTCAACACTTTCAGAAAGAAAGATTTATTACTAAAAGGTCAAACGGTACAATAAAAAGATTTACAGAAAAAGATGTAACTAAGATATACATATAAATATACAGAGACCAACAGCACAGCAAAGAGATATCAAAGAGAGGTGAAAGGGTTAAGGTACTTGCCAAAGTCCTGGGTTAGCAGATCCAAGTTTCAGAGCAAAAGGGCACGGATCTCCCCAGGTGGTATTGATGTTAAAATGGGAGACGTCTTCAACTTTCTTTCTCTTAGGCCTGACAGCCCAATTTGTAGTTTTCCAGCAGGGGGTGTCTCTGAAGTCAAGGACCAATACCCCGTGTAGGACGTGGAGGTCTGGGCGTAGCCCTGAACTAGAACCAAAATCTTGTTTAGTTCATATTTTGGCTCATAACTTTTCCTATGCACACGTGACACTCCACCTGCAGGTAGATTATGATGCAGACACGTCTGAGGATTGAGTAGATATGAATTATGAAATTATACACTGAATGGTTCACAAGATCTACTTTTCTGCTTTCCTCTATCTTCGAGACAAGGCGAGTTACCTAACAAACTGTTCTGCTCCTCTTAGCCAATCTGACGATATGTCTGGTTTTTATGTAAGTCTCTCATATTCCAAGATATGAGACATAGGGAAAAAATGGATTTTGAAAAGTGTTTATCTGATTCGTGTTTCGTTGGAGTGCCTTGAACTCCTGGGAAGGCTCTGTTATCTTTTTACGAGGTGTTAAATGGCACAGGTTGCTTAGACAGCTAGGCACCTTGCTCAGAGAGGTGTTTTATAGCTCTGGGCTCCCTGTCGTGCTCTAGCCTGCCTGCGACCCTTCCAACACACATATGTCCCTGTGGATTAACAGAGAGGAAAGGGGGAAAAATGAGGGACAACATGGAGGTTCTTAACAAAATGGAGGACTGCGTCAGTCTCTGGGTATACGCTGTTACAGTAGACACCCAGAAAATTGAGGCTTTGGTGGTTTGAGTTCTCATCCTCTTAGCCATACATATATTTTTTCTTGGCTTGTGTTCAATCAAGAAAGACACTTAAATAAACAATATGTATTCTGCAATTCCCATTTTGAAATTTTTAGATAGACAGACAGACAGACAGACAGACAGACAGACAGACAGACAGACAGACAGACAGACAGATAGATAGATAGATAGATAGATAGATAGATAGATAGATCTGCTTTCACCTAGCAAAGTAAGGCAACAATCTCTATTTGACTGTCTACTATAAACAAAGTATTTCACAAGATATTGTAGTAAACACCACTGGCATTTAGCCTTGTGACTATGACTTATCGGAGCCGATGTCCAACAATATGGCTTAAACATGCATTGCTTTCCACAATAAAAACTTTACTTTAAATTAATCTCCATTGTTTGCAGATCCAGAACTTTTTCCGAAGTACAAATTATCCACATGGCAGGAAAACAGAAAATGCACGTATTAGCTTATTTTTCAGTTTCACTGAGTGCTGACTACACTGCACGGTTCAAAGAAAGGATACAAAATATATTTAGTAGTAAACACAAATTAAATTTTCCGCTTACACGCTTCTTAGTAGGTGATACCTACCAGGACGTCATATAAAGAAGACCATGTTGAGCTGAATGCAATTAAAAAGAAACTATAGCCTTTTTACTATTTTTTTATTAAATAAATATACTGTATATGCACAATGACTAAATTTTCTTTTACTAAAAAGATCAGCATAGACTGCTGGTAAATGATGGCACATGGATACTATCAGCTTAACATAGACAATCTTATCAGTGAGTGTTCATTTTTCTGCATACATTGTGTATGAATAGATGTACATGGGACATGGGGGTTGATTTACGAAAACTGGAGAGTGCAAATCTGGTGCAGTTGTGCATGGTAGCCAATCAGCTTCTAACTTCAGCTTGTTCAATTAAGCTTTGGCAATACAACCTGGAAGCTGATTGGTTTCTATGCAGAGCTGCACCAGATTTTGCACTCTTGAATTTAAGTAAATCAACCCCATGGTATTTGCTCATTACTTGTATGTAAGGAGGTGTTATAGGGTCTTTAAGAGACTTAACGCAACTTTTTCACCATAGTGTTGTTAAGAGAGGTTCTGCTTTTTGATTGGTGGGAAGTTCATCCAAATGAGGAGGAAGGGTACCAGGGGTGTATAGACCAAACAAGTAGAGACTGGGTATTTGACACTAGAGAAAGATTTATGGGGGGCTGAAAATCAGGGGTGTAGATAAGAAGGCAGAACTGATGGTCCAAATCTACAGAGCATCCTTGCTGGCAGGAGTACCGCAGGAGTTGCACAGCCCAGGCATTCTCAACATAATGGCCTGTGTCTCCCCACCGCTGACAGAACAGTACAACAGGGAGCAGAGAGGAGAGAACTCCGATTGACTGTATTGACAGTAGGATTTTGGCCCCAACCACCAGCAAGGAGGAAGTGCCAGGGACACTGTAGGATGCGGTAGGTGACCAGAGGAACCCACAACAGGCAGGTAATGATGTTGGGAACTGCAGGAAAAAAAAAAGGACAGTCCAAATGGATGAATCATTCAGGACGTGGTAAGCCAAGCTCCCCTGAGACTCTTTGTTGCTTAAGTGCCACTGCTGCTGACCTCTCGTGTGTTTACTGCTCAAATGAACTATTTCACTATTCGGGTACAAAGACTTTGGAATATGCTATTGTGTTAGGCCACTCCCATTGTTGCCTCAATTTTGCCACACCTACAATTTACCACTGCAGGTGCAGCACTCCACCTAACTGCCCAAGGTTGACCACTTCCCCTCCCCCTAAAGAAAAAAACAGCCCTGGTATGAATTGCCCTTCATAAAGGGAAGACTGTGCTGCTGCAGTATGACTTGTAAAGTTTTCAACTATTTTATATGAAAAAGTTATAAAAATACTTGCTGGTGTTATCTTGGGATCATTGTTGTAGGGTATATGCAACTTCTGCTTTCTGCTTAAAAATGCACAGCGACGATCTATTATTCTGCTATGATTGCTGCAGGCTATGTACCTTTTAACCTAAAATCTGAATGCTGCGCCCAATAGTCTTTTAACACACATCTGTATATTGGCCTGAATACAAAATCCTCTCTGGTATTAAAAGAGGTATAGACTCCAGAGAAAGAGATATCATATTACCCCTGTACACATCATTAGTAAGACCTCATCTGGAATATGCAGTTCAGTTTTGGGCACCAATTCACAAAAAGAACATTGGGGAACTGGAGAAAGTACAGAGAAGGCAACCAAACTGATAAGAGGCATGGATGAGCTCAGCTATGATGAAAGATTAGAGGAACTGAATTTATTATCTCTTGAGAAGAGGAGATTAAGGGGCAATATGATCAACATGTATAAATACATCAGTGGTTCATATAGTGAACTCGGTGTAGAGCTATTCACTCTGAGGTCATCACAGAGGACAAGGGGGCACTCTTTATGTCTGGAGGAAAAGAGATTTAATCTCCAAATATGGAAAGGTTTCTTCACAGTAAGAGCTGCAAAAATGTGGAACAGACTCCTTCAAGAGTTGGTTCTGCCAGCACAGTGGATTGCTTTAAAAAAGGCCTGGATTATTTTTTGGATACACAGAATATAACTGGATACTAACATTTATAGGTAATGTCAGGGACCGCGGGTCTCGCAGCGGCGCACAGGTCTGCACATACACAGATTGCCTAGGTGCACTAATGTGCAGGCACTAGGACCAGGGCGTTGGCGGCGGCAATTGCACCAATGACGGTGCAGGGTGCACTATTTAAACTGACCAGGTGGTGACTAGGTTGCCGCAAGGTATAGTTCCTGTACCTGTGTTCTGAAGTGTGTTCCTGTTGCCGATCCTGCTTGTCCTAATTTGTGTTGACCTTCTCCTGCTCTGACCCCCGGCTCGTCCCTGACTACTCTCCTGCCTGTTGTTATATTACTATTGGACCTCCCATTTCTGAACTTTGGCTCGTGACCCGGCTGCTCTCTGTCTACTGTTTAGTACCTACCTGCCTCCACCGTTACCGACCCGGCTAGTCTGACTACGCTCATCCCTGACTGTCATCCATCCATCCCGCTCGGGACATGGACTTGTCAGCCTCTTCACAGCAGGCTCACCCCCCGGCACGTACCCTCGGCGGGACCCCTCTACCACAGTTGGGTGCACTCAGGAGTCGTGACCTGGTTTCAGTCTTGTACCAAGTCCATCCCCACCATCAGGGGCTCTGGTGAAAAGGCAGACTGGGACTTAGACTCCGCGTCCTGGGGAATCCTGTTCTGTGGATCACTAGAGATTCCGCTGGGCGGTGCCTGACAGGTAAAGTTGATCCAGGGAATATCCAATTGCCTCTTGGGGGATCAGGAAAGATTTTTTTTCCCTGCAGGAGAAAATTGGATCATGCTTTGCTGGGTTTTTTTTGCCTTCCTCTGGATCAACTGTGGGTATAGGATTATAACTTTTTTTTTTAATGGTTGAACTGGATGGATGTTTGTCTTTTTTCAGCCAGACTAGCTATGTAACTTCCCCCACCCTTTCTTAGTTGCTGAGCTCTCTTGCTCTTCCCAGGAGCCTAGGACCACATCAGAGTAGACATGTGGAGTTCGTTTCGTTCCAAATCGAAATTCGGATGAATTTTCCGTTATTCGGAGATTCAGATGTATCCGCATTCTGAAATACAATAGTAATGAATTTAAACAAATCTGAAATAACGAAACAAAATTTGGCCTAAATTTGAATTGATTTGAATTCGAAAACATATTTGGAAACAAATTTGGAAAAAAAATTTGAATTTGAAAACAAGAACAGAATAAAACAGAGCAGAAAATAAAGAAAAAGAATGGAATAGAAGAAAAGAATAGAACAGAAAAGAATAGCGGAAAAAATAACAGAATAAAAAATAAAAGGATAGAGCAGAATACAGTGGAAAATACTAGAGTAAAACAGCAAAATAGAATAGAAAAGGAATAGAAAAGAATAGAATCAATTAGAAAAGATTAGAATAGAAAATCAAAGAAAAGTACAGAAAAGAAAATCAAAGAATAGAATAGAAAATAATAGAATAAAACAGAGCAAAATAGAACATAAAATAAAGAAATGGAATAAAATCAATTAGAATAGAATAGACTAGAAAAGATTAGAAAATAAAAAAATAGAATAGAAAAGATTAGAACAGAGAATCAAAGAACAGAATAGAATAGTATAGAAAAACAATAGAACAGAATAAAATTGAAAGGATACAACTGCCTTCCGAAATTCAAATTTTGAATAGAATGAATTTGAACAGAATACATTAGAATAGAATACAAAATAGATAAGAATAGAATAGATTAGAAAAGACTAAAATACTTTACAAAAAATTGTGAGCTGCGCTTTGGTGACGTGGGTAGGGATCAACAAACGCACTGAAAATTTTCAATATTGTCATGTAACTTTTCATATAGCCCATATACCAGGGGTCTCCAAACTGCGGCCCGAGAACCGTATGTGGCCCTTTGCTAGCCTTTATCCGGCCCTTGGGGCACTATTCCTCCCAATGATATGAAGCAGTATTCCTTCCACTGACACCAACAATGGGGCACTATTGATAACACTTATGTGGTACTATTCCTTCCATTATTATCAATGATTGGGCACTACTCTTCCTCCTACTGACCACCATCCCTGAGGCCATGTTTGTTCTCACTGATGCTGGGCCCGAAACATTTTCTACCCCCACTGGCCACACTCCGGCCCTCTTAAAGTCTGAAGGCCCTTTGTTTGAAAAGTTTGGAGACCCCTGCCATATACCATCAAATACAAATATGGATTGTGGATTATAGATTGTAACATTTGAATTATTATTGAATCCGTTGGAATTATTTTTGAACCTGTTCGAAATTTCAAATTCAGTTGAATTTGAATAAATGAAACGAATTCTGAAAAATGAATTAAACTACCGTATTTTTCGCACCATAAGACGCACTTTTTTCCCCCCCAAAAAGGGGGGAAAATGTCAGTGCGTCTTATGGAGCGAATGTAAAGCGGCCGGTCCGGTATTTCTGCCGCCACCATGTCAGAATACCGGGCCGGCCGCTCAGCTGTTCTCTCCTGCAGAGCCTTACCTGTTCCTCGCTCCAGCGCTGCACAGTCTTCCCGCGCTGGCTTCTGTGACAGCCGGGTGCCCACTGCGCATGTGCTGCGCTTTGTGAATGATCCGGTGTCTTCTGGGACACATGAAAGGTCACAGAAGGCGCCGGGCCATTCACAAAGCGAAGCGCTTCTTGCACCTGCGCAGTGGGCACCCGGCTGTCACAGAAGCCGGCCCGGGAAGAAGAGGGAAGGCAACTCCGCGGAAGTGGGAGCGGGTACCTGTCAAATTCAGGTACCCGCTCCCCCTCCCTCCCCAAAGGTCAGCAGTCTCTGGTCATCCCCTTCACTGTCTGCAGTCTCTGGTCATTCCCTGCACTGTCCGCAGTCTCTGGTCATCCCCTGTACTGTCCGCAGTCTCTGGTCATCTCCTGTACTGTCTGCAGTCTCTGGTCATTCCCTGTACTGTGTCCGCAGTCTCTGGTTATCCCCTGTACTGTCTGCAGTCTCTGGTCATTCCCTGTACTGTCCGCAGTCTCTGGTCATTCCCTGCACTGTCCGCAGTCTCTGGTCATCCCCTGCACTGTCCGCAGTCTCTGGTCATTCCCTGCACTGTGTCCGCAGTCTCTGGTCATCTCCTGCACTGTGTCCGCAGTCTCTGGTCATCTCCTGCACTGTGTCCGCAGTCTCTGGTCATCCCTGTACTGTGTCCGCAGTCCCTGGTCATCTCCTGTACTGTGTCCGCAGTCTCTGGTCATCTCCTGCACTGTGTCCGCAGTCTCTGGTCATCCCTGTACTGTGTCCGCAGTCCCTGGTCATCTCCTGTACTGTGTCCGCAGTCTCTGGTCATCTCCTGTACTGTGTCCGCAGTCTCTGGTCATCTCCTGTACTGTTTCTGCAGTCTCTGGTCATCTCCTGTACTATGTCCGCAGTCTCTTGGTCATCCCCTGTACTTTGTCCGCAGTCTCTGGTCATCTCCTGTACTATGTCTGCAGTCTCTGGTCATCTCCTGTACTGTGTCCGCAGTCTCTGGTCATCCCCTGTACTATGTCTGCAGTCCATTGGTTCAGAATATTTTTTTTTCTTGTTTTTCACCTCTAAAACCTAGGTGCGTCTTATGGTCAGGTGCGTCTTATGGAGCGAAAAATACGGTAATTTAACTAATCAAATGAAACGAAATTAGTCAACAAAACAAAACAAATGTTTTCATTTTGCACATGTCTACATCAGGGGGCTTCTGGATGATTAGCAGGAGGAGATTGAGGAACATTCGTGGATAAAGCCAGAAACAACAACCATTTTACAGCCAGGGATGAAGCTCATTGAGCAGATCTGTGCTCTGTTAGCTGCTTTGGAGGGCAGGGAAATCACTGGGGTCTAACAGACCTCAAAATGTCTCCATAAAGAGTACCTGTCACTTGCCTACTGCTATCACATAGGGGTTTTTGTAACCCCTTTTGATAGCAATAAAGTATAAAAAAAAAATAAATACAAATGTTAAAAAATTAAATTATAACTTGTATTGAAAACATAAAATTATTTGTAACCCCCCTTGCCGTGCACAAACCCAGAAATGCAAACGCAGCACATGTTGCACATGTGTATTTAAACCTTGGTATCCCATGGTAACACCCATGTGAGGTATCACCGCCAATGTTGGAGTGAGAGCAATCACTCTAGCACCATAGCCTGCAGTGACTAAACTGAGCAAAGGCTTTGAAAGCATCACCTATAGAGAATTTTGGATACCATACTTTTTTGCGATATCACGGGCGCACACAATTTTAAGATTTGGCATGTTTGGTATCTATTTATGTAATGCAACCCCATCCTTTATATTTTATTAAAACACTGGGTATTATATTGTGTTTGTGTGCAATAAAATTAATTTTATTATCTGTTTTCCTGAAAATATGCATTTGATAAACAGTTGTGCAAATATTGTGCAACATAAAAAGTTGACACTACTATCTTGCTATTTTACTGGGCCACTGCTTTCACAAAATATAGAATGTTCTGGGGGATGGGTTTTAAGTAATGTTATGGCCAAAAATGCGGATTTTCATATGTGTGTGCCAAATAGTGGTTCAGCAAGCCTGTATAATTGGTTTTATAGGAAGTCCTGAATTACATTTGAAACAAGTCCAATTGGTCCTAAACATGTCAATTTGTTTTGAGTATTCTTAAAGAAATTCTAAAGGTTCATTATTTTTTTTTTTTGCAAAATAACAAGCATGTCTATACATACCTGCTGTGTGCAGTGGTTTTGCACAGAGCAGCCTGGATCCTCCTCTTCTCGGGTCCCCCGTCGGTGCTCCTAGCTCCTACTTTCTGTCGGATGCCCCCATAGCAAGCAGCTTGCTATGGGGGTACTCAAGCAGGCTGTTCCCATGCTGCTGCTCTGTGTGTCCATTCACACATGGAGCTGCAGCTTGGCCCTGCCCCCTCTCTCCTCATTGGCTGACTGGCTGTGATTGACAGCAGCGGGAGCCAATGGCTCCCGTTTGCTATCTCAGCCAATGAAGAGGCAGAGACCCGGGACAGCTGAGGCTGTTGTGCACATCGATGGATTGTGATGTGGATCAAGTAAGTAATGAGGGGGCTGGGGACAATGCTGCACACAGAAAGTTTTTACCTTCATACATAGAATGCATGAAGGTAAAAAACATTGAGCCTTTACAACCACTTTAATTCCAGGTTCACACTGAGGCGGTGCGGAATTTGCAGCGTTTTCTGTGCGAATTCTCCACCGAATCAGAATCGCACCCTGTTCATGCGAAACACTGTTGGTGTGTTAAGTTAACAACACCCCAAAAGCGCTCCACAAAACGCAGCCGATGTGCAAAATCGGATCACATAGGTTTGAATAGCCATGCGATCCGATTCTAGTGAGGACCCAAAAAAGGGTCCTGCACCTTTTTTGTTTTGGGTGTGGTGCGATTAGAGTCATACAAAATGTATGACTCCAATCACATTGCACACAAATCGCATGTGGTTTGCACAGGAATGCAGTGTGGTTCCTGTGTTAATCACATGTGATGTACCGCACCAGATATATGTGAACCCGGGCTGAAATATTATTCCTTTAGATCTACAACTGAAAAACTGTAGAGTTCAAGAAAATGTGCCACGTTATAATGGCTCACCATTTGAAAGCGTACAACTCTGTATAGTACAGTAGTAATGATTTCCAGAAAAAGTACGGTTTATTTGGATATTGAGACTTGCGCAGAAATGATGTAATTGTAATAGAATGTAGCAGCTGACTCAGAAGAGGAAACGGTTTCCCTGACTGGCAAAGATTTCTTTCCCAAACTGAAATTCACATGATAGCTCGAATGTCCCATGACACTTTTGGGGTGGTTACAAGTAAGTTAAAGTTCTAGGTAACAATCCATTGTTCTAAAAATGCATGTTAAATAGGACTTTCAGTTTGTACCATGTTCGCACTAGAACTGCCACAAATATATTATACATTGTAAAGCAAATATAGCAAAGGTGCAAAATCATGCAGAATCTTTGATCCATCCCTTGCCCTTCTTTGGAATGAATTGTTTAATAAATGCAAAAGCTACACATAAAGCAGCAATGTTGATTTATTTCTGGTCTGTGAGAGATGACAGCTCCGTGAGATATTTTTCCTACTACTCTCTCTGAAATGAAGCCAGAAGAGACACTGCTCTGCTTGAACTATCCGCCAACAATGGAAAAACGTAAACCGCGGTGCAGGGATCATTCATACTGAGTAAAAGCAGAAATAGTAGTATCCTGTGCAATGTAAAATACAGGTATTTTCATTATCAAGAGTTCCAAGACTGAATAAATCTACTGGATAAGTCTAAAAGGTAAAACACACAGCTTTTCTGGGGTTAACCTCCCTAGCGGTATGATTATTTCATATTTTTGGTGCTGAAAGCGGTACAATTATTTTGCATGGAAATATGTAGTTTTTTTATTGTAGGCTGTAATTTTTAGGAATAACTCACTGAAATCTGTCTGAACAAGATTCTAAATCATACATTTAATTCAATAATATAATCAAACCAAAAACACTGAAATTTGAAATATAGCGCTAAGTTCGCACATCACTAAGCAAAGTTGCAGAATCGTTTTCAGTGTCTGATGACGAATTTCTCCACGAATCATTATCACTCAATTCTGCAAGTGGTTCTGATTTACTATCGCTGTTCTCTAGCTGATCTAAACCCGCTTTTGACCTAAAGGGACGCTTTTTGGACGCCATGGATTTTCTCAGTTTCCAGGCAGAAAGAACAATCAAAATGCAGACAGGGGACAGGACAAAGCACTAGGGACAATATGTATGTGAAATGGGTTGAAACAGCAATGTTTTACCATGTAAAATCATTTTGAAAAAAATGAAATTTTTTTTAAATTTTAAAATTTCCCGCCGTCAGCGGCGCCCGTACGTCCCGACGTCACAGGGACCCGGAACACAGGAGGCGGATGCCGGCATCAGCCGGAGGAGACACATCGCGGGAGCAAAGGACAAGGTAAGCTCTGCAGGGACTCCCTATACAGCGCTGCATGGTAAGCCCGAGTGTAGCCCGGGGTTACCGCTTTTGGTACAGACATTTTACCCCGAGCTACACTCGGGAATACCGTTAGGGAGGTTAAAGTGTTACTAAACCTTCAACATGAAAATCAGTCTGTATATGCAGTAAAGCATGCTTGTTATACTCACTGTGGAACCTAAGGGGTTAATCATTTGCATTGTTTAAAAAAGCCATTTGATCCTGCCTTCTCTGCCCCTCCTCTTGTTCAAATGTCCACGCTGATAAGACAGACTGAAATGTAGCGCTTCTGCACATGCTCAGTTTAGTTTAGGTTGTTGTTTTCTTGGGAGAGTTCATGTGATCAGCACAGGGCCAATCAGCACTGTCCAGACAGAGGTCAGGTGTTCTGCATCTTCCTAGAGCAGAAAGAAAACTCCTCCTACAAGCTTTAACCAGTGCTCTGCTGAAGTTCCAAGACTGCTCTAAATGCTGATGAGAAAAGGTATTTAGCAGTTTATATTTATTAAAATAATTTCACTTACATGTTCTGAGCACTGTGGGAGACCAGATATAATGAATGCAGGGTCCTGGATTTAGTAGCACTTTAATGCAGCCTTTCTCAAACCTTTTAACATGGAGGAACCCTTAAAATAACTTTATGGTCTCAATGAACTTCTGCTAACAATTACTGTACCTACAGCTCACAGTACAATAGTGTGATGGTCACTAGGAAGAATGCTTGTTAAATTTGTGGCCATTAGGAAGGATGATCTCCTTACATGTAGCTAGGAAGATCATTGCTATCAGTGGTTACTTATCTTAGATGTAGAAATTGCTCATTGCTCAAAGAACCCCTAACAACCTCAGGAGGAACCCTAGGGTTACACTGAACCCTGTTTCAAAAAGGTTGTGTTATGGTATAATTAAACTTCTAAATACACAGATGCCAGCACTCAATAATGTGTTATAAATACAGTTGCGAGAAAAAGTATGTGAACCCCTTGGGATTATGTGGAGTTTTGCCTGAATTGGGCATAAAATGTGCTCTGAACGTCATCGAAGTCAAAATAGAAGAACACAGCCTGCTGAACATAATACTACACAAACATTAGATGTTGCCATGGTTTAATTGCACATAACATGTAAACATTCACAGTGCAGGGAGGGAAAAGTATGTGAGGCCCTAGCTTAATGACTTCTCCCAAGCTAATTGGAGCCAGGAGTGAGCCAACCTTGACTCCAATCAGTGTGATGATATTGGATGTGTTGCTGACAGCTGTCCTGCCCTTAAAAAACACACACCTGTTTTGGGTTTACTGGTTTCAAGAAGCACTGTCTGATGTGAACCATGCCTCGCAGAAAAGAGCTCTCAGAAGACCTACGATCAAGAATTGTTGACTTGCATGAAGCTGGAAAGGGTTACAAAAGTATCTCCAAAAGCCTTGATGTTCATGTGTCCACGGTAAGACAGACTGTCTACAAATGGAGAAAGTTTAGCACTGTTGCTATTCTCCCTAGGCGTGATCGTCCTGTAAAAATGACTGCAAGAGCACAGCGCAGAATGCTGCATGAGGTAAAGAAGAATCCCAGAGTGTCAGCTAAAGACCTACAGAAATCTCTGACACATGCTAACATTTTTGTTGACACATCTACAATAAGGAAAACATTAAACAAGAATGGAGTACATGGGAGGACACCACGGAGGAAGCCATTGCTGTCCAAAAAGAATATTGCAGCACGTTTGAAGTTTGCAAAAGAGCACCTGGATGTTCCACAGCACTACTGGCAATATATACTGTGGACAGATGAAACCAAGACTGAGTTGTTTGGGAAGAACACACAACGCTATGTGTGGAGAAAAAAAGGCACAGCACACCATCAAAACCTCATCCCCACTGTAAAACATGGCAGAGGGAGCATCATGGTTTGGGGCTGCTTTGCTGCCTCAGGGCCTGGACGGAAACAGTTTTGTGAAGAGGAGTGGTCCAAAATTACTCCAGATTGTTGTGCAGGTCTGATCTGCAACTACAGGAAACGTTTGGTTGAGGTTATTGCTGCCAAAGGAGGGTCAACCAGTTATTAAGTCCAAAGGTTCACATACGTTTTCCTCCCTGCACTGTGAATGTTTACATGTTATGTGCAATTAAACCATGGCAACATCTAATGTTTGTGTAGTATTATGTTCAGCAGACTGTGTTCTTCTATTGTTGTGACTTAGATGACGTTCAGAGCACATTTTATGCCCAATTCATGCAAAACTCCACGTAATCCCAAGGGGTTCATGTGGCAGGCGCAGCACCATGTAGTGCCTTGTGCGCTGTGGCATTAGAAAAATTATGCAATTGCTGTTTCTTTGTTTGATTAGACTGACTTTACTCTGTAATTCCTCCAATGCCGCTCTATGAATGCAGTAGGTTTAAAGAGCACACTGAATACTTTACTTAACTTCTTTAATAACTTCAATCTTCTTCATATAACACTGCTTACAAGGGCTTGTTTTGTTTATCTTACAGTGGCTTATTTCTTTCGTATTACAGTGACTTGATTCGGTGGATTATATCAATAACTTATTTTGTTCTGTATATTTCGGTGAAACTACAAGTAAACACATACAACAGATTTTACACACAGATCTACCTAAAATGTTAAACGACAGAGGAAACACAAGTGCACTAAATACCTATTTGGCCTTCTCTGCTTCCATAGAGCTTCTCTGACTGGAACTTGTCTGTTTCCTCTTCTGTCTGGTGAGCAAGTGACTCTAGAACAATCTAGCAGGGAGTTTTACACAGGCACAAATGTGAAACTGGCTGGGATTGGTTAAGGCTCTGTACAGTGTGAGGCTGGCTGTGATTGGCTCACCCATATACTGACTCTTAACCATTAGCCGCCCGGCCAATGGCCGTTTGGCGGCTTCAGATGTGTATCTGCATTCCGGGTGCACGATATTTGGCGTGCTCCCGCACATGCGCCGTTTGCGCTAGTGCAGAGCGGCGCAGCAGTGCGATCTGTCATCGGCCGATGACAGATCCGAGTACCGGCTCCCGTTGCTGGTACCATGTGACCTGCTGTGACCAATCACAGCAGGTCACATGACAGTTGTATACAATGGATGGCTTCATTCATGATGCCATCCATTGTATATTAGTGCCTAGCTGTGAATGGTCACAGCTAATCACATGCACATGTCATGTGATTAGCTGTGACCAAATCACAGCTAAGCACAAAAAAAAAAAAAAAAAAGCTGAATGAATCGATTTCATTCAGGTAAATGCTTGCTTATAGCAAAGTAATTCTTTGCTATAAGCAAATTGTGTAAAAAAAAAAAAAAAATACTGATCACTTCCCCAAAGTAGTACAATGTTACTATGGTAACATTGTACTATTTTGGTCATAGTAAAATATGAAAAAAAATCTTTAAAAAAAGTAATAAAAAATTAAATATAATAAAAAAATTAAAAAAAATTAAAAAAATATATATATATATATTTTTTTTCATACTGTCACCAGTCAGTGTCCCTGTTCACCGCCATGCCAGTTATATGATGACACTGTACTGCACTGGTGACAGTATGTAAAAAAAAAAATAGTGAAAATATTTTTTTTCATTTTTTCATTTTCCGAAAAATTATGACAAAAAAATACAACTTCAAAAAACTCGCCATGCCTCTTATGAAGTACGTCGGACTGTCTACTCTGCAAAAAGGGGTCATTTGGGGGATATCTGTACTGTTCTGACATTCTTGGACCTCAAGAAATTAGATTGGCTGTCAGTACTTCAGGATTGATCAATTTTCAGATCTATACCATAGTTTGTGAACTCTATAACTTTCCTACAAACTAAAAAATACATCCTAATTTGGGTTATTTTCACCAAAGACATGTAGCAGAATACATCTCGGCCTAAATTTATGAAGAACAATTATTTATTTGTAAACTTTTATAACAGAAACAAAGAAAAATGTGGTTTTTTTTCAAAATTTTTGGTCTTTTTTTGTTAATTTAGCAAAAAATAAAAACCCCAGTGGTGATTAAATACCACCAAAAGAAAGCTCTAGTTGTGTGAAGAAAATGATAAAATTTTATTTTAGTACAGTGTTGTATGACCGCGCAATTGTCATTCAAAGCGTGAGAGCGCTGAAACCTGAAAAATGGCCTGGGCAGGAAGGTGTAAAATTGCACGGTATTGAAACGGTTAAAGGCATATTTTCCTTTTCTGCTTCTGCTAACACAATGAATATATAAATGTCATATAACATTCAAAAACATAAATTACAGCAATGATTCTGCTTTTGGCTTTAACATATGCACATATACACTGTATTGAGGTTATTGGCAGGTTAGGTATACACATATATGTGAACCATATTAGCAACCTAGGACTGGTCTTAGCTGGCCAGCTACAGTTCACATACTTTTTCTTGCAACTGTATGTTAGAGACTGGTGGGCACTGAGCAGTTACAGTATCTCACAGAGGTGAGTACACCCCTCACATTTTTGTAAATATTTTATTATATCTTTTCATGTGACAACACTGAAGAAATGACACTTTGCTACAATGTAAAGTAGTACAGCTTGTATAACAGTGTAAATTTGCTGTCCCCTCAAAATAACTCAACACAGCCATTAACCTCCCTGACGGTATTCCCGAGTGTAGCTCGGGGTAACATTTCAGTACCAAAAGCGGTAACCCCGAGCTACACTCGGGCTTACCCTGAGGCACTGCTCCGGCAAGTGTTCTTCACTTACCTTACCCTGCGCTCCCACGATGTGTCCCCTGCAGCGTCCCTGGCCATCTCCTCCGGCCGATGCCGGCATCCGGCTTCTGTGTCCTGTCCCTGTGACGTCGGGACGTACGGGCGCCGCCGTCGGCGGGAAATTTAAAAATTTTAAAAAATGTCTTTTTTTTTTTTTTACATTTTACATAGTAAAACATTGCTGTTTCAACCTATTTCACATACATATTGTCCCTAGTGCTTTGTCCTGCGCCCTGCCTGCATTTTGTCTGTTCTTTCTGCCTGGAAACTGAGAAATGTCCATGGCGTCCAAAAAGTGTCCCTTTAGGTCAAAAGCGGTTTAGACCAGCTAGAGAACAGCGATAGTAAATTAGAACCACTTTCAGAATTGAGTGATAATGATTCGTGGGGGAAATTCGTCATCAGAAACTGAAAACGATTTTGCGACTGAGCTCAGCGATGTGCGAACTTGGCGCTCTATTTCACATTTCAGTGTTTTTGGTTTGATTATATTATTGAATTAAATTTTTTATTATTTTTATATTATTTTTATGATTATTTATTAAATTATAATTTATGATTTTGTGTTTCAAATTTTATCATACCCGGGATGTTTACTAGACTCTTGTTCGGACAGATTTCAGTGAGTTTTTCCTAAAAATTACAGCCTACAATAAAAAAAATACATATTTCCATGCAAAAAAATGGTACCGCTTTCAGCACCAAAAATCTGAAATAATCATACCGCCAGGGAGGTTAATGTCTAAACCGCTGGCAACAAAAGTGAGTACACCCCTAAGTGAAAATGTCCAAATTGGGCCCAATTAGCCATTTTCCCTCCCCAGTGTCATGGGACTCCTTAGTGTTACAAGGTCTCAGGTGTGAATGGTGAGCAGGTGTTATCACTTTCACTCTTTCATACTGGTCACTGGAAGTTCAACATAGCACTTCATGGCAAAGAACTCTCTGAGGATCTGAAAAAAATAATTGTTGCTCTACATAAAGATGGCCTAGGCCAGTGGTCGGCAAGCCGCGGCTCGCGAGCCACATGCGGCTCTTTGCACACATTAATGCGGCTCCTCTGTGTGCCAGGCACCCACTCCCCTCCCTCCTCTCGGGCGGCCGCCCCAAAAGTCAGGACTCTGCAGCTAGCCCAGCAATGGGCAAACTACGGCCCGCATAAGGCCCGGCAGACCTTTTAATCCGGCCCGCGGAGCGTGGCAAACATTGGCTGTCAGGATGTAGGCGGGGCAGCGTGACGGACTCCTCTCACAGTCCGCCCTGAAGACCGGAACGGCGCGGGAACACGGCGAGAGGAACGCGAGGAGCAAAGGTAAGTGAATTGTCTCAATATGGGGAATGAATTACTATAGGGGGGATGAATTACTATAGGGGGGATGAATTACTATGGGGGATGAATTACTATATGAGGGATTAATTACTATGGGGGATGAATTACTATATGGGGGATGAATTACTATATGGGGGATTAATTACTATGGGGGATGAATTACTATATGGGGGATGAATTACTATGGGGGATGAATTACTATATGGGGGATTAATTACTATGGGGGATGAATTACTATATGGGGGATGAATTACTATGGGGATGAATTACTATATGGGGGATGAATTACTATGGGGGATGAATTACTATATGGGGGATGAATTACTATATGGGGGATGAATTACTATGGGGGATGAATTACTATATGGGGGATGAATTACTATGGGGGATGAATTACTATATGGGGATGAATTACTATATGGGGGATGAATTACTATATGGGGGATGAATTACTATGGGGGATGAATTACTATATGGGGGATGAATTACTATGGGGGATGAATTACTATATGGGGGATGAATTACTATATGGGGGATGTATTTTCAGTTTTAAAAATGTGGCTCTCAAAATAAATTTCAATCGTGGTTTTGGCGAGATTTGGCTCAGTTGAAAAAAAAGGTTGCCCACCACTGGCCTAGGCTATAAGAAGATTGCAAAGACCCTGAAACTGAGTTGCAGCACGGTGGCCAAGACCATACAGCGGTTTAACAGGACAGGTTCCACTCAGAACAGGCCTCGCCATGATCGACCAAAGAAGTTGAGTGCACATGCCCAGCATCATATCCAGAGGTTGTCTTTGGGAAATAGAAGTATGAGTGCTGCCAGCATTGCTGCAAATGTTGAAGGGGTGGGGGGGTGTCAGCCTTTCAGTGCTCAGACCATACACCGCATACTGCATCAGATTGGTCTGCATGGCTGTTGTCCCAGAAGGAAACAAGTATGTGTGGTGACAACCAGGTGAGGAGTACAAAGACAAGTGTGTCTTGCCTACAGTCAAGCATGGTGGTCGGAGTGTCATGGTCTGGGGCTGCATGAGTGCTGCTGGCACTGGGGAGCCACAGTTCATTGAGGGAACCATGAATGCCAACATGTACTGTGACATACTGAAGCAGAGCATGACCCCCTCCCTTCGGAGACTTGGCCGCAGGGCAGTATTGCAACATGATAAAGACACACCTCCAAGACAACTACTGCCTTGCTAAAGAAGCTGAGGGTAAAGGTGATGGACTGGCCAAGCATGTCTCCAGACCTAAACCCTATTGAGTATCTGTGGGGCATCCTCAAATGGAAGGTGGATAAGCGCAAGGTCTCTAACATCCACCAGCTCCGTGATGTCATCATGGAGGAGTGGAAGAGGACTCCAGTGGCAACCTGTGAATCTCTGGTGAACTCCATGTCCAAGAGGGTTAAGGCAGTGCTGGAAAATAATGGTGGCCACTCAAAATATTGACACTTTGGGCCCAATCTGGACATTTTCACTTAGGGGTGTACTCACTTTTGTTGCCAGTGGTTTAGACATTAATGGCTGTGTGTTGAGTTATTTTGAGAGGACAGCAAATATACACTGTTATACAAGCTGTACACTCACTACGTTACATTGTAGCAAAGTGGCATTGTCACATGAAAAGATAGAATAAAATATTCACAAAAATGTGAGGGGTATACTGACTACTGTGAGATACTGTATGTAAGACACCTACAAAAAAATAATTTTTTATTTTTGCTAAAGGGTATAATATCAGCTTTTGAGGCCAAAGGTGTGCATTCTTTTTCCGTGGTACACCATTAGATCTATTTTTTTTTAAGTGACTTTTTAACCACTTCCCGTCCGGCCCATGTACATAAATGGCTGGACAGGAGCAGTGCAGGAGCGGGTGGCCATTTATAAACATTCTCCCACTTCCCTGCCTGTGCCTTTGGAACCGCTGTAGTTTTATACATTTTTGGGATAAATTATATTAGGAACACATATATAATATTGAATAATAATGTATGGAAACATTGTAGAATTAGATCTGCTTCTACAAAATGGGAAAACAATTTATGCAGAAAATGAAAAAATAGTGAGCCTGTATCAGATGATTATGATATAGTAGTCACATGAACTCTTGGAAAGAAAGAGAATTCCTTTGGTCTTGATGTTCTCTTAGGAAAAAAGAGGCACATCTGTTGAAGCAAGTAATGGGAAAAGCTGAACACGGTCACAGTACTGTAAGCATGGTAGAAATACATAGATCATGTCCTCTGATATTTGTATTATCGTCAGCCTCTCGTGCTCTGAAATAGTAGATTGTTTTCATCTTATCCTTTGATCCTGTAAACCTGGATGGATTGGATGATGTCACAGAGGAAGCAGAAAAACAGTTTGGACATGCATGTAAACACCATTAGTAAAAGGCTGCAGTGCCAGTCCCAGCTGTTGTTAGCCTGAAGCAAACAAATCCTATTTTCTGTATTTCATGTAAAACTGTCTGCCGAAAGTAGTGATCTCCTGTTCTTTTCCAAAAATATGGAGAATTAATAGACTGAATACTCTGAAAATATAAGTAAAGGGACATTCAGCTTTCAGCAAACCCTTTCAACTGGAAGCACTTCCCAGCTGCAGCGATTGTCCTCTTGGACCACTGTACCATTTTGAACTTTTTGGTTGTTTTCTTTATCTGTTTTCTTTAATATTCCAGAAACAACTGAGTACTGACGTGATACTTACCTCAAAAGCTTGTCCTCAAAATTGTATGTTAGTGCAAATAAAAAAAGTATCAAATGTTTCTGTCGCAAGTGCACTAATACAGCTACAATCACCTCAAGCTTTAATATTCCACATACAGTTTAAAATAGAATGAGTCCCATCGTGATATAATTTGCCACTTTACAATTACATAAATATGGAAAGACATACATTTCTTATATAAAAAAAAATAACAAATAACCCAACATTGTGCAAATGAGTTTAGGATTAATGGTGGTGGAATCTACTGCTAGGGGTAAGAATAGGGGAGGAGATACGGGTTATACAGTGGGGATCAAAAGTTTGGGCACCCCAGCTAAAAATTTGTATTAATGTGCATAAAGAAGCCAAGGAAAAATGGAAAAATCTCCAAAAGGCATCAAATTACAGATTAGACATTCTTATAATATGTCAACAAAAGTTAGATTTGATTTCCATCATTTACACTTTCAAAATAACAGAAAACAAAAAAATGGCGTCTGCAAAAGTTTGGGCACCCTGCAGAGTTAATATCTTGTACTGCCCCCTTTGGCAAGTATCACAGCTTGTAAATGCTTTTTGTAGCCAGCCAAGAGTCTTTCAATTCTTGTTTGAGGTATCTTTGCCCATTCTTCCTTACAAAAGTCTTCCAGTTCTTTGAGATTTCTGGGCTGTCTGTCACGCACTGCTCTTTTAAGGTCTATCCATAGATTTTCAATTATGTTGAGGTCAGGAGATTGTGAAGGCCATGGCAAAACCTTCAGTTTACGCCTCTTGATGTAATCCCCCGTGGATTTCGAGGTGTGTTTAGGATCATTATCCATTTGTAGAAGCCATCCTCTCTTTAACTTAAACTTTTTCACAGATGGCATCAAGTTACCATCCAAAATTTGCTGAAATTTTATTGAATCCATTTTTCCTTCTACTCGTGAGATGTTCCCTGTGCCACTGGCTGCAACACAACCCCAAAGCATGATTGATCCAACCCCATGCTTAACAGTTGGACAGAGGTTCTTTTCATTAAATTCTGTGCCCCTTCTTCTCCAAACGTACCTTTGCTCATTCCGGCCAAAAAGTTCAATTTTAACCTCATCGGTCCACAGAACTTGTTTCCAAAATGCATCAGGCTTGTCTATATGTTCATTTACAAAGTTCAAACGATTATTTTTGTGGTGAGGACATAGAAGAGGTTTTCTTCTGATGACTCTTTCATGAAGACCATATTTGTACAAGTATCTCTTTATAGTGGAATAGTGTACCTGTCAGGGATCCCCTCGATCCCCGCCGCGATGGTCCCGGCGCAGGCGCAGTGTGCCGCCCTGTGCAGGGACTCGAGCATTAGGTCCGGGCCGGCCGCGGCGTTCGAGTTCGCGCATGCGCAGTAGAAGCCGCGGCCACCCGCTGGGCACCAATGGTAGCGCAGGGCGGGATATTTAAACGACCCTGAGCTGTCATTCAGTGCCTTCTGGTCTTACCTGTATCCTGTATCTGCGACCCTGTGAATTGTAAGTTGCTGACCCGGATTGTGCTTTGACCTTGCTGTATTTCTCCTGCCCTGACCCTGAAGGAATATATCGAGGACAGCCTCCAGAAGGGGTTCATCCGCCCCTCCACTTCACCGGCGGGGGCGGGAATTTTGTTTGTTGAAAAGAAGGACAAAACCTTAAGGCCGTGTATCGATTACAGGGAGTTGAACAGGGTCACGATAAAGAACCGTTACCCACTGCCGTTAGTACCGGAGTTATTCCAAAGTTTAAAAACAGCAGTGGTTTTTACAAAGCTGGATTTGAGGGGAGCGTACAACTTGGGTCGCATAAGGGAGGGGGACGAGTGGAAGACTGCCTTCCGCACCCGCTTCGGCCACTTTGAATATTTGGTCATGCTGTTCGGGTTGTGCAATGCTCCGGCCACTTTTCAACATTTTGTGAATGATATTTTTAGGGACTTCCTGGATGTCTTTGTTATCGTCTATTTAGACGACATTTTGATTTTCTCCCCTTCTTTGGGGGAACACAGAACACATGTAGCGAGGGTATTGGGGCGATTGCGGCAGCATGGGTTGTACGCCAAGGCAGAGAAATGTTGTTTCGAACAATCCAGCATTACTTTCTTGGGCCTGATTATCTCCACCGCGGGGGTCGCGATGGATCCTCACAAAGTCGCTGCAATACTGGATTGGCCTGAACCCACGGACAGGAAAGGCGTCCAACGATTTATTGGTTTTGCAAATTTTTACCGGAAGTTCATCAAGAACTTCTCGGGTCTGGTCTCCCCCATTACTCAGCTAACCAAGCTGGGAACCCGGTTCAGATGGACACCAGAGGCTCAGGAAGCTTTTGAAGCCTTGAAGAAGCTGTTCACCTCGGCACCCATTTTGGGTCACCCAGACGCCGCCCTGCCCTACATCCTGGAGGTGGATGCATCGGAGAATGCGGTAGGTTCCATCCTCTCCCAGCGGAAAGGCACCAAGGAGTTGCTCCATCCTGTAGCATTCTTCTCACGGAAGCTTACCCCAGCGGAGAAGAATTATGATATCGGTGATCGAGAGCTACTGGCGATCAAAATGGCGTTAGAGGAATGGAGGTACCTGCTGGAAGGTGCTGTGCACCCCATCTTAATATTTACTGACCACAAAAACCTGTAATATCTGAGAACCGCCAAGCGTCTACGCCCGCGACAGGCAAGATGGGCACTATTCTTTTCAAGATTCAACTTCCACATTACGTACCGGCCTGGATCAAAGAACACTAAGCCAGATGCGTTATCACGTATGTACGAGGACGCCAAGGAGATCCCAGTACCCGACACCATCCTGTCCTCGGGTAACTTCTTGGCCCTTCAGTCGGACCTTCGTTCCAAGATAATGGAGGCATCCACAACCGTCTCTACCCCAGCCGGAGGGCTCCTCCAGAACAAGGGGGGACTCCTATGGAGGGAAGATCGGATTGTGGTGCCGGAGGAAGCCCGAACCCTGGTCTTGGGGCATTGCCATGACCACCCGATGGCGGGGCACTTTGGCCCAGAAAAGACCCTGGAACTTCTCCGACGCTCCTTCTGGTGGCCGGACATGGCTAAAGATTGTAAGGGCTATGTAAGGTCCTGTATCACCTGCCAAAAGAACAAGCCATCAAGAAACAAAGTTTGGGGTCTGCTGCGACCCTTACCGATTCCTGAACGGCCTTGGCAAAAGATCTCGTTAGACTTTATAGTCGAGCTTCCGCCATCACTAGACCACACGGCAATCCTGGTGGTCGTGGACCGCTTGTCCAAGATGGCCCACTTCATCCCGTTGAAGAAAACCCCCTCGGCAGCCGAGACTGCGCGAGTCTTCATTCGTGAGGTAGTAAGGCTGCATGGGGTCCCCGACCCCGGGGGGTCCAGTTCACGTCAAGATTTTGGAGAGCACTGTGCAAACCCTGGACATCAAATTGTCCCTCTCCTCTGCATTCCACCCTCAAACTAACGGTCAAACCGAAAGGACCAATCAGACCCTGGAGCAATACTTGAGATGCTACACTTCGTTTACTCAAGATGACTGGATGCCACTTCTCCCCCTAGCGGAATTCGCGTACAACAACGCCTGCCACTCAGCGATGGGACAGTCCCCGTTCTTTGTCAACTATGGTTTTCACCCCGTCTTCCTCCCGGATTTGGTCTCGGAATGCCCAGTACCAGCAACGCAGAATGTAGTAGCGTTTTTCTCCGCGAACAATAAGAAGCTTCAAGAGGCCATCAGTCGGGCCCAGGAAGACTACAGGAAGGCATTCAACAGGAAACGGAGGGGAGATCTGGTGTTGCGGCCTGGGGAGAAGGTTTGGCTAGCGACGTCCAATTTAAAGATGCTTTGCCCGTCCAAGAAATTTGGACCCAAATTTATAGGCCCCTTCTGCATTAAACGGATGGTCAACGAAGTGGCCTACGAACTCGTCCTTCCTGACACACTCAAAATCCACCCAGTCTTCCATTTGTCCCTGCTGAAGCCAGTGATCCCAGATGCCTTCCCTGACCGAGAATCTAGACCCCCGGAAGCCATAACGGTCGAGGGAGAAGAAGAATTTGAGGTGGAATCAATCCTGAAGTGCCGAAGGAGGGGGGGCCAGACCCAATTCCTAATCAAATGGAAGGGCTATGGCCCTGAGGACAATTCTTGGGAACCAGCCCAGAATGTCCATGCACCTAGACTTGTCCGGAGGTTCTTTCGCGATCACCCGTGGTGGAGAGATCGGGTGGGCATCCGGAGGTTGCCCGTGGGGGGGGGGCAATGTCAGGGATCCCCTCGATCCCTGCCGCGATGGTCCCGGCGCAGGCGCAGTGTGCCGCCCTGTGCAGGGACTCGAGCATTAGGACCGGGCCGGCCGCGGCGTTCGAGTTCGCGCATGCGCAGTAGAAGCCGTGGCCGCCCGCTGGGCACCAATGGCAGCGCAGGGCGGGATATTTAAATGACCCTGAGCTGTCATTCAGTGCCTTCTGGTCTTACCTGTATCCTGTATCTGCGAACCTGTGAATTGTAAGTTGCTGGCCCGGATTGTGCTTTGACCTTGCTGTATTTCTCCTGCCCTGACCCTTGCTTTGCCTGACCTCTCTCCTGGATGCCCCCTATTGGATTTGACCTGCTGTTGCTGACCTGGCGTGTGACCCGACCATTCTATGCCCGCTGCCTTGTACCTTGCCGTCCTCTCTGTTACCGACCCGGCCTGTCTGACCTTGCTCATCCATCCATCCATCCCGTGCAGTGGGGTCTGCTGACCTCCTCATATCAGACTCTTCCCCATGGGAGCCCTTGGCGCATACCACTACCACTGACGGACGCACCCAGTAGCCACGACCTGGTCTCAGGGGGCTCCAAGTCCATCCCCACCATCAGGGGCCCTGGTGAACAAGCACCCTGGGACTTAGACTCCATGCGCTGGGGACGCCTATTCAGTGGAGAGCTAGTGGTACCGCCAGGCGGTCCCTTACAGTACCACAACTCCAGTGTCTGCCAGATCTTTCTGGAGGGATCGTGCAGTCAAACGTGGGTTTTGAATTGTTTTTCTCACAATCCTGCGAGCTGTTCTGTCTGATATTTTTCTTGGTCTTCCAGATCTTGCTTTAACTTCCACTGTTCCTGATTACTGCCATTTCTTAATTACATTCCGAGCAGAGGATATTGACATCTGAAAACGCTTTGCTATCTTCTTATAGCCTTCTCCAGCTTTGTGAGCGTCAACTATTTTCAGTTTCAATTTTCTAGACAACTGCTTAGAAGAACCCATGGTGCTGATTGTTGGGGCAAGGTCAGATGAGTCTGGACATTTAAAACCTTTGAGATTGACATCATCTGGTCTTCCCAGACGATGATTGAGAACAATCCATGACACTGGCAGGTCTCAGCTTTGCAAAGGGGGCAGTGCATGCTATAAATTCTGCAGGGTGCCCAAACTTTTGCAGACGCCATTTTTTGTTTTCTGTTATTTTGAAAGTGTAAATGATGGAAATAAAATCTAACTTTTGTTGACATATTATAAGAATGTCTAATCTGTAATTTGATGCCTTTTGGAGATCTTTCCATCTTTCCTTGGCTTCTTTATGCACATTAATACAAATTTTTAGCTGGGGTGCCCAAACTTTCGATCCCCACTGTATATATATATGTGTGTGCATACACTATCTCCACTTAAAAGGAGGATGGCTCTAAACAATTAACATAATCATTTAATCAAAAAACATTTGAACAAGGACCAAGTGATACAGGTTTCATGATGAAAAGTATATATATAAATTGCAGATATTATTAAGAATCATTATATCATTTTTCAAAGATCCAAAGCACAGGCCCTTACAGCCTTAGACCTACCATCAACTATGTAGTGCAAGGGTCTGCCTGATTGGATACAGAGTGATTGGATAAATAGGTGTGTCCTCCTAATGTATAGTTTTTGGTAAATCTAATGAGGAGCAGAACACCAAGATCTTTCTGCACCATTGATTCCCGCAGTTTTACTCCCCCTAGTATGTATGAGGCATGTGTGCTTTTAGTACCCAAGTGCATAAATTTACATTTATCAACATTAAACCTCATTTGCCACTTATTTGTCCAATTAAACAGTACATTGAGTTCAGCCTGTAAATTGGAGACATCCTGTAAAGACGTTATTCCACTGCAAAGCTTGGTGTCATCTGCAAAGCCTGAAATGGTACTTTTAATCCCAGACCCTATATTGTTTTTAACAGGAGTGCTCTACCTTTTGAAGAGCGAGAGCCACTTAAGTGATTTGCTACCTGTTGTGGGCCACAGTGCAATTAAATGGTTAAGAATTTCAAATAATTTATTTTGAATAGCATAATGAACATTTTCTTCCTGCAGCCACTGAATGTCGGTGGGAGGGAGAGAAGGAAAAACCTGCTTTCAGCAACTGCAGGAGGAAAATGGAGAGGATTGGTTCTTGTATAGGCCACCCCCACTGCCCCTCTTGTCTAAGTGTAAAACAGAATGTGAAAGGGAGGCAGCATGGGCCCCCTGGAGTATGAGGCAGGGTCACCATTCTGACCTCTGACCCCCCAGTGGTTGGGAGGGTACAAAAACCTGTTTCAACTATGAGGTTTTACCGTCCCCTAAACTGCAAATGTAAACAAGCCCTTACTGTCCTGAGCCCCTATAAGGCTGCTTTCACACTGATGTGCTACAGTGCACCTGCGGCTTTCCTGCGGGTTAGCTGCGCTTTGCCATATATGTCTATTATATCTGGTGGGCATGGTTCCACTTTCTGGAAGCGCACCAAAACTCCTGCATCCTGCAGTTCTATTATAATTTGCAAACCAGCAGGTTATAATAGAAGTGAGATTCCCTGGTTTGAAGTTGAGGGCTACATCAGAGTAATCCAAGGGCCACATTTGGCCAGCAGGCCACAGATTGAGCACCCCTGATTTATAAATATATTAAAAAGTAAGGGTCCCAACACTGAACCTTGGGGTACACCAGTGACAACCCTAGACCATTCAGAGTATGAATCATTAACCATTACTTTCTGGATACAATCTTTTAGCAGTTTTCTATCCATTTACATACGGATTTTTCCAAGCCTGTAGACTTTACATTACACATTAGCCGTGTGTGGGGAACTGTGTCAAACGCTTTTGCAAAATCCAAGTATACCTAGCCCACCACATAAAAAGAAATCAGATTTGTTTGTTAACTTTGATCAAACAGTATAATACATTTTTGTTTTTTTGAGTTCAATACCGCTTTGCTATAGATGTCAATTACACGTAGAGAACTGTAAAGTCAAATCTAGTGTAATTTCTTCCTTTCTGCAGAACTCTGTAAATCTGTTACCTCTGTGCAAATACAGCACTCTGAGGGGTATATTTTATTTCTACCAGCGTACGGAGGATGGGTCTTATTACAGATAAAAGCTTTAAGGTCTTCACAGATCCAGGAGTTAAATGAAACCTACATTGTGAGTGTATTGTCTAAGCCTTACCACTTTTTGCACCGTAAATATGGGTCAGAGAGAATAAAGGATTAACATCCCATTCCCTAGCACATTCCACTGGTTTAAAGTAAAAACAGATTTTTCAGTTCCTTTGGTTTTATCACAAGATCCTAGAGACAATAAATCCACATTCCCTGAGCTGTTCTTCCATAGAAGGAAATGTTTTAGAAATAAAGGCAAAGCAAGCTCCATTTAAAGAGTACCAGTACCTGAATACATGCTTTGCAGATTACATGTGTCCCTTACCAGATAAACGTCTGCAATCTAGGAATCACAAAGGTCAGATCTGCACACATAATCTCTACACGTTACTTCCATTGTAGTACAAATCAAAATGAACCGTTCTGAATGTGTGATTTGATGGGTCTACAGTATATCATTTTTCTTCTCATTAGATTAAAATGAATTATCAACAGAAGAGGAAAATGTTTAAGTTAATGCACGGGGTGATGAACACGAATATAGTTGAGATGAATTATAAATGTTTGTCTAGATGGTATTGTACACAGAGTGTGGCACAAAAACAGCGAGAAAAGGTATCACCTTTATGTTGGAGAGGATGTGGGGCAATAGGGACAATGGCTCACATATGGTGGGAGTGCCCAAAAATTCAGGTATTTTGGCAAGAAATAATTCATCATATACAAGAGATTTGGGGGACATCTATTCAGAAGGATCCGTGGGTGTGTCTTTTCTATAAAACAGAGATGTCAGTAAAACAATATAAAAATAGCTTATTATACCATCTGATTATGGCAGCAAAAGGTTTAATCCCTAAGTTTTGGCAGGTCCAGGACCCTCCAACAATGAGGGATTGGATAGACAGAATTGAATATGTTAATGGAATGAAGACTTTGTTACACGGAGAAAGATGAAATGGGACAATTTAGAAATATGTGGGGTAGTTGGTATGTGTTTGAAACATCAGAAAAATATTTAAAAATGAAAATTTCCCCGGCAGCAGAGTCAGAGAATTTAAATGATTAAATGGATCTATATACATAATAGGAGGGGAAAGAGATGGTAAGATGAAATTGGACAGGGATTTTTGTATTGAGAGGGAATGGGGATAATGTGTATGGGCTTGATGTAATAAGAATAAATGGTTGTTTTGTTGTGTATTTTAAAAAGAAAATTTAATAAAAGATATAATAACAAAAAAGATTAAAATATCTGCCAGTGGATGCAAGCTTTACAGCAGTAATAAACCCAAAAATGAAAATTTAGTTTATTGCAGTTTACTAATCATGTAGCTGCTGCATTAGTTTTCTTTTTCTTAGTCTTTTTTCCTTTTGATTTTCAGCTTGAGATCTGGACAGTAACACACTTACTGTCTTAGGGTGTCTCCTCTCTAGATGGAAGAGCAATGGAGACACCTTTGGACAGCAGCATTGCCAGCCTGGATTTGACTTAACAAACCTCTGCTAACCCTTTCTAAGAATTTACAGCCTTTGGGATAAAGGTTTTACATAAATGAAAAGCTGACTATCGTTGGCACCCGTGCCAGTGTTAAGGAGAATCTTGGGGCGCATGAAAAAACAAACATCAATACTCACCTTCATGGTATAGCATCAGCCAGATTCTGCAGCTGATCCTCCAAATACTCGCAGATTGCTAAGTTCTCAGTCAGCTCTGGGTAGAGAGCGGTGACTGTCAGTCACCGCTCCCTGCTCTGCCCCTGCAACACGCACTGGAGTGCCGAGCAGGGGAGGGCGTGGGCACAGTTGGCTTCGGGCTCTCAGCTGAGCGCTGAGAGGTGGAGCCAGCTGTCAATCAGACAGCTGGGTGAATCCTGAAAATATGGTCTGAGAATTATGGGAAAGAATGCAGATGATGTGGCTCTTTTGTTACGTTCTTCTGTTATCATATTTCTGTGCCTATCTCCTATCATGAAATTCCATCAGCATAAACCTGTGAGATGTGTATTTATATTAGCAAATGAATGTAATAAAATAGCAGTAAAGGGGATACACACAGGGACCACACAGTGCTGGATTATCTAAGTAGGTACAACAATGACATGCTGGCCCAGGTGTCATTTACCCTTTTCCCCTTTGTTCATCCCTCCATATAATTCCCAAAATACATTTAACCACTGTAGAAAAAAAGGTGTCAAAATTATTTCTTTAGGACAAGAATTTAGTGTTTCCATGTAACTTGCATGTCTTATTCTTTCTTTTGTTATTTTAAAGAATGGGAATGAGACTGGGAAGTGGTTGGAGCTGGAACAGGAGCAGCTTCCCACAAAGTCAGCAACAATAACCTCAACTATCTTATGGGAGGCTGTTTTCGCTGACACAAGTGCTTGGGATTCAAAAGACTTGCTGTTTTCTGCTTGCAATAAATTTCATTTAATCAGATCTAAATGTAGAATATTTTGGCCCTTTATTGTGGTCATTGATGCCAAATTTTGTGAGCAAAGCCACAAAATGTATGGACACCTGGACAATACTTTGAAATTAAAGGGAGAATGTTATAACATAATATGTAGATTGCCAAAAGCATCTATTTCCTTGTAAATGTCCACGGCTCTTTTAATACTTTTTTGAATATACAGGCTGCATGTTGTATAACAGCAGTGTGTGTATCAAACTTTTACAAAGCATTTTCAAAACTTTCACTTATCTTAGTGCAGCTTTCCTGGAGCTTTTAAGGCGAGGGTCAGCAAACAGTAGATCACAGCCGGGTAACTGGTAGATCGTGATCTGGGCTTGCTTACTTGCCATCCCCGAGCATCAGAGTGTACTGCAGAAGGACCAGTTGAAAAGCTGGAGCTGTAGAAGGAGCTGCAGAGTGATGCCAACTGCACTCCACTTCTTATCCCGGCTAGTGGTCTCCAGAGTGGTACCAGCAGCACAAAAGAAGAGATCTTCATGTCAGTGTGAAGCAATACACTGGGCATAATAGTATAGAGCTGCTTTCACACTGATGTGCTGCGGTTTACCCGCAGGGTGCAGTGCAGTGTGCCTGCAGCTTTCCTGGGTTTGCTGCTCGTAACCATAGACATCTATTATATCCTGCAGGTTTGGCACACTTTCCGAAAGCGCACCAAAAAAACTGAATGCAGGAGTTTCGGTGTGCTTTCAGAAAGTACACCACACCTACAGGATATAATAGAAGTCTAAGGCAAAATGCAGCTAACCCAGGAAAGTCACAGATGCACTGAGCTGCACAAAGTTGCGGGGCACTTGCAGAGTGGCCCCATTTACTTGAATGGGTCATGATTGGCAGGTGGTAGCACCCACTGAAAGCTCCCTTGGCATCGGAGATGCTGCTCTCTCTTGGTTCTCATCCTACCTATCCCGACGCTCCTTCAGTGTCACCTACAATGGTGCCACCTCCCCCTCCCTCCCCCTCTCTGTTGGGGTCCCCCAAGGCTCTGTCCTTGGACCCCTTCTCTTCTCCATCTACACCTCCTCCCTGGGCAAACTCATACAATCTCACGGCTTCAACTATCACCTCTATGCTGACGACACCCAAATCTACCTCTCCACCCCTCACCTCACCCCCACTATCTCCGCCCGCATCACTCACCTCCTAAATGACATCTCAGACTGGATGTCGCTACATTTCCTCAAGATTAACCTCTCCAAAACCGAGCTTCTCGTCTTTCCCCCTGCCCACACCCCCCCCCCCATCCTATCCATCATCACCAACAACTCCACTATCACTTCCGCCCCGCAAGCCAAAGTCCTTGGCGTCATTCTTGACGCGAACCTCTCCCTCCAACCGCATGTCAAATCACTCACAAACACATGCAGGCTCCATCTTCGCAACATTGCCAAGATCCGCTCCTTCCTCACCACAGACACCACCAAACTTCTAGTACACTCCCTCATCATCTCACGCCTTGACTACTGCAACTCCCTCCTCACTGGCCTACCCAAGTGCAGGCTCTCCCCGCTCCAGACCATCCTGAACTCAGCTGCCAGACTCATCCACCTTACCACCCGCTCCACCTCTGCCACCCCCCTCTGCCTCTCCCTCCACTGGCTCCCGATTGCCCAACGCATCAAATTTAAACTCCTTACCCTGACCTACAAAGCCGTTCACAACACTGCCCCTGACTACCTCACCAATCTGATCACCAGGTACCACCCTACCCGTACCCTTCGCTCCTCACAGGACCTCCTTCTATCCTGCTCCCTGGTCTCCTCCTCCCATGCACGACTGCAGGACTTCTCCAGGTCCTCCCCCATCCTCTGGAACTCACTGCCCCAATCCATCAGACTGTCGCCTTCTCTATTCACATTCAGGCGCTCCCTCAAAACCCATCTCTTCAGGGAAGCCTACCCCACCCTCACCTAACGGCCATCCTCCCTCATTCCTCCTACCACTTCATCCCCCCCAGCCACTTCCTACTGTACCTTTACCCCCTCCCTCCTAGATTGTAAGCTCGTAAGAGTAGGGCCCTCTTACCCCTCGTACGCTGTCTGTCTTTGTTGTACTGTGCCATGTATTGTCCCCCCCTATTGTACAGCGCTGAGCAAACCCTTTGGTGCTATATAAACTCGTAGTAATAATAATAATAATAACAAGGTGTTTATTTGCTGCTGCTGCTGCTGCGAAATGTGTACACCTTTGGCTGCTGCCTTAGCAACTAAAGGGGGTAGGGATTGGGGGCGGTAAAACTGTGACTCAACTGCAGAGTTTGCCACCCCCAAACTTTACGTGTGAACAAGTCCTAAGGGTGCAGGCACTGCTGCTCCTCTGGAAAGAGATTTGAGTGTGTTTGCCAGGTGGTGAGGCAATATGTTGCCTCCTCACCACCTTATTTAAACCCATTAGTCCAGTGCAATGACAGTGATTGCTACATGGTTGTACAACAATTAGATGCTTAAATCAGGTGTGAGGAAGAGACACTGGGTGACAGGGCTGTAGATAATTCTTTTTTCGGGGGGGGGGGGGTCAGCTCGCAGCTGAGCTGTATTTTTACCGCTCCCCACCACCACCAACTTCTCCCCCTTAAAGGAAGGAAGGGAGAGGTGGAAGGAAGGAAGTGGTGGAAGGAAGGAAAGGAGGGGTGGGGTGGAAGGAGGGAAGGGTAGGTGGAAGGAAGGAAGGAAGGAAGGGAGAGGTGGCTGGAAGGAAGAAAGGAGTGGATGGATGGAAAGGAGGGGTGGGTGGAAGGAAGGGGTGGATGGAAGGAAGGAAGGAAGGAAGGAAGGAGTAGATTGAAAGAAGGAAGGGAGGGGTGGGTGGAAGGAAGGGTGGGTGGAAGGAAGGGTGGGTGGGTGGAAGGAAGGAAGGGTGGGTGGAAGGAAGGGATGGAGGGAGGGGTGGGTGGAAGAAAGGGAGGTGTGGAAGGAAGAAGTGGATGGAAGGAAGGGAGGGGTGGGTGGAAGGAAGGAAGGGGTGGATGGAAGGAAGAGAGGGAGGGGTGGGTGGAAGGAAGGAATGTAGGGAGGGGTGGGTGGAAGGAAGGAAGGGAGGGGTGGGTGAAAGGAAGGGAGATCGTACTCACCATGACTCATTCAGATGCATCAGAGCTGTCGACTACTGTGTTCAATTTCCCAGCCACACATCCTGTGAAGCTGCACGGACTGGAGTGTGGGTGGGCACAAGGGGAGGCAGAGCAGATCCAGCCTCTCTCCCCTCTTCTCCTATTGGTGCGGAGCATGGAGGGAGGGGCTGGGGACTGAGAAGAACACAGCAGCAGTGAGGGGGAGAGGGAGGTAGGGCCAGAAAGAAAACAGAACGATCAGTTATGTTCTGTGCAGCAGTGGGGATATTGACAAGTAGTGTTCTCCTGTATGGCTTTCAATGAAGCAGCTGAAAGCTGATTCTCCTCCTCTCCCTCCCACGGCTTCCAGCTGCTCCATTGAAAGCCATACAGGAGCTCGCTGCTTGTCACTGCCCCCACTGCCACCCCTCCCACACACCCCTAGTTCCGACACTGCTCCCCGCCCACACCCTATTTGCATTCAAAATTTCAGGGCTGCTGGGATGATTGGCAACTCTCCTCTGGGGGGGTTCAGACCCTCCCCTTATCTACGCCCCTGCTGGGTGACACTGTGCCTGGTGATCTTTAACTTCACCTCTTCAAGGTTGCCTACCCCTGTTTTAAAGTAACATTCAGCTCTATTTCTGTACATGACACACTTCTGCCCCATGCACCTTATATGCTGTTATATATTACATACTGTACATCTGACCATTGAACTTTATACAGTATGTTATGCTACCCCCTCCTGACCACTGTGTTGTGGGCAGTATGTTTCATACTTCTAACCAAAATATTAATTGTCTCAACAGTTTCTGGTTTATAATGTAGTCTTCTGCAATGTTAATGTACATGTTAACGTGCTCTCCTTTAAAGTGATTGTAAACCCTTACATATACCCAGTGAAGTGGCTGGCCTCAGGGGATACAAAGAGGTGAAACAAATACTCTTACATAAGTTGTACTTATTAATTTGCAGCCATTTGTCCTGTACATCCTTGTAAAACTCAGAGATTAAAAGGATTTTTCACAGACTCACCAAGCAGGGGGCAGGAGCTGCAGTTACACACTGTACAAGAGCTCTGTGAGCTGATTGGAGGAAAAGGACACACCCCCTTGACACAGCACACAGAAACATAGCTGAGGCTGTCATTAGCTGGAGTACCCTTCCCTGTCACCTATTTAGCTCTTGGTGTCAGGAAAACTTGTCATAAGTGACTCATGCTGATAACAAAGACACTAGACAGCAGAGAAAAATGACATTTAGTACTTGGGAGCGAGGCAAGTAAACACTATAGAAATATGTGCTTTGTTCAGATTTCATGTCTGAGGTTTACAACCACTTTAAGGTAGTTTGAGATAAGTTGTTGACTCTTTGTCTATAGTCTACTACAGAAAGATAAAAAAAATTGGAAGAGTCCAATTTTACAAAGTATACTTTGTGGTGAGTTTTCTGTGTGCCTGTGAGACTCTCACTTGTGGCACAGTAATTTAGCATATATTGTTGGTGCAAGAGTTGCTGCACAGTGTACACAGTGAGTAGATATAATGTGGTATTAAAATCAAAATTTTAAAGGAAAAAAGTCTAGGATCTGATCTAGTTTCCTAGATCAGATAAAAACAACATAATTAACATGCATTTGATTTTTTTTTTCAATTGTCCCCTGGATGAGGCACTATATTCCCGTTCTCCCATGATCCCTGTGCCACTGGGACCCATGGAGTCCTATAGGAGACCCCTCTACTTCCACACTCCTACCCTGTACTACAAATCTACTTGCAGCTGTTCAGAGCACTGCACACAACCAGGGCCGTGGATAAGGGGGTACCACTAGTCCTCCAGTATGGGGCCCAGGCCAACAGGGGAGCCCAGGCAGCTGGGTGAATCAGATGTGGGCATGAAGGGTGATGAGCATGTAGGGGGTGCATTTACTGGAACCGATCCCCTGTATGACTCTCTCTGCAGCAGCTAAAAGCTGGCTTCTTTTCCTCTCTCAACCACTGGCTTTCAGCTGCTACAGAGAGAGCCATACAGGGGATTGGTTCCAGAAATTGCCCCCCCCCCCCCCGTAGCATCTTATCACCCTCCCTGTGCGCCATATGTTTCCCCATGCTTCCCCCCCCCCTGTGTGCCATCACCCCTGCAGTGCTGCCAGCTTCTCTTCTCTCCTTCCAACCAGCAACTGCAAGCACAAAATGGGATCCTTCAGGATGGAGAGTGGTGGAAGGGTCCTGTAAATATGTTGCATTTTACCAGCCCCTTTATTTCCCGAACGAACACAATGAGTACTTGGTAACAATCACTCACTGTATTCATTCACAACTGTGTTTTTTTTTTTTCAGGTGGGCCCTGTTGGGTTGGCTGTATGGGGCCCCATAGTTTCTATCAGCAACTCTGCACACAACCAGCATGAGGGAGAAACCAAGCAAAGGCCATGAATCTGATGCTCTTACACAGTGGTGATTGATGGCGGCTCTGTGTCGCACTGGCACTGACTGTGTGTGCAGTCCTCTGAGGGGCCGCACATAGAGTTGTAGTACAGAGCAGGAGTGCACACGTTTCAGAGACTCACACAGAACTCCATAGGTCCTGGTGGCACAGAAATGGGAATATGGTGACACTGCCCCGGGGACAACTGAAATAGGAAGTTTTGAGGGAGAAATTCAACTGCATGTTAGTTATGTTATTTTTATCGGATGTAGGGAAAAAAAATGAATACCTTAATATTTTAATACCCCAGCATCAAAACTAACTGCTTTGAACAATACATGACATCATTACAAACCACCTAATTGTTTTGTTGTCCTCTGCAGAGGTACTTTTGTAACAAATTATTCTTTTTAAGTTTGTTTTGTCTGTATAAAATTTTTACCTAGTTACATAGTCTGGCTGAAAAAGGACAAAAGTCCATCCAGTTCAACCATGAAAAAAAAAAAAAAGTTATAATTCTATACCCACAGTTGATCCAGGAAGGCAAAAAAAACCCAGCAAAGCAAGATCCAATTTGCTCCTGCTGGGAAAAAAAAATCCTTCCTGATCCCCCGAGAGGCAATTAGATATTCCCAGGATAAACGTTAGTTATAAATGTTGTACTCCCCCCTAGTATGTATGATGCATGCATATTCTTAGCCCCCAAGTGCATAACCTTACATTTATCAACATTAAACCTCATTTGCCACATAGTTGCCCAATTAAACAGTGCATTGAGGTCGGCTTGTAAATTAGAGACATCCTGAAAGGACGTTATTCCACTGCACAGCTTGGTGTCATCTGCAAAGACTGAAATGGGATTTTTAATCCCAGACCCTATATCGTTTATAAATATATTAAAAAGTAAGGGTCCCAACACTGAACCTTGGGGTACACCACTGACAATTGTAATAAAGTATGTTGAAAATCAAAGAGTCACATTAGCTTTATTTCGATATACATGAAAGCAATATTTTAGACACAATGGGGGTGATTTAATAAAGGCAAATAGGCTGTGTACTTTGCAAGGGCCTTTGCACTTTGGAAGGGAATTTTCCAATTGCTTAGTGAACAACGGGAAGACCTGTTGGTTTCCATCATCCAACTACAGTATATGTAAGTAAAAACACCATTTTATTTTCTTTGCATGCGGTTGGGTTTTCTTTGCATGTAGAAGTTTCTCTGCATTCACAAAGCTAAGGAAGAATTTCCTTTTAACTTGAATTGCCTATTTGTCTTTAGTAAGTCAACCCCCAGAATATCAGAAGAAAGGATATCATCCATATTGACAGTGGATGGTGACAGTATAAAACAGACAATTATTTTCTGCAAACAACAGTTACAACAAATAGGGTAAAAACATAAACCGTAACTTGACCATATGCAAGACTCTCAAAACTCTCACTAGGTATTTCTCAGGATTATCCTGTTTTAGTTTAGGTATTAAAGAGGCTCCAGTTATATTAAGTAGGTTCACGGGATGTCAAACCCCTTTGGTTTCCAGATGGCATTCTAGGGCTTATGTTACGGAGAAGGCTTGAAGAGGGTGGTCCTGGTGGTATCTCTTCCAGGGTTGCCAAAATGTCTTGAATGCAGACAAGGTGTCTGACAGCATGCTAAGGATGCATTCATTACTATAGAAATTTTCAATCTTTTCTTATACCATTTTGAAAGGTTTACATTGTGATGGGCTAAGAAGGATGTAGTCAATATAAGGAGGAGTGATGGACCGGTGAATGGAATGTCTTAGAGTGAGGATTTCTCTGGGAATTCACAGCCATGTAAGTGAATGGGCTGGGTGATGTCAGTGGTTGTTAAGGACAAGGTGGATGCAAGCGCCTGCTGCATCCTCAGCAACCACTCGCATTGCCCCATTTGCTTACATGGCAGCAAATCACCAGCCACAAAACTAAGGGGGCATGGATTGGGGGTGATAACATTGCCTAAATATATCTACAGTGCCTTGAAAAAGTGCCTTTGTCATGTTGCAACCAAAAACGTAAATGTATTTTATTGGGATTTTATGTGATAGACCAACACAAAGTGGCACATAATTGTGAAGTGGAAGGAAAATGTTAAATGGTTTTCAAAATTTTTTACAAATAAATATCTGAAAAGTGTGGCATCCATTTGTATTGAGCCCCCTTTACTCTGATAACCCTAACTAAAATCTAGTGGAACCAATTGCTTTCAGATGTCACCTAATTAGTAAATAGAGTCCACCTGTGTGTAATTTAATCTCATTATAAATACAGCTGTTCTGTGAAGCCCCCAGAGGTTTGTTAGAGAACGTTAATGAACAAACAGCATCATGAAGGCCAAGGAACACATCAGACAAGTCAGGGATAAAGTTGTGGAGAAGTTTAAAGCAGGGTTAGGTTATAACAAAATATCCCAAGCTTTGAACATCTCACAGAGCACTGTTCAATCCATCATCCGAAAATGGAAAGAGTATGGCACAACTGCAAACCTACCAACACATGGCCATCCACCTAAACTGATAGAATGGGCAAGGAGAAGCAGCAAAAGGCCCATGGTAACTCTGGAGGAGCTGGAGAAATCCACAGCTCAGGTGGGAGAATCTGTCCACAAGACAAATATTAGTGGTGCACTCAACAAATCTGGCCTTTATGGGACAGTGGCAAGAAAGCCATTGTTGAAAGAAAGCCATAAGCAGTCCTGTATGCAGTTTGCGAGAAGTCATGTTGGGGGCACAACAAACATGTGAAAGAAGGTGTTCTGGTCAGATGAAACCAAAATTTTACTTTTTGGCCTAAAAGCAAAACACTCTGTGTGGTGGAAAACTAACCCTGAACACACCATCTCCACTGTGAAACATGGTGGTGGCAGCATCATGTTGTGGGGATGCTTTTCTTCAGCAGAGACAGGGAATCTGGTCAGAGTTGATGGGAAGATTGATGGAGCCAAATTCAGGGCAATCTTAAAAGAAAACCTGTTGGAGTCTGCAAAAGCATTGAGACTGGGGCGGAGGTTCACCTTCTACAAGGAGAACGACCCAAAACATACAGCCAGAGCTACAATGGAATAGTTTAGAACAGGGTTCTCCAAGCTATGGCCCTCCAGCTTTTGAAGTAGTACAAGTCCCATCATGCCTCTGCCTCTGGGAGTCTTGCCTGTGGTTGTCAGAGTCTTGCAAGGCCTCGTGGTACTTGTAGTGCCTTAAAACCTGGAGGGCCATAGTTTGGAGAGCCCTGGTTTAGATCAGAGCATATTCATGTGTTAGAATGGCCCAGTAAAAGTCCAGACCTAAATCCAATTGAGAATCTGTGGCAAGACTTGAAAATTGCTGTTCTGAGACGCTCTCCATCCAATCAGACAGAGCTTGAGCTATTTTGCAAAGAAGAATGGGCAAAAATGTCACTCTCTAAATGTGCAAAGCTGGGAGAGACATCCCCAAAAAATCTGTAGCTGTAATTGCAGTGAAAGGTGGTTCTACAAAGTATTGACTCGGGGGGCTGAATACAAATACACGCCACACTGTTCAGATATTTATTTGTAAAAAATTTTGAAAACCATTTATCATTTTCCTTCCACTTCACAATTAGGTGCCACTTTGTGTTGATCTATCACATAAAATCCCAATAAAATAAATTTTTTGCTGTACTATGACAAAATGTTGAAAATTTCAAGGGGTATGAATACTTTTTTAAGGCACTGTAAATGGCTATACATGGGCAATGATGTCACCACTATCCTCGCACCTTCCCTTATTGTGGACAGAGGAAGCTTTTCCCTAACAAAAGAGGAATCAGCACAAGAGCATATGCTATTGACCGTGAGGTATGTTCCTTGTGCTGATATTTCTATTTGTGATATTAGCTGCACTTACACTTTAACAATCCCTAGCCTATTAGCCAAAATAGCTGTTATTGATTTTACATATTTGGCTCCCACTGATTTCAGTTTGGATTCAGTATTTGAGCTTATCTAATGTTCACCAAACCCAGTTATATTTTGCTCATCTGTAAAGTAGAAATCCATGCTAGAACTAACTATAAAAGCTTTCCTCCCCAGCTTCTAACTTCCATAATAACTACCCTGTAGAAGGAAGATGCTTATACTTACCTATTCTCAGGGTGCTCTGGTCTGGTCATGTGATCACCCCAGAAGCTGACTTCAAGGGAGAGGAGAGAGTACTGACAATGGATAGAATGCCTGAGCAGTGACATTACCCATGGGCTTACTCTGGGACATCCATTGCTGTCTGTCCACATTCTGTCCCCTGAAGCTGGCCGCTGAGAGCCAATCAAGTGACCAAACCAGTAACAGGTAAATTTAGTACTACCCCCAAAGGAGCTGCTAGAAAGATGCCCAGAGTTCTTTTCCCAGTAGTTGCCTGCAACCAGGCACACGGTCACAGTCACTCATTATCTCAATGAACAGTCCAGGGTTATTTTTTTTTGGTGTTTTTATTTTTGGGCAGCTTGGATGGGGTTAGGGAATTGAGCGGGCTACTCCAAGACTACGTACAAATAGGAGGACACTTCTGTAGAGGTATGAGCCAAGTCCTTGCACAAGTAAAGGAATGGGCTAAGTGTTGTAGCAGCAACTTGAGGAGAATAATCTTCCTCTCTGGAAAGTGCAAGCAAAGTCCTTTCACTAGGAATTACAGTTGTGCTCACAAGTTTGCATACCCTGGCAGAAATTGTGAAATTTTGGCATTGATATTGAAAATATGACTGATCATGCCAAAAAATGCTCTTTTATTAAAGGATGATGACCATATGAAGCCATTTATTATCCAATAGTTGTTTGGCTCCTTTTTTAATCATAATGATAACATAAATCACCCAAATGGCCATGATTAAAAGTTTACATACCCTGAAATGTTTGGCCTTGGTACAGACACACAAGGTGACGCACACAGGTTAAAATGCCAATTAGAGGTTAATGTCCCACATCTGTGGCTTTTTAAATTGCAATTAGTGTCAGTGTATAAATAGTCAATGAGTTTGTTAGCTCTTACATGGAAGCACTGACTAGGCTAGATACTGAGCCATGGGGATCAGAAAAGAACTGTCAAAAGTCCTGTGTAACAAGGTAATGGAACTTTATAAAGATGGAAAAGGACATAAACAGATGTCCAAAGCCTTGAATATGCCAATCAGTACTGTTAAATCACCTATTAAGAAGTGGAAAGTTCAGAGATCTCTTTATACCAAGCCAAGGTCAGGTTGAGCAGGAAAGATTGCATCCACAACTGCCAGAAGAATTGTTCGGGATACAAAGGGAAACCCATAGATAACCACAAGAAAAATACAGGCTGCTCAGGAAAAAGACAGTGTGGTTGTTTTGAAGGAGCACAATATGATGACACTTGAACAAAAATGAGCTGCATGGTCAAGGTGCCAGAAAGAAGCCTTTACTGCATCAATGACACAAAAAGGCCTGGTTAGGCATGTCAAGGTGTTGTCAGGCATATTGTAACTGGGCTTTTCTGTGGCATTGGTGCAGAAAAAGCTTCTTTCTGGCACCTCGACCAAACAGCTCATTTTTGTTCAAGTATAACCGTATTGTACTCCTTAAAAACAACCACACCATCTTTTTCCAGAGCAGCCTGTATTTCTTTTGAGGTTGCCTGTGGGTTTTTCATTGAATCCCAGACATTTCTTCTGTTAGTTATGCCTGCAATCTTCCTTGGTCTACCTGACCTTGGCTTGGTATCAAGAGATCCCTGAACATTCCACTTCTTAATAGAAGTCTCTAGGATCTCTCACCATTGTCTGAACTCACAAATGTCTTCAGATGATTGACTGCCTCCTTCCAATGCTTTCCAGACACTTCCTCCCTGTGATACCAGATTAGATCCTCAGATGACAGTCTCTCAGTCAGCTTTGAGCAATCTTCAACAGTCAGGCCCCTCAGCTACCCCAGCTGAGGCCTCCACAAGCAGCAAGCGCATGGCAAGATTGCCTAAGGCAGCAATCAAACACAACCACCACCCCCCGTTCTGTTCCAGGTCTCAAACTATTTATACACTTTCCCAGCATACATCTGTGCCCTCTTCCCACAGAGATTAGCTGAGACAGTATAGATAGTCATGTCTCTCATCTGCCTTACTCCACACCTATGTTCCAGAACCACTCAGATAGTTCTAGATTGCACTATCAGTAATCACACCTGCAGTATGTGAAACACAAAAAAGACCTAAGCAATCACAAACAACCACACTGATTACAGTGAGCCAAACTAAATTTACCTAACAACAAGAATGCAGCTCCACTGGATGCAGTGAGCCAGAACTAAGTTTACCTAATCCTAGCACCTATCTAGGAAGGTACTACATAAGTATAAGCGTCTTTCTTCTACAGGGTAGTTAATGTAGGAGATAAGGGTGGGAGCCATTTTAAGCTTAGTTAGTTCTAGCCTGTTGTTCTACTTCAGTGGTCTCCAAATTAAGGCCCAGGGGCTGGATGCGGCCCTTTGCTTACCCTTATCCTGCCCATGTGGCACTTTTTCTCCTATTGATACAAGACACTATTCCTCCCACTGACACCAAAGGGGCATAATTCCTTCTACTAACATCAACAACAGACACTATTCCTCCCATTCACACCAACAATTGGGCCCTATTCCTCTCACTGAAACAATTCTATTCTATCCACTGACACCAACGATGGGGCACTATTTCTCCAACTTACACCAAGAATAGGGCGCTATTCCTCCCCTAATGCCAAATATGCATTGTTTACTCCCAATGAAGCAGGACAATTTCTACTCTCAATGGCCACAGTCTGGCCCTCCTAAAGTCTGAAAGCCAGTAAACTGGCCCTTTGTTTAGAAAGTTTGGAGACCCCTGTTCTACTTTAAGCTATATGAACTGTATGCAATCACATTCAAACCTATTCTGAGCTGTATCAGGAAGCATATAGCTGAAGAGGCCAAGTATGTAGACCTGAATATCTGTTACCCCTTCTAATACTCAGTGGCTGCGAAAGGCAGGCCATACATAATGCGTAACCACAGGTTGCAGGAAAGAAAATCGCTTGATTCCCCCATCAACACTGACCATGATGAAGTGCTCCCTGGAAGCTATTGTGTTTTTCTGGAGCCATCCCTGACGGGGAAACACAGTGATTACTGTGTAAAATCAGACATGCTGGTTGTACCCATCTCATACAGTAATCAACTTGGATACAATCAGTCTGCGCATAGATGGTTCAAATCTCGGCTGGTCCCTGCTGAACAGGCCAAAATTCGAACCATTTATGGTCGGTTTACATTGTTTCATCTACTATGGTTCTCCAGAGGGATTCTTACAGAAATGTTACCATTTGACAAAGGTGCACCATTGTGTTCACTGTGCCAGTTTGTTCAGTTCTGCAATCCAAATTAAGAAACCGTGTGGCTTTAGATATTTTCATTTAGATAGTATTAGAGATCTTTTTTGTGCAGGTTCCCAGGGTTCATGGTTGAGGTCTAGTTTTGTAAAATTCTCTTCTATGGATCAGGATCTCTTTCTATATTATAGTAGTATAAGGATGTTAAAGAGACATTGTGAGAGAGGAGAGGACAGCAAGGCCTCAGCATTGCCATCCTGCACCATCTTGAACCTTTCAGGGGTTGGAAAAGAAAACGTTTTTTATGTGAGGTGTTGATGGGATTTTATTGATGAATGCTCTCTTGTCATGGAAAAGGCTTTCCCTCAAGAGGATGATTGTAGTTTTAAACTTGATGATGGTGTTAGTATCAGTGTTTAGTTGCAGAGCTCTCAAAAAAGAACTTTAGGATTGTTCACACACAGACTCTCCACCCCCCTCAAAAAGAATAATTTTTATAGTTGTCATACAAACTTGTGTAACACCATGGTATAGTGCAACTTGCAGAATGTTAAGATGGCAGTATCCTGCTATTCAGTGGAGCTCACACTCTGTAGAACAGCTTCATGGATCTTGTATGCTGAACCACAGGACTTTACTGGGTGTGTGGGCAGGGGCATTTATGTACAGAAGCCCAGGATGGGAAGTGAGAAGGGAGAGATCTGGAGAGCAGAAGTGAAAAGAGAAAGTTGTGCTGACTGCCAGAGTTCCGCAGCAGGCCACAGAGCTAGAGAGCAAGGAGTCCAAGGAGGAGTCACTGACTGCCAGCCTTGCCAACCTGTTCAGCGAGACATTCTGCCAGCAGGTGACTTGGAGTGCAGGGCCCGGACAAAATGCTTCACAGGGAAATGGAGAACTTGTGGGGGCCTCTATCTACACATAGTAAGAGACCAGCGGGACCTGAGTGATGCTACAGTTCAGGTCAGAGTCCCACAAACCAGTCAAATAAGTGAACACTGATATTCTTGTCAAATCTGTCACTTTCCTGCACACAGTTCCGGACATTGCATATAGTTAACACGTGTTGTGGCCTAGTTCCCCCAGCCGTTCCTATTATACACATTTACAGCACGTCCAATCATCAGAGCTGAGCTCAGTGCACACCTTCGACAGGCTGAGCCATATAATTTCCCTTGACCATCAGCCTACCCTCTCAAAGGACCATCTACCCCTTTGCTACTAGTCACTGTGTTCCAGAGAGGAGTTGCCCATTGCCAGCAAGTGTTTCTGCCAACTTCTGGCACCCTTTTTGCCTAGAATATTCAACCTGCTTAGTGCACTAAAAAGGGACACCATCCAGGTCAAGTGCCACCTAAAGGGATAGTACTTTTTCTTCCTTCTTCTTGTTCTTGTATTAATACTTTGAGGGACTGGCACCTTCATCTCTTCCCACTTAAAAAGGTCTGGATCATTGTAGTGCATCAACTGGGCCCCAATGAGTGTGCAGAAGATCCCTTACTGCATTTAAAGGGACACTGACTACCCCAAATATAGAGCTCTTTCCTATCGCAGATTTAAACCTTGCCATCAGATCCTGAGAACCCAGAGTGAACTAGTTCAACCTTTGATAGTTTCCTTTCTCACTGAGGATTAGAAATACCTCAGGTTTGTGGTTTGGGTTAAATTCTGGATAGCAGGGCTGCTAACACTGACTGTATGTGTTGTTTTCCTTGCTTAGAGTTGCTAACACCGATAACTGCTATTACGTACACATATATCACTTTATACTGTTTGACTGAGCTTGCAGTCAAGTTTACTATACACATCATATGAGTTCACTCTAATCTGTGTGTGAGTCTATTTTCTGGGGATAACGTACTCTAGCCAAGAGAGTACTGTGGTGTCAGCAGGGGTTGGGCTTTCAGAGAGGGGTCCGGAATGGCAGGGAGCCTGAAAATAACTCAGCAACTCCTAAAGGGTTAGCTCTACGCTTCAATTTATGGAGGCAGCCCCATTTACTAAAGAAAAGCAGAAAACTGAAGTCTAAAGCTAACCCTGAACCTATTTTTTCAAGAATTTTCAAAACTTGTTTTACCAGAATGGAATGCACTTTTTTAATACTTCTCTTTTTACATCTTTAACCTTCTCGTGCAACTAAAAAAGTACATAAAATTAAAATACCTATTAATAATACATGATATGCTAAGAAAATCAAGGTATTTAGATCAAATAATCCGATTAGTCCTTTTCTTCCCTATCCAAACTTACCCATATATTCAGAGGACAAATGTTTGTATAGTAATTACTTATTAACTCTGTGGAGATGTTGTACTTTAATTAAAGCCAAAAACAAACATGTATTATATTGCAAATGACCAATTCTTAGATGTGATGGCTGCATTTGCTTTATTTTATTTTTTTACTTCTTTACTTTATTTGTATCTGGTTACATAGTTAGTCTGCCTGAAAAAAAGACAAAAGTCCATCTAGTTCCACCATAAAAAAAATAGTTATAATCCTATACTCATAGTTGATCCAGAGGAAGGACCCCCCCAGCAAAGCATGATTCAATTTGCTTTTACAGGGGAAAACATTCCTTCCTGATCCCCCAAAAGGCAATTGGATATTTCAGATATATTGATTGGATCAACTTTACCTATACATGTTAGTATCCAGTTATATTTTGTGTATCTAAGAAAGAATCCAGGCCTTTTTTAAAGCAATCCACTGAGCTGGCCAGAACCAACTCTTGAGGGAGTCTATTCCACATTTTCACAGCTCTCACTGTGAAGAAACCTTTCCGTGTTTGGAGATTAAATTTCTTTTCCTCCAGATGTAAAGAGTGCCCCCTTGTCCTCTGTGATGACTTCAGAGTGAAGAGCTCTACACCGAGTTCACTATATGAACCACTGATGTATTTATACATGTTGATCATATCCCCCCTTAATCTCCTCTTCTCAAGAATAAATTCAGTTCTTCTCATCTTTCCTCATAGCTGAGCTCCTCCATGCCTCTTATCAGTTTGGTTGCCCTTCTCTGTACTTTCTCCAGTTCCCCAATGTTCTTTTTGTGATTTGGTGCCCAAAACTGAACTGCATATTCCAGATGAGGTCTTACTAATGATTTGTATCGGGGTAATATGATATCTCTCTCTCTGGAGTCTATACCTCTTTTAATACAATCTGGTGATCCAGCCAGTATGTCTTATTGTTCAACTTCCTTTAACCACATGCCCTCCAGAGGATTTACCCCCCTTCCCGACCAGGCCATTTTTTCCAATAAAGCGTCAGCTGGAGTACAGCCTCAATTTTGTTATTCAAGTTCATCTAAATCTACTGCTATAATACCACCTTCTCCCCAGAATGGCAATGTAATGTCCAAAGGATTGTTTGTTGCTCCATTCAGAGAGGAGCCACCCTAAGACAGGAGGTGTGTTACTGGCAGGATCATCAGGTGAAATAAAGGGGGAAAAAAAGTTTAAAAAAAGAAAACCAATGCAGTCACTATATCTAAGGATTAGATTAGTCCATGTTCACTAAGCTGCTTTTACTCATTTGATTTTATGGAATTTGCAAATTCTACTGCTTAATAAATTATATCGATTTTACCTACTACACTATGGGCACTCTTTATGGCTTGCTATGCAGAGCAATTCATTTGTAGAGCTCACCTGATCCAGCCCACCGCAGTATCCAGAGGAGGGAGTCCTTGTCACACAGGCTTCTACACTCACCCATCCCTTTAAGGGGACCTCTGGCTGACTGGATCCCTTACCACCTGTGAGCTCCGACAGCACCACCTTTATCCAGAGGGAGGATTATTCTTGGCCAGGATCATATCCAACTCCTAAAGGGGACCTCTACTGTTTGATTTAATACGTATTTACATTACGCATCTGGTGAGTGCGAATTCTTACCATACTGTTTTGGAGCACCTACACTGGATCTTTATTGCTGCTATTTTCACCTAGACCTGCACAGATTGTCACTTATGGACTGTTTCCGTTTAGTTTTCATTCTGAATACCTCTACTTATGTGGACTATTATATGTATCATTTTTAGCGCTGCACTTATTTATTCGGAATATATCTAAGGATTGCTGCAATATATTACATTTTTGTTTTGAATTTTAATACCGATTTAAATTGGATCAGCTACCAACTCATTATAAAACTTCAAATAAAAGGAATGCCTTTAGTTAGTGACAGCAAGAAATAGTAACCACGTATAACATGCTAAATACAACATCAATTTACTCTACAAATCCCCCATGGATCCTGTTGCCAGGGTAACATTTCCAATTTGCTGCTTTATGCTTTCAGCCGTAGCATCTTTACATATAACATATAAGCTTCTTATCTGATCTGTCTGGGGATTTGGATATGTCTGTGTCTGGGTAAAAAATAATTACTGTAGGGGATATACGCAAACCAGGGTGGCAGCCAAAACATAAAATGAAATTCCAGCTAACATTTTCCATACAAAGGTCAAGCTGCGAGACTATTACCTTATCACTCCTCTGAAACATTTTCACTTTTGTTTTGTGCCGAAAGGTGAATTCCCTGTCATAAAGCATACAAACCACACGTCACACCCACGGTTCCTGCCATTAGAAATACCCAGCTTGAAGGGTTCTTCCACTGTGGCTTTGTAATATGACTGAGAATGTCTAGCAGAGGTCCCAATCATGTTTATAGAGCTGGACCTGAACCCTGATAGAAAAGCTGATTACTGGTAATAACGAAAACTGTCTTGGGTTTGGGTTACCTAGTGAAAGGACTCTCTCTTTCTAGTGAATTTCCTCCTACTTGTGTTGGAGGTGTTAAAGTCACACCAAACTCTGGTTTAACCCCTTGCCCTCCAGAGGATTTACTCCCGTTCCTGACCAGGCCATTTTTTGCGATATGGCGCTGCGTTACTTTAACTGACAATTGCACGGTCATGCAATATTTTTTACTTTTTGCGATTAAACATGTCCAGTGAAAAAATACAAAAAAATCTAATTTTGTCATAAATTTAGGCCAAATGTCTTTGCTAAACAAAATCCCAATACATGTAAATTAATTGGTTTACGTGAAAGTTATAGGATTTACAAATGGCAGTATATATGCTGGAATTTTTTTTTTCTACTAGTAATGGCAGCGATCACCGACTTATAGTGGTACTGCGACTGGCATTTTGACACTGGAGGTGACTGACTTGGTGTCACTGACATCCCCAGTGACACCAATACAGTGATCAGTGCTAATAAAAAGCACTGACACTGTACTAATGGCACTGGGCAGGAAGTGGTTAACATCTGGGGCGATCAAAGGGTTAACTGTGTGCTGTTTTACTATGGGGCTGTGTGTGTGCTTTAGACTGTAAGTGTGCAGGAGCTGACAGGGGAGATACCTGAATTATTTACATACAGATCTCTCCCGTCGGTAATACTGGGAGATCACCGGGTGCCGGCGGGGAATCATAGGTCGGGACCCGGTGATTGACATCCAAGGCCACAAATGGCGACGCAGGTAGGGCGCGTGCAGAACTGCAAAATCACATATATATACATGATTATGCTCACCCATGCTGCCCTGTAGCAATATTTTTAATATAGGGCGGTGCGTAAGCGGTTAAAACAATTCTATTCGATTATGAATTGTTAAAGAGTAACCTCACCTTTGTTGAGAAAAAAACATTCCCCTCTGGGTGATCTATGTACATTGCAGAGATTTTAACACACTTGGTTGCAGATTCCTCCCTTTTGTTATTCTGAAGAAATAGCTTGTTTGCTTGTTTGTGTCCATATGCAAAGTAAACCTGTATGGGAGTGGTTCTATAATTATCAATCAGCTGCTGCACCTGCAGGGCTCTAATGAAGAAAGTGGCAGGGTCTGCATCCCTTTAGTCATGATCTCCCTTTAGGAGTATCTCACCAAACATGACCTTTTTGTTGCAGGGGAAGCTCAAATCAGACTTGTATCATAGTGCAGACTTCAGGAAAAATCAGTGAACCAAGCACACAAACAGAAAATGACATTTCTGGGAGGCATTCTGAACACCATCTGTGTACAGAATGCCTATAGGTTGCCATATTGCATTGCATTTTACAGAAAATTACAGCGATGCAGATTGAAAAAGAAAGGTCATTTTTATTAACATTCAGTTACAATATGACTTGTGTTGCGATTGCATACACTATAATATTTTTTTTTTTATTTGGTACTTTTTTCCCCACAAAAGTGGAGTTACCCTATAAAGTGATATTAAAGGTTCATTTTTTTTAAAATAGCAAACATGTTATACCTACCTGCTCTATGTAATAGTTTTGCACAGAACAGCCCCGATCCTCTTCTTCTGGGGACCCCGCCGGCACTCTGGGCTCCACACCCCGCCAAGTGCTCCAAGAGCAAGCCGCTTGCTCTGGGGGCACTCATGTGCACTCGCTCCTGATTCCTGCTCTGTGTGTCCATAAGAGTCAATGGCTCTTGCTGCTAAATCTGAGCTAATGGGCAGCAAAAGAGCCGACACTGCTTCGGTTCTTGTGCACATCGCTGGATTGAGATCGGGCTTAGGTATGTATTTAGGGGGCTACGGGAGAATCTGCTTTTTTACCCTGCTGCATACAGTAGAATACAGTAAGGTAAAAAACCTTCTGCCTTTACAAACACTTTAAATTAAAAAAAGTACTTTCTGTTACTCTCATTCTTCTCCAAATCTTTGTTTTGTAGTGTGCTTAGAGCAGTGCATATGACCACAATTAATGTGCACTGCTCATCCCAAAGAATGGGGTGGAAAAGCAGAGATACACATTAAGAAACAATTTCATGAAATATAGATTACAGGGCCATTAAAGTGTTACTAAGCCCAGAATCCTGCATTCACTATATGGTCTCCCCCGAACATGGAAATGCAATTATTTTAGTAAATATAAACTGCTAAATACCTTTTCTCAACAGCAGTTACAGCAGTCTTGTGACTTCTATCAGTGTCCAGCAGAGCACTGGTAAAGCTTGTAAGAGGAGTTCTCTTTCTGCTCTAGGAGGATGCGAAACCCCAGACCTCTGTCTGGACAGTGCTGATTGGCCCTGTGCTGCTCATATGCACTCTCCCAAGAAAAAAAAACACTCTAGCAATACACACCAAACTGAGCATGTGCAGAGTGTTCCCGAGGCTGTTTTCTAACAGGAGATGAAATGGGGAACATGAAAGAAGGGGAGGATCAGAGAAGTCAGGATCAAACAGCCTTTTTATACAATGTGGAGGATTACCCTTTAGGTTCCACAGTGAGTATAACAAACATGCTGTGCTGCATATACAGACTGATTTTACTGTTGTGAGTTTAGTAACACTTTAAGTAGCAGTTGTATATGGATTATTTTTGGAGATTAAGGATATGGTTTAGAGTCACTTTAAATCATATAGATAACCCTTAAGTGAAGAGGATACAATACCCCTGGCAGGTGATTGATCTGCTTAATGATTTGAGACAACACATATCCATACATCCTACAATATACAGTTTTGTTTAGCAGAGTGTCCATACAGAAGAATGTATTAGTAATGGAGATGAACAAGTTAACAGTGTTCAAGAAATGGGACCAAATACAGGCTAACAGTAATGGTGTGCCAGTGCAGCTTTCTGCCAGAGAATGCACATTTGGCTGGAATAATGGGCACAATAATGGTATCAATCATTTTACCTTAGTCTAGTCTTCTAGACTCTCTTTTTATGTCTCATTGAACTTGGTTATTTTATCAATATTATTATTATTATACAGTATTTATAAAGCGCCAATGGTTCGCTCAGCGCTGTACATTACAAAGGGGGACAGAACATGTGACAGAACAATACCAATACAATGCAAAACATGAGGGGATCAAGGGCCCTGCTCTTTCGAACTTACAAGCTAGAAGGGAGGGGATAGTGGTACAGGAGGAGATAGCTGTGGGGGATGGAGTGGTAGAAAGAGTGGAGGAGGTTGGCAAGTTAGCAGGGGGTGGGGTAGGCTTCCCTGAAGAGATGTGTTTTCAGGGTGCGCCTAAAGGAGAGGAGAGTAGGTGATAATCTGATGGGTTGGGGCAGGGAGTTCCAGAGGATGGGTGACACCCTGGAGAAGTCCTGGAGGCGGGCATGGGAGGAGGAGACCAGGGAACTAGAGAGAAGGAGGTCTTGTGAGGAGCGGAGTGTGCGTGCTGGGCGGTACTTGGATATTAGGTCAGTGATGTAGTTCGGGGCAGTATGGTGGACAGCTTTGTACGTCAGTGTTAGGATTTTGAATTTGATCCATTGCGCAATCGGAAGCCAGTGGAGGGATTGGCAGAGGGGGGTGGCGGAAATGGAGCGGTTGGAAAGGTGAATGAGTCTGGCAGCCGTATTCAGGATCGACTGAAGCGGGGATAGCCAGCGACGAGGCAGGCCAGTAAGGAGGGAGTTGCAGTAGTCGAGTCGTGATATGATGAGGGAGTGGATGAGCTGTTTAGTGGTTTCTGGGGTTAGGAACGTGCGTATTTTGGCGATGTTGCGGAGGTGGAGTCTGCACGAGTTTGTTAAAGATTGGACTTGGGGCTGGAAGGATAGGTTGGAGCCCAGAATGACACCAAGTACTCTGACCTGCGGGGCGGGTTTGATGGTGGCGTTGTTGGATGTGACGGAGAAGTCAATGGGGGGTGGTGTCAGGGCTGGGGGGAAGACAAGAAACTCTGTTTTGGAGAGGTTCAGTTTAAGGAAGTGGAGCGACATCCAGTCTGATATGTCGCTCATTAGGTGTGTGATTCGGGCGGAGACCGAGGGGGTGAGGTGGGGGGTTGAGAGATAGATTTGTGTGTCGTCGGCATAGAGGTGGTAGTTGAAGCCGTGAGAGTGTATGAGTTGGTCTCATCGTCCATTTCATAGTCTTGTGCCAGGTAAGACCCCCTTAACTCTTCCACCCACCAGGAAACCCTGATATTTCTTCGCTCCTTCTTTTCCTCACATTGCCAATACTTGCTAATGTTTACGCATATCTCACCAGCGGGGGACCAGAAATGATAGCTTTCCACTAAAAACAGGTCACCTCCCTGTTATACACTAAAAGTGGAATAGAAAACGATATTTAATTAATTTTTAATATTAAAAATGGAAACAATATTTAATTAATTTTTAATATTCAAAGCAAACTCACCCATCAATCCATGTCTCCATACTTTAGTTTCTTGAGAAATCACTTTGAATTACTACTTGCGGCCATCTTGAGTAAGGGCAGATGATTAATTTAGCATACACTTCCTAGAATCCATCTGCTCTATGCTCAGACGTGCAGGCAAGCTTAGCTGAGAAAGCCCCTCCTCTCCTTCTCCAGATGTAAAAAAAACATGAAAACTCTGGGGATGTTTGACATCATTTTGACCTCAGTTGGAAACAACTAAAGAAATTAGGAAATGTAAAAAAAAAAAGTTTAAAACAAAGTAAATCTATTATACCTTTTCATCGATGTACTAATGTTAGCAGTTTAAGGATTAAAAATAGCTGATGTTGATTGCGGGAGTTTAGTTCTGCTTTAAGGAGGCAAGGCATACTGTTCCTTTTACTGTTGTATCCTTCATGTTTATGGCTGCTGCAGTCCCTGCTATATTATGCTATATTGTAGTATAGAAGTCCCTGCTATATTATGCTATATTGTAGTATAGAAGTCCCTGCTATATTATGCTATATTGTAGTATAGAAGTCCCTGCTATATTATGCTATATTGTAGCATAGAAGTATTGGCTGTATTATGCTATATTGTAGTATACATGTATCGGCTGTATGATGCTATATTGTAGTATAGACGTTTTAGCTATATTATGCTATATAATAGTATAGAAGTCTCTGCTATATTATGCTATATAATAGTATAGAAGTCCCTGCTATATTATGCTATATTGTAGTATAGAGGTTTCGGCTGTATTATGCTATATTGTAGTATAGACGTTTCGGCTGTATTATGCTATACTGTAGTATAGACGTTTCGGCTGTATTATGCTATATTGTAATATAGAAGTTTCGGCTGTATTATGCTATATTGTAGTATAGAGGTTTCGGCTGTATTATGCTATATTGTAGTATAGAGGTTTCGGCTGTATTATGCTATATTGTAGTATAGAGGTTTCGGCTGTATTATGCTATATTGTAGTATAGAAGTTTCGGCTGTATTATGCTATATTGTAGTATAGAGGTTTCGGCTGTATTATGCTATATTGTAGTATAGAAGTTTCGGCTGTATTATGCTATATTGTAGTATAGAAGTTTCGGCTGTATTATGCTATATTGTAGTATAGAAGTTTCGGCTGTATTATGCTATATTGTATATACACACTGCTGGCCAAACTGTTTATTCTCTCAACAGTTTCCATTTGCTAAGCTGTCTCTAATTATTTTAAAGTTCTTCTTTAGGGTAGGTTTAGACAAGGTGATAGCCCTCTGTCTATATTCTGTGTGCAGAAAAGTACAGTATATGTAATGGAACAGTTTAATTATTTAGAAATGATTGTGCTGAGGTTTCAATGTGTCTGTAAGACTCTCATTTGTCGAACACACAATACTTACATGAAATGCAAAGTGTCTCTTGTGTTGCTGTTTTAGTTGAAATGCTAAGTCCTAAGACAGCTTCCCCCAACACATACTTCTTCGCAGCTGTAGTCTTCCAAAACTGCAGGGGTTAATAGACCCGAGGGACCTGTCACAGGCTGAAAATTTGTTACATGGGGCAGAGGACTTCAGATTCCAACTACAACAGCAATCAGCAGCACAAGGGACACTAGCATTACATGTAAGTACTGTCCCATGTGCTGATTTTTTTCTGCATCCTGTGTAATACACACGCCTCAGCATTTTACAATATGCACTCCTAAGCCCTGTGCATTGTTTACTATGGATCCCTGAGTCCTGTATTTTGTGTGTGACACATTCATAAACCTTGTGCCTTATGTGATACAAGGTTCTGAGCCTTGATCATACCCATTATGTGGCGCTGCTTTACTTCCCTCCTCTGTATAATGGCCTGGTTGTAAGTGGGGACTTGGCTGGTGAGGGAAAGTTCCTTCACATATTCTCTAAGAAAAAAAAAAAAAGAAAAAGTCCAGCTTAACACAATGTGCATTAAATTGTATGCCTTACTACGTTGTACAAATACAGTATGTGTGCACAAATTAGTCTTTATGGTTTGACTGGTTCCAATAAGCACGGCAAAAGACAGACAACACATTTTGGGGGTCATACAACCCCCCTTCATCAGGGCTGGAAGAAATGTCAGAATATTAAATGGACTTAAAAATACTCCTAAGCAGACTGATCTGCAGGCAGAAAATGTTATAACAACAGTCTTTTTCTTTTAAAAATCAGTTGCTGCATAATTATTGCTGCCGGGTTTCACCATAACCCACCAACACTCACTAATCACAAAGCATGAAAATGAGGGGTTCCCTAGTTTGCATCAGGATGCAGACACACTGCAACCTGTCACAGAGCTATCTGATGCAACCATAGACAATAGGAACAAATACTCACCCCCCCACCCTGATCACCATTGTCTCCACATTCTACGCACCATCACTTTTTGCCACCACCTATCTGGCTCCCAGTTCTGCTCCCTTTTAGAGGATAGAGAAGCCAGTATTGTTCTGTGTAGTGTAGGTCATGTGCAGGAAATTTAATAATGATACAGCAAAGGCAGTAAAATCAGATCCCTGCAGTCAGCAACAATAGGACCCTCCAGCGACAATAGATCCTCCAAGCAACAATAGATCTCCCAGCGCCTGCATTAAAAGACCCTCCAGCGACAATAGATCTTCCAAGCAACAATAGATCTCCCAGCGCCTGCATTAATAGACCCTCCAGCAGCCTGCACCAATAGACTCCAGCTACAACAGACCCCCCCCCCCCCTCCATCTGTCATTGTGGGTAGGGAGTCATGACTGACAGAATGACATAATGACTTCCTCCTTTGCAAGTGGAGGCGACTATTTGAGCTGGCCTGGAACTATAAAATAAATGTCGGCAAATGTGGCCAAGATAAATCCACAGTCCGACCTGCACTCAAATAGTCCAACTGCCTGGAGATTTTTTTGGGCGCTTGCCTGCACATCCAAGCACCCCTTGACAGATACATTTGCTGCTGAAGGTGACGGAACTGCGTATCGCTGCATTCTGCTGAAAAAAAGCCCCAAGTAGTACCCTATTTACTGTAAATGCACAGTATTCAATGATTCCACATTACACGAGGTAAAGTCCCTTGAGGGTTTTTCCAACAGTAATGGAAATAACAAAAAAATTCACTTAGTTCTTTTCTCTCCTTGTCTCTTCTCCTTTATACATAAATGTGTGTTTTATTGTATATCCCTCGTAGCACTGGAGAACTAAGTGCTCTTAAACATAAAATAAAATAAACAAACAAATGAAACAATCAAAAATACTGATCCAACTCTTTGTCCAACTGATCCACCTCTTTATCCAGGTGCCATAAGGTGGCTGCCTAAACCGCCTTATGCTGCTGCCGGCCCTGGATGTTTTATTAATGGTTTTTAAACTTCTCTTGGTAGTTTCTTTCACAGCATCATGGATGGGTTAGTATTGAGGTCTTGCAATGACCTCCCAAAATGACGAGTTAATATTCCACCAGGATGTCATCTGTATGGAGTTTTCATGGTGTGTGTTTTCTTTGGTTGTTCTGAATTCTTCCCACAAACCAGAATCACACTGCCAAGTCAACTAGCTTCTAATGGCTTGTGTGTGTTCAGATGTGGGAACACAATGGTATCTGAGAGTATACATTCTTCTATGGACATTGTACTGCATATGTCAACAATATATATATTTAGTACATTAAATATATGTACTGAATACAAATGATTCCCTTATAGTGGTTCTTTAAAGTTTATTTAAAGACAATTTTTTTTAGTTTTAAATATTGTATGGAAATATTAAAACCCAGTTAAACTTTTATGTCTATCTCCAGTGAGTAGATCCACACTCTATAATTGTCTTGTGACCACTGTGTCTGGTACAGAACTCATGGAAATGTGAATATTTTTTTTGATTGGGGTAGAGTAGGGAATCTTTGAAGTGGTATTAAACTCAAAAGCAATTATTTATTATATTGCAGCTTAACATTTCTTAGATGTGTTGGCTGCAGTCATTATCTTTTTTAGGCTTTCTTTCTTTTATGTTCACCTAGTGATCCAGGCAGTAGATCTGTTGTTTTTCAAAAGAACAAGCTCTCCAGAAAAAGGTATACAGTATTGTGATGAGACAAAGCATTTAACACTAGCAGGGGTGCCTACAATTTGTCATATAATTTGTGTAAAACTTTTATCCCAAAAGTAAAAAAACTGTTTGTTTTAACTGATTAAAAAGTATTAGCTGGAATGTGGCTGCAAATGTATTTAAATCTGCTAGTATATCTAACACTCCCCTCCCACCAGACTGACAATGCTACTGATCTGAGGTGCCCCCTGTTCTCCTTCATCCAGAGTGGGGGCATTCTAAGGTCTCATCAGATCTTTGAGGACATCATTGATCGGGTAACATTGAGGATCGTAGATGCAATGGTAGGTCAAGGAAACTTAATGCAGCAGATGAAAGACACATCATGCTTACTTCCCTTTGACATCAGATGTCTTGAAGTATAAAACATAAGGAATGCTGCGCTACATTCAAATCAAACAAAATGTGAATGTGGGATCCCAAAATATTAAATAAAAAAAAAAAAATGTGACAATGTTATCAAAACAGGTCTATACGTGCTCACTGATAACATAAATCAAATAAATAGCTCAAAAACATGTGGAAACACAAAAAAACAATATCTATATATATGTGCATAAACCAAAAAAACACACATATATAATATAATCACACGTGCCTATTGTGAAGTGAAAAATAACCATAATAATGGTACACACAAACTTATATCTCCATGTCACCAAGAGGAGACATTGGTGGAAGTGGCAGCAGAGGAGAGATTGATATTACAACTTTTCCTGGAGAAGAGCCATAGTGGGAATATTATACTCTGAGAAAACTGTCTTTGGAGTGTTTTGATGCCTGGAGGATCTGTGAGAGGGATCCACTACTGCTCTTTGATCCGCAAGGGTCGAAGGGATAAGGTGAGAGGCTAATCCAGATGGTGGTTGGATTCGCAGATCTGTATACACCCAGAAACCTGCACGAGTTTTCACCTGTGGTCACTAACAGTACAATTTGGAAGCACCGTTTACTGTTTGGTTCACCAACAATATTTATATTTTGGACTTTGAGATATAAGTTTGTGTGTACCATTATTATGGTTATTTTTCACTTCACAATAGGCACGTGTGATTATATTATATATGTGTGTTTTTTTGGTTTATGCACATATATATAGATGTTTTTTTGTGTTTCCACATGTTTTTGAGCTATTTATTTGATTTATGTTATTATCAGTGAGCACGTATAGACCTGTTTTGATAACATTGTCACATTTTTTTTTTTTTATTTAATATTTTGGGATCCCACATTCACATTTTGTTTGATTTGAATGTAGCGCAGCATTCCTTATGTTTTATATTTACTTAATCACTGGTATATGATTTAATGCTAGCAGCTCTCTTTGGGATTTACACACATATTTAATTGATTTATTTAATTTTTTAAATATACACTTGGAGCGCAGGAGGGTCACACCATCAGATGTCTTGAAGTGCCTTCACTACTGAAGTGGTGGAAACCAATGGGACCCAGGTACATCCATCTACTGTCTGGAGAAGTCTGGCCAGAAGAGGTCTTCATGGAAGAATTGCAGCCACAAAGCCACACCTCTGACATGGAAACAAGGCTAAGCAACTCAACTATGCATGAAAAGATAGGAACTGAGGTGTAGAAAAATGGCAGCAGGTGCTCTGGACGGATGAGTCAAAATGTGAAATATTTGGCTGTAGCAGGAGGCAGTTTGTTTGCTGAAGGGCTGGAAAGCAGTACAATGATGAGTATCTGCAGGCAACAGTGAAGCATGGTGGATGTTCCTTGCATGTTTGCAGATTTATTTTTCAGCAGGACAATGACCCCAAACATACAACCAATGTCATTAAAAACTATCTTCAGTGTAAAGAAGAACAAGGAGTCCTAGAAGTGATGGTTTGGCACCCACAGAGCCCTGATCTCGACAACATCGAGTCTGCCTGGGATTACATGAAGAGACATAAGGATTTGAGGCAGCCTACAACCACAGAACATCTGTGGTTAGCTCTCCATGATCTTTGGAACAACCTACCTGCTGAGTTCCTTTACAAACTGTGTGCAAGTTTACCTAGAAGAATTGATGCTTTTTTGAAGGCAAAGGGTGGTCACATCAACTATTGATTTGGATTTCTCTTATGTTCATTTACTTTCCATTTTGTTAATTGATAAATTTGAACACTTCTATGTCTGAAAGCATTCTTAACCACTTCCCGACCGCCCTATAGTAGAACTACTGTTACAGGGCGGTAGGGCTGTGTAAAATCACATATACGTATATACAGTGGATATAAAAAGTCTACACACCCCTGTTAAAATGTCAGGTTTCTGTGATGTAAAACAATTAGACAAAGATAAATCATTACAGAACTTTTTCCACCTTTTAATGTAACCTATAAACTGTACAACTCAGTTGAAAAACAAATTGAAATCTTTTAGGTGGGGGGAAGTAAAAATAAAAAGCTAAAATAATATGATTGCATAAGTGTGCACACCCTTAAACTAATACTTTGTTGAAGCACCTTTTGATTTTATTCCAGCACTCAGTCTTTTTGGGTATCAGCATGCCACATCTTGACTTGGCAATATTTGTCCACTCTTCCTGGCAAAAACACTCCAAGCTTGTCAGATTGCGAGGGCATCTCCTGTGCACAGCCCTCTTCAGATCACTCCACAGATTTTGAATCGGATTGAAGTCTGGGCTCTGGCTGGGCCATTCCAAAACTTTAATTTTCTGGTGAAGCCATTCCTTTGTTGATTTGGATGTATGCTTTGGGTCGTTGTCATGTTGAAATATGAAGTTCCTCTTTATGTTCAGCTTTCTAGCAGAAGCCTGAAAGTTTTGTGCCAACATTGACTGGTATTTGGAACTGTTCATAATTCCCTCTACCTTGACTAAGGCCCCAGTTCCAGCTGAAGAAAAACAGCCCCAAATCATGATGCTGCCACCGCCATGCTTCACTGTGGGTCTGGTGTTCTTTTGGTGATGTGCAGTGTTGTTTTTGCACCAAAAATATCTTTTGGAAATATAGCCAAAAAGTTCAACCTTGGTTTCATCAGACCAGAACACATTTTCCCACATGCTTTTGGGAGACTTCAGATATGTTTTTGCAAATTTGATGTTTTTCTTTGTAAGAAGAGGCTTCCGTTTTTCCACTCTACCCCATAGCCCAGACATATGAAGAATACAGGAGATTGTTGTCACATGTACCACACAGCCAGTACTTGCCAGATATTCCTGCAGATACTTTATTGTTGCTGTAGGCCTCTTGGCAGCCTCCCAGACCAGATTTCTTCTCGTCTTTTCATCAATTTTGGAGGGACGTCCAGTTCTTGGTAATGTCACTGTTGCGCCATATTTTCTCCACTTGATGATGACTGTCTTCACTGTGTTCCATGGTATATCTAATGCCTTGGAAGTTCTTTTGTACCCTTCTCCTGACTGATACCTTTTAACAATGAGATCTCTCTGATGCTTTGGAAGATCTCTGCGGACCATGGCTTTTGCTGCAGGATGCGACTAAGAAAATGTCAGTAAAGACCTATTAGAACAACTGAGCTTTATTTGGGGTTCATCAGAGGAACTTTAAATGATGGCAGGTGTGTACTGACTCCTATTTAACATGATTTTGAATGTGATTGCTTAATTCTGAACACAGCTACATCCCCAGTTATAAGAGGGTGTGCACACTTAACTGCAACTGCATTATTTTAGTTTTTTATGTTTATTTCCTCCCCAAAAGATTTCAGTTTGTTTTTCAATTGAGTTGTACAGTTTATAGGTCACATTAAAGGTGGAAAAAGTTCTGAAATTATTTATCTTTTTTGCATGTTTTTACATCACAGAAACCTTACATTTTAACAGGGGCGTGTAGACTTTTTAAATCCACTGTACGTGATTTTGTATTTCCGGGTAGGGGGCGCGAGTGCCGCTCTACATGCACTGCCATTGGCGACTACAGCTGTTGATCACTGGTTCCCGGTTGGAGATTCCCTGCCGGTACCCGGCGATCGCTGAGGAGCACTGACAGGGGAGAGGTCTGTATGTAAACAATACAGATCTCGCCCCTGTCAGCACCAGCATTCTGCTTTGTATTGCTCTGCATGCTTACACAGTAAAACAGCAAGCAGCATATAATGTGAAACAGCACAGAGTTAACCCTTTGATCGTCCCAGATGTTACCCCTTCCTGCCCAGTGTCATTAATACAGTGTTGGTGCTTTTTATTAGCACTGATCAGTGTATTAGTGTCACTGGGGATGTCAGTGACAGCCAGTTTCCACCCAGTGTCAGAATGTCTGCCATAATCTTGTTATAAGTCTCTGATCGCCGTCATTACAGTATAAAAATAAATAAATAAAAAATTTCAATATATATATATTATACACCGCGTTCCAAATTATTATGCAAATTATATTTTTCTCATTTACCTAAATAATTGATGTAAATAACAGTCAGCATAATTCTCATGTTATCAACTATTAAGAGTACAATTCAAATTTTATTGAACAAACCTCCTAATGATAACAGTATTTTCTTTAACCTCCCTAGCGGTATGATTATTTCAGATTTTGGTGCTGAAAGCGGTACCATTATTTTGCATGGAAATATGTCGTTTTTTTTATTGTAGGCTGTAATTTTTAGGAATAACTCACTGAAATCTGTCCGAACAAGAGTCTATTAAACATCCCGGGTATGATAAAATTTGAAACACAAAATCATAAATTATAATTTAATAAATAATCATAAAAAATAATAATATAATAATATTACATTTAATTCAATAATATAATCAAACCAAAAACACTGAAATTTGAAATATAGCGCCAAGTTCGCACATCGTTGAGCAAAGTCGCAAAATTGTTTTCAGTGTCTGATGACGAATTTCTCCACGAATCATTATCACTCAATTCTGCAAGTGGTTCTGATTTACTATTGCTGTTCTCTAGCTGATCTAAACCCGCTTTTGACCTAAAGCGACACTTTTTGGACGCCATGGACTTTTCTAAGTTTCCAGGCAGAAAGAACATTCAAAATGCAGACAGGGCACAGGACAGAGCACTAGGGACAATATGTATGTGAAATGGGTTGAAACAGCAATGTTTTACTATGTAAAATTGTTTTGAAAAAAATGAATTTTTTTTCAAATTTTCAAATTTCCCGCTGCCGCCGGCGCCCGTACGTTCCGACGTCACAGGGACCGGAAAACAGGAGCCGGATGCCGGCATCAGCCAGAGGAGATGGCCGGGGACGCTGCAGGGGACACATCGCGGGAGCGAAGGACAAGGTAAGCTCTGCAGGGACTCCCTATGCAGCGCCGCATGGTAAGCCCGAGTGTAGCTCGGGGTTACCGCTTTTGTTACTGACATTTTACCCCGAGCTACACTCGGGAATACCGTTAGGGAGGTTAAACATAAACAACTTCCAATGCACTGTTCCAAATTATTACGCACAGTAAGTTTCAAAACACTTTATAGGTTGTAAAGAACTGAAAATTGTCATTTGTTGTGTTTGCAGCATATTTACTGAAATCAAAAGCTATTTCAATCAAACTTTTAACAACATTTTAACTTTTTAAACATTTTAACAGGTCATGTTACATTGTAACATAGGACCCATTATTTGATAGCAGCTTCACAAGTCTTGCATCCATTGAACCTGTGAGGTTTTGGACAGTTTCTGCTTGAATTTGTTTGCAAGATGTCAGAATAGCCTCCCAGAGCTGCTGTTTGGATGTAAACTGCCTCCCACCCTCATAGATCTTTTGCTTGAGGATGCTCCAAAGGTTCTCAATAGGATTGAGGTCAGGGGAGGATGCAGACCACACCACGACTTTCTCTCCTTTTATCCCTATAACAGCCATTGATGCAGAGGTATTATTTGCAGCATGAGATGGTGCATTGTCATGCATGAAGATGATTTTATTACAGAAAGCATAGTTCTTCCTTCTGTACCAGGGAAGAAAGTGGTCAGTCATAAACTCCACATACTTTGCAGAGGTCATCTTTACACCTTCAGGGCCCCTAAAGGGGCTGACCAGCTCTGTTCCCATGATTCCGGCCCAAAACATGACTCCACCACCGCCTTGCTGACATCGCATCCTTGTTGCAACAGGGTGGCCATCCACCAACCATCCACTACTCTATCCATCTGGACCATCCAGGGTTGCATGGCACTCATCAGTGAACAGGACTGTTTGAAAATTAGTCTTCATGTATTTTTCTGCCCAATGCAGCTGTTTCTGCTTGTGGGCATTGGTTAGTGGTGGCCGAATAGAAGGTTTATGCACAGTTGCAAGACTCTGGAGGACTCTACACCTTGATGTCCGTGGGACTCCAGAGGCACCAGCAGCTTCAAATATCTGTTTGCTGCTATGTAATGGTATTTTAGCAGCTGCTCTCTTGATCCGATGCATGGATCTGGCAGAAATCTTCCTCAATGTGCCTTTATCTGCACGAACCCGTCTGTGCTCTGAATCAGCCACAAATCTCTTAATAGTGCAATGATCACGCTTAAGTTTTCGTGAAATATCTAATGTTTTCATACCTCATCCAAGGCATTGAACTATTTCACTCTTTTCGGCAGCAGAGAGATCCTTTTTCTTCCCCATATTGCTTGAAAATGGTGCTCTGGTTAATAATGTGGAACACCCTCCTTTAGTAGTTTTTCCTTAAATTGGGCTCACTTGCCAATCTAATTATCACAGGTGTCCGAGATTGTTTTCAGTGATCAAAAGAGCCCTGAGACACAATGCGTTCCATGAGTTAAACTGAAAAACAAAATATTTAATCTTTGTGACACTTAAATAGAATTTGCATAATAATTTGGAACAGGGTGTATATACAGTGTATATATGTATATACCACCATTTGTAGACACTATAACTTTCACATAAACCGATTAATTTACGTGTATTGGGATTTTTTTTTAGAAAAGACATGTAGCAGAATATATTTTGGTCTAAATTTATGACGAAATTTGATTTTTAAAATTTTTTTTACTGGATATGTTTTATAACAAAAAGTCAAAAATATTGGGGGTTTTTTTTCAAAATTGTCAGGTTTGTTTTTTGTTTATAGTGCAACAAATAAAAACCGCACAGGCGATCAATTACCACCGACCGAAAGCTCCATTTGTGGGAAAAAAAAGGACATAAATTTAATTTGAGTGCAGCGTTGCATGACCGCACAATTGTCAGTTAAAGTAATGCAGCACCGTATTGCAAAAAATAGCCTGGTCAGGTAGGGGGGTAAATCCTCTGGAGGGCAAGTGGTGAATATACAGCATTTGTTCACAACTGCCTATAACTTTTGGACAGTAATATACTGTGTGTGTATATATATATATATATATATATATAACATTTTTTTTTTTGTATTATGTTTAATAGGAAATGTAGCACCATAGTAGTACACATTTGTTTTTATTTAATGGGCACTGTAAATCAATGAGTCGTAGTAGTAACATTTATACTTATGCATTTAAAATGTGGGGGTGTGCTTTTATTACAAGCTGATGACTAATTAGGAATAATTGAAGAAAAATATGAGCTGATATTCAAATTCTTTTCACCTAATAGCCCACATTAGTATCAACATAGTTTGCCTGGTTTCAGACATTTCAGCATTAAGACATCTAGGACAGACTAAAAACAAAAATGTCCTTGGCATATAAAGCACATAATTACATACTTCTTTAAATGACAAAACTTTGTCAGGCTGAGGTTATGTTCATATATTGGCACAAATGCCCATGGGTATTGGGTATATATATATATATATATATATATATATATATATAAATATTTTTTTTTATTATTATTATTTTTTTTATTATTATTATTAGTTATTTTTAATTTTTTTATTTTAATGGTTTAGTTGATATCAGTACCTAATCAGACAGATGTGTATGCAAATGTATGCTGCTTTGTTCCGGCATAGTTTACCTAAATTCTGAGAGCCAATAGTCATACGTAAAATAGTATTTTCTGATACTTGCATAGATTATTACTGCTGGCTGCATACGCTACAATATATACATACTAGCTCCTCTGTTGTCAGGTCAAAAAGAAATCAGTTGCATGTATAGCAGCCATTCAGACCCCAGCTGTGGTTTTTCTAGCACAAGTTAGGAAATCTGATTAGCAGTCATAAGCAGCACATTTTGTGCCAGTTTTTATTCATTGGCTCAACTCTAATGGTCACATCATGGGATTTCTTTTAAGAGACTTAAAAAAAACACATTTTAAATGAAAACATCTAAATATGATATTTTGAGTAGACCCGCGTTCTGCTCTTATCCCATTCCCCCGCCTCTTCCCCCTATGCTTCCAAACATGAATTGTATTTTAAGGGCTCATATATAAAAACTGTTGTAAATGAAAGTGGAAGTGTGTTTGAAAATATTTAAAGTGTATGTTCATTTTTTCACAAACAAATTAAGAGTTGAACGAACACCATGGTCCGGATTTGAACCCATGACCCTAGTGCTACTAGGTGGGAGATAACCACTTAGCCACTGTGCTGCCCTTTGAGACAAACAGACAGACAGAGACAGACAGACAGATAGACAGACAGACAGATAGAGACAGACAGAGACAGACAGGTAGACAGACAGACAGAGACAGACAGATAGACAGACAGAGACAGAGAGACAGACAGACAGGTAGACAGACAGACAGACAGAGACAGACAGACAGACAGACAGAGACAGACAGAGACAGACAGAGACAGACAGGTAGACAGACAGACAGACAGACAGAGACAGACAGATAGACAGACAGAGACAGAGAGACAGACAGACAGGTAGACAGACAGACAGACAGAGACAGACAGGTAGACAGACAGACAGAGACAGACAGGTAGACAGACAGACAGAGACAGACAGACAGACAGAGACAGACAGGTAGACAGACAGACAGAGACAGACAGACAGAGACAGACAGACAGAGACAGACAGACAGACAGAGACAGACAGACAGACAGAAACAGACAGACAGACAGACAGACAGACAGACAGAGACAGACAGGTAGACAGACAGACAGAGAGAGACAGACAGACAGACAGACAGACAGACAGGTAGACAGACAGACAGAGACAGACAGGTAGACAGACAGACAGAGACAGACAGGTAGACAGACAGATCTAAGCTCTATTTTTAAAGTGGTAGCAAACTCTTCTTTTTATAATAAAGCTTACCCATAGGTAAAATGAATATTTGTGCACATTTAGGAGATATTAGCTCATTTTTAGAGCAAGCGCATGCGCTCTGAAGGAACAGCATACCCGTGCTGAGCCCCCTAAAAGTATCTTCCACATCGATGCGCTGCAGTTTACCAGCACCGAGGGTGCAATGCAATGCACTTGTGGATTTCCCATGTGTTATCTGCAATTTGCCATAGACTTCTAATGCTGCTACTATGCCCATTGCAAAAGCTCAGTGCATGTGTTGTTTAACCTTCCTGGCGGTAATCCCGAGTGTAGCTTGGGGTTAATTTCAGTGGGAGGCACATATGCAAACTGTTGTAATTCCTACACCGTTCACCTGATTTGGATGTAAATACCCTCAACTTAAAGCTGACAGTCTGCAGTTAAAGCACATCTAGTTAATTTCATTTCAAATCCATTGTGGTGGTGTATAGAGCCAAAAATGTTCGAATTGTGTCAATGTCCCAATATTTATGGACCTGACTGTATGTTCCCTTGCTGGCACATATCAAAGGAAAATCTTACAACAGACCTGAGAAGTAACAGGTTTGTTGCTAGTATGTCCTTCTGCATGATATTCTTTGAGAGATCTCTGCTATTTGAGGGGCTCATTGGTAGACCCCATAAGTTCATGGACATTTTGTGGGGTTCACAGATTCCCCATAATCGTGTGCCATAATGGAGGCTGCTAAGTTGCAATCTATGCATCTCCTTGGCTGAGCAGAGTTTTTCTACAGGTAGCTCCAGTGGTCCCTTTCACAGCTGAGTGATTCGTAGCTCAAAGCTCCAAAACACTTGAGTAGAAAAAAATCAATTATTCTCAATGGAGGTGGTTCACATCTCCACTCCAAGTCACCTGAAGCCAAACGCCTGAAGCTCAACCAAGTACTGGCGCTTTTATTGTCACTCAAATCGGGCAGATCTGCGTATTTTTTGATACCATAGAAATTGTGCCTTTTGTCATACATTTTTGTGCGTTTTTCTTCTCAAATGAAAACATGTAAAAGAAAATAGTAATAATATACAAATAAATAAATATAAAGTAAATACAAATAAATGAAAGTAATCATAAATAAATAATGAATAAATAAAATAATAATAATATGTAATAATAAACAAATAAATAATAATAATTAACCGCTAACCTTAACCCCAACCCTAAAAAATATATCAAATAAATTATGAATATTAATTATAATAATAATAATAATAATAATAATAATAAAATAATAATAATAAACACCCAAACCCAAACAAAAAAAGTATTATTATTATTATTTTGTGTTAGGGTATTAATTATTGTTTATTTATTCATTTATTATTACATATTGTTCATTTATTGGATATATTTATGATTATTTTTAGTTATTTGTGTATTTTTTAAAATTAATTTTACATTTATTTATTCATTTACTATTATTATTAACCCCTAACCCCAACCCCTAATCCTAGCCGTAGCCTAACCTTAACACTCTAACTCTAGCATAACAAAAAATAAATAAATAATAAATAAAAATAAACAAAAGCTGATGGAAAAGCAAAAAAGCTGAAAAACCTTGCAACAGATGATATTTTTCTCTATTGACTAATAAAAAAAAACCGCTAAAGATCACCAACAGCTGAAAAACACGCATAAACGTGCACAATCACGCAAAAATAGCCAAAAAAAATGCCCAACAAATGCTCAAAGATGCTACGCAAGTGTAAATCCAGCCTAAGAGATCCAGAAATGTGTTAGTCTGCTTTCACACCTGAGTGATGCATTGATTTTTTTGGTGCGCCCTTTGTCACATGACAGCATTGGGCAACCTATTCACAGCATAGAGCTGCCATACATGTGACAAACATGCCAAAGTATTTTGTGTACCTTTTTATTTGGCACTGAGCCAAGCGCATGGCAAAATTAATAACTGTTATCTGCATTTGGGGTGCCATTAAGAAATACTGGCGCTGCAAGGGCGATGCGCGTATTTCACATGTTTACAAAAATGCAGGCAGAAACATGGAAACGGAAATCTTAGATATGAATGCAGCCTTACTGTAAATGTTTTGTATTCCCTGCATTAAGGTAAGAATTGTTCCAGTGCAAGTATTGCCAGCTCACCCCCCCCTCACCATACTTATCTGAGTCCTATCTTGATCAAGCACTGTGCCAATTTATCTCTCCTCACAAGACACAGAAGCAGAAAGGAGACATTGGCTCCTGCTGCTGTCAGTCAAATCCTGTAAGCAGAGAGTGGGAGGCAGGGTTGAGCCGTGCTGTGTGTGTCTACAGATGCACACAGTCTGGCTTGGTTGTAAGTCTGCAGGTGTGCCCCCATAGGAAGCAACTTCCTATGGTGGTACACTGAGAAAAGGAGGAGCCTGGAGCACCAGCGGGGGACCCCAGAGGAGGCTTCTGGGCTGCTCTGTGCAATACTATTGCACAGAGCAGGAAAGTATAACATGTTTATTATTTAACCCCTTGACGCCGACGTCACACAAATATGCTGCCTCACAGAACTGGGCTTTATTCCGTGGGGCCGCATATTTGCGTACCTGTCTTTGTGCTGGGAGCGCTCTGCACAGCACACTTCCAGCACAAAGACCGTCGTGTCACTGAGAGCTCCGAGTCCCTTTTTAACGATCGGGACCCAGGACTCCTGCTTCCGGATCATATGATCACTGTGATAGCCTCTGCCTGGCTATCACAGTGATCAGTCACTGCCTGGCTATCACAGTGATCAGTCACTGTGAAGCCTGCCCCCCTTGTTTTTTTCTCTCTCTAAATGCAGGAGAGAGATATATTGTATCTCTCTCTCTCCTTGCATAGAGAAAAGAAAACTGTAAAAAAACATAGATAAATAAATAAATAGATATTAAAAAATAAAATAAAAAATACCTAGATCAAGGTTTGATCTAGTTCAGTGCCAGGGTTAGTGTTTGGGTCAAGGTCAGGGTCAAAGGTCGGGGTCAAAGGTCAGGATTTGATTTTTTTTTTTAATTGGTATCAGTGTCAGTATCAGTGTGTTTTAGGAAAAAAACAAAAAAAACAAAATGCGCACTATTGTTTCTGGGCTGTAGTACTGGTACAAACAACAAATAACATAGACATATATGGTATCACTGTAATCGTCAAGGGCTGGAAAATGTATTTTGGGTTGTTCTTTGGTGGTAGGTTATGGTAGTAACAAGAAAAGAAGTTAAAAGAAATTTATTTTTTTTACTATTTTGGGCCAGTCTTCCTTTGATAATAAAAGAAAATCGGGAGATATCCATTACCATTTACCACCAAATGAAAGCCCAATTTGTCCTGAAAAAAACAAGTATAATTCATCTGGATGTACAATGTAGTGATGATATGTACGGTTTTACTAACACATGTCAAAGTTGCAAAATTGTGCTCAGGCGTTAAGATTTGCTTTACCCTTAGGCGTGAAGGGGTTAAAAAAAAATATTAATGGCTATTTTCCACAAGTCAACCTATCAGAATTTTTTTAGATCATGAACAGGTTCTGAACATGTACTAAGTTTTAACAGTTTTGTTTTTATTCTATAGAGTCATTTCTACTTAAAATGACCTCAACTTGATATTTTATATGACTTTTGGAAAGTACCTTTCTGTGGGAAAGATTGACACATTTTTCATTTGCATGTTAGCTTGGTTTAATATACTTGTGGGACTCCTGAAAGCTATTGGTTTTAGCCTACATGAACCACCAGGTGACAACACACATGAGAAAACAGAAGTCTTCCACGTCATTTATGTAACAAGCAAAATATGTTGACTAAATGACTTATAAGTAATTTAGAACATTTTATTTATATATATATATATATATATATATATATATATATATATATATATATATATATATAAAAATATTGCACAGCGTACTGTTTTATATCTACTTATTTATTTATGCACAAAAATGAGAGGATGCCTGGGTCATTTTCATGTTGGAGATACATTATTTGGACAGATGATGGCATGACATCTCATGCTTAGAAAACCAGAGATGGTTGGAAAACAATGCAGTGATGCAGAGGTGGAAGCTGTAATGGTTTTTCTGCTATATCTTGTGCTCATGGTATGACATAAATGTGGCTATTGATGAACTAATCAATTTGCATAGCATACAGATTTGTCCAACCAATGGCTCACAATTGCCTGAATTCCCGAATTGTATAGTTTTCTTCAGGTCAGACAAATTTGCAAAAAAAAAAATTTAGCTAACTAAAAAATTGTGAAAAGTAGACTTTTAAAAGAAAAAGCAATCCGCTGAAAGATCAGACAGGGGCGGACTGACAACTCATGGGGCCCCTAGGCAATAGGGGATCATGGGGCCCCTGTGTCCTTGCCCAAACTCAAAAAAGCCTATGAAAAAGGTACCAGGGGCATCTCATGGGGCCCCCTACTGACCCCAGGCCCTCGGGCAGTGCCCGAGTTTCCAAATGGTCAGTCCACCCCTGACAGGGAGTAACTGTCACTTTGCAGTTTACTAAACAGATGCAAAGTTAGAAGCAATAATGCAAAATACGTTCAAAATGGCAAAGGGCATGCATAATAATACGATAAAACAGAATATGAAAGCTGCACAAACATGGACTCTTTCACAGTAATGTACCTGAGGCTCAGTCAGGTTAACATGTGGCTATAAAGCATAGTCTCTATAAGACGTTATAACAACAGAGTGTCTACTTGAGAATCGTAACTTCAGTAAAATATTTTATATCACAAACAGCTACTTGTGATTATACTCATAAAGAGCATCTCTGAGCCCTGGTTCACACTGATGTGGTGTAGAATTTGCAGCGTTTTCAGTGCAAATGCTGCACCGCATCAGAATCGCACCCCATTCATGTGAACAGGTGTGTATGATAAGTTAACAACACCCCGAAAGCGATCTGCAAAATGCACTGCGATGTGCAGAATAGGATCGCATGGGTGTGAATACCTATGCAATCCGATTCTAGTGCGGACCAAAAAATAGGTCCTGCATGTTTTGGGTGTGAGTGCGGTGTGAATAGAGCCATGCAAAATGTTTGGCTCCAATCGCACCCCACACAAATCGCATGTGATTTGCACAGGAATGCGGTGTGGTTCCTGTACAATACACATGCAATATACCACACTGCATATATGTGAACCCAGGCTCAAAGTGAAGTCCAGGGCAGCTCTGGTAACACAGGTGAACAGATGGAGGGATCCAAAGCTCAAAGGCATGGGAGGGGGCACTGAAACTGGGGTACTCTGGCAATTGAAGAGGGGCTCCCGACAGTAGCTGGTACCTTTATGGAAACTGCATATTAGGTTTTGGCCTGGCTGCCTGAATGCCGGTTCTGACAGTGGAGGGGCACTCACCTGGCTGCAGATCACTTGCCCAGCTTCATCTGCCACATTAGGTTTGTCTGAGCTGTTGAGGGAGAGAAGCTGAGTAATTTATTTTCTCTAGGCATGTCCAGGAACCCAGGGAATTGTGGGAAAATTAGTTAAAGATGCCTGCACCTTCATCTGAGTATGGAGAGTAAAGGGCACTACACTACACTCCTACCTGGAATTTCACTGACAAGATTCTCTATCTACAATCTCATGTGTACTGTTGTATAACTTATCTATCCCTCTCACTACTGCTCCTCTGAAAATCTCTTAAAAGTTAAAGTAAACCTTTCTTGATCTAAAGTTATTCTAAGGTAACAGGGCTGTTAAGGTGTAGGCACCTACTTTAGTCTTCATATTGGTCTCTGTGTGCTTGTGGAACCTCTTAAATCCTAGGTCAAGGCTTTACAGGAGCCCACTGTTTTTAATTTTAAATTTAAGCCATAGTCCCTTCTAAAATTAAACCTCAATACTGTCAACCTCTTCTGCCCACTGATCTTCTGGCATTATGCAGTTGTACGATATTGAGTGGGGCAGAAGATGACATCTACAGCTACCTGCACATACACTCAGAAGCCTCCCAAACCCTCCTCTATTGGCCAAATGCTGTGACATTCTAACAGGCAAAGCTTGGATACTTCTGGGAAGAGTTGTAACTTTCCACTATGCCCTGTCCTAGCCATTCTTATTGACCCCCCACTATGGTAGGCAGCCAAACTGTTGGATAAGAAAGTGTAGGACATAGAAAAGGGCAGGTGAGCTTCAGCAAAAAAAAATTTCAAGGCTTTGTTTCTCAGAACAGCCCTGCATTTTGGCTATGAAAAGGGGATTTTGAAGGCCATTGCTTATAGCTGTAATGTTTAACTACCATCAAGCTGTCTTTAACTAGAAATTACAAATTTTAAAACTGATCTCCAGTAAAAGTGAAAATGCCGTCTTGCATTGGAGCATGGTCCACACTGCAAGGGTTAAATGATCATTGCTGTCTAGGGGACATTGAAAAGCACGTATCTGTTTCAGGCTCCTCCATTCTGCTAGACCGGTGCCTGCAGCATATTCTCCTCTGCAGAATGGCAATCTAAGGTCCTGACATCATCAAGTAATAGTCCTGAATTGGACATGAGGATGCTGAGGAACAGTGCATCGGTGAAACATGGGGGAATACTGTCTGCCAGGGGAGCAGGGGATAAAGTAATAAAAAAATGTTTCTGTGCCCTAGACAGAAATGAGCGGTTGACCCCTGCAATGGGGGCACACCCCCACTGCAAGGGAGGACCAGCACTTTTATTCTTCCTAGGTTTGGGCTTTAAAGTGATTGTAAATGATTACATTTTATTTTTTAAAAATAACAAATATGTTATACCTACCTGCTCTGTGTAATAGCTTTGCACAGAGCAGCCCTTATCCCCCTCTTCTCAGGTCCCCCACTGGCGCTTCCACCCCCCCCGAGTGCTCCCATACTAAGCCGCTAAGGACACTCATGCTGGCTTACTCCCAAGCTGGCTATGTGTCCCACCCCCTGATCCCTCCTTACTGACTGTGGTTGACTGTGCCTTCTGCTGCTGTCTCTGAGTCAATGAGGAAGGAGAGAGCCGAGAGAGCCACTGCACTGAGATTGGGCTCAGGTGAGTAAAAGGGGACTGGGGGAGGGGGAGCTGCATGCAGAAGGTTTTTTACCTTAATGCATAGAATGCATTAAGGTAAAAAACATTCTGGTTTTAGAACAACTTTAACATTTTTGTTATAACTTGTTGTAGTGCCGCATACTGTTCACCAAATTATGTTTCAATATGAAGTGATTGATTACCTGCTTCATATTTCACAAGATATAAACCCTTTAACACACATCTGTCAATGAAGCCTAGACCAATGTTCAGCTAATGTACAACTGACTTATAAGGCCAAACAGAAGTAACACAAGCTGGGGTTTGAAGTATTTTGCAAGGTCAGTATGACACCACAGAGTTATGTACTGCTACTTTATGTGGAAGTGTTGGTTTAGATATATTATTCATCACTACAGGTTTACCTCAGTCGGAAAAGGAGCATTACCTATGTACCTACACTTTAACATGAAAGAGCTGTTTGGAAAATGAGTTAATACAGATATAAAAACTTTTCCTACAAAGCATGGCATGTGTAAGGCTTAAAATACGTGCAGCCACACATGTAACAGAAGTTGTCACAGCTCCCTTCCCGTCTCGCAATGTGTTAACATTCTGCAAGCGCTCTGTGGTATAAGACTGTAGATCATTTCTTAGAATGTGGAAGCTAGTTCATAGAAAGATCTGAGACCGCTTTATCAGTCGCATGCAGAGAACCCTGCTTCTACTTCCCTGAAAGCATACTGTGACCTTTAAAATCAGTGTGAATGATGCTTGCCTAGCCACTGTGTGTTCATATACGGTAATTTCAATTATGTCATGTTTTATAGAGCGATAGATAGATAGATAGATAGATAGATAGATAGATAGATAGATAGACAGATAGAATCAATTAGTTCAGTGGAAGAATGTCTAGCCACTGTATGTACATATAAAATCCTTCCAATTTATATTTTATAGATAGATTGATAATGCTTATGTCTCTCTCTCTCTGAAAAGTTATCCCAGGGGTTACTGGAATACTAGGAAAGCAAGTGTGGCAAGGAAAGGTGCCATGGCTGAATGTTCTTGATAGAGGAGTTAGCTACCATTAGAGCCTCTCCAGAGCAGACTTTCACAACCTTTTTACCACAGAGGAACCCCTACACTCATTTATAGGTCTTGGGGAACCCTTACTAAAACCAATTTATCGTTGGTCAATGGGAAAAAGTGCCCATTACGTTGGTAGTCAGTAGGAGAAATAAAAGCCTTACAGTGGTGGTCAGGTGGCCACCCTTACAGACAGCCAAAAAGGTACTTGGTGTCATGCTGTTGGTCTGCCAAGTGGTGTTGGTCCCAGAATTTTGCAGGCACCACCAAATAGGAGGCCAATCAGCCACAGCTCAGGGAATCCCTAGTATCCTCTGTAGAAACCCTAGGGTTCCATGGAATTCTGGTTGAGAATGGCTGCTCTTCAGTCTCTCTCAGCCTTTCAGAGTCTTAAAAAACCTTTAGGAAGCCAAAGCAATTTTGCTCTTCAGAGAGACACCCTGGGACAGCAGTCTCAGCATGTAAGAACTGTTATTTTGTGCATCTGTTTTGTTAGAAGTGGATAGACTAGTGTAAACATGTGTAAAAAAAACACAGATAGATTTGGGCAACCATATTAACTTATTGCAAACTGTATCTTTTCAATAATTGTGAATGTGCTGCGATTATGTAGACTATTTCTATGCATGTGGAAGTTGTATGAGGAAATTAGGGGAAGTTGCAATCTGTGCTTGAGTTTCCTTTAAGTTTTCTTGTGTTCTGTGTATCATACCTAGTAGCAAATGTCACAGAATGCCTGCTAAAACATTTTAAAATTAGTCTCAGGGACTTACGTTCCGTGGCTAAATTCCACCAACATTCAATTGTATGTAGCACACTCCTAGATACTGTAGGTGCTAGGAGTAGATAGATATAGTTCTGGCTCATTGTATCCAGTGGAGCCGCATTTTTTGTTGTTAGGCAAATTTAGTTGTCTCGGTGTAATCAGTGTGGCTACAATTTCTGAGTTAGGCAAATTTAGCTCTAATGCAATGTAGTCAGTGCAGCTGCATGATATTGGTTAGGTCTGTTCAGTGTCTCAAGGGCTGCAGATTTAATTGCTCTCACCCTGTATCCCCAGAACCCCCTCAGTTCTGGAACATATGAGTGGAGTAATGTAAATGGGCAGCATGAATTATACTGTCCCAGCTAATATTTGTGAGCCCTGCACAGATGGCTGCTGGAATTGGATATAATAGTTTGAGACCTGGGGAAGTCTTGTCTTGTCCTGCAGGGGAGCCTGGAGGGCCCGCTGCCCTCTGACCAGTCCTCCCATGTGCTTCCTGTTCGTGATGCCTCAACTGGGCAAGCTGATAGGCCTGGATGCTGAAAGTGGCTGGAAGCTGACTGAAGGGCTGTTGTCTGAGCATCTACTCTAAGGTCACTGGTAAAGATGTCTGAAGGATTTTGACTGGAGGCAACCATCATCTGAGGACATTTATGAGTACAGACTGGTGTGCGAGATCCTAGAAACAGTTGGCTGCTGCCACCTTTCTGGTACTAAAGAGTCAACTGTGTGTGCAAAGGGGTACTGGCTGGAGTCTTGAAGAGCTGTGTCCATCTGGTTCTGTGTGAAGGGACTCTGCTCAAGTTGCTTAACCTCTTCACGCCTGCCGACCGCAAATGTGCGGCCTCCTGGCGTCTGGGCATAGACACCGAGCTACCGCACATTTGCGTTCTATTAAAAAAGAACATATGTGCTGAGAGTGCGTGCCCTGCACATATCCGGTACTCACGGAAAGGTCCTCTTTCGATCGGGACCTTTACCAATCATGTGACCGCCGTGACAGCGTGTCACGGCAGTCACATGGCCCTAAACCCTGCCCCGCCTCCTGGCTTTTGAAACCCTTAAAGGAGGCGCCAGTGCGAAGGGGTTAAAGAAGGAAGTTGTGTGCCTTTTATTTGCTTCTACAAAGCCATGTTCACTACCTTCCCCTACACGGACTTTGCTTACAGTTCTACAGAAGAAAGTTCAGTGTCCTCCTCTTGTACATAGTTCTTTTTGGAGTATCCCACTCATCTCTGTCCCTATCCAAGTTATCCCTAAAAATAAAAACACCAAAAGAATTACCCTGGACTTCTTATTGAGCCATAGAGTGACTGTGTGCCTAGTTGTGGGGCAAAGTTGGGAAAAGAGCTCAGGAACCTATTAAACTACTGGCTCTTACGGGGGTACTGTAACATATATAATGAGACTGCCTCGGTTGCCAGTAAAGTCTCTCTCATTTGACAATGAGATGACAGTTGATGAAACTAAAGTCAGGGAAAGTCAGGTCCCTGAAAAAAACATATAAAATCTAAATCAGAGGGGCACAGAAAAGGCCCTTGTGAATGATAAATATAATACTAGGCATCTTGAGAATGCTGTTAGGCAAGACTGTTGGCTTTAAAGCCCAACTTCAGGATAAACATAACCCCCCTCCCAGCCCTCCCTTCCACTTCCCTGTAGCTGATCGCAGCGTTAACAAAAACGACCTCTCTAAATCTTGTTTGCATTTACCTGAACCCATGGCCATGTGATCATCCAGCACTGGATTATTTTTCTTACTTTTTGTTCCTGGAGGTGTCCTTCTTCCTGGTGTCCACATCACTTCTTGTACGATGTTGACAATTTCCATTGGCCTGCCAATGGGTGCGTCCTGTTATGATCATGAAGAGAGATTATGTTGGACACATGGGAGTGAAGAGGACTGGCTAGTGAGGCTTACAGGTTGCACCGGATTCATGATCCCATCAGCAGGAAATGGTGTCAGCAAAGGACCTGGATGGAGGGATTTGATTTTGGGTGAAGTTGGACTTTAAAGGTTAGGAATGGAGTACAGGTTGACTATGATGTATCAAAACAATTAATGGAAGTTGGTCATTAAGACCTCATCCCCAAACCTAGCTTCCTCACTGCAAATAAACACATGCATAATTGCATCTAACAGGGTTGTAATAGGTCACTGACTGCATTGCTAATGTACACTTACACCAAAAATATCTGGAAGCATTTAGCAATGTAAGGTAATCACAGGCAATATAGGGAATAGCACCATTGTGAGCCATATGTGCCATCTTAACTACCATCTTTGTCTCAGCTATACTTCTGTTTTATCTATACTGCTATTTGAATCTCTACACAGTCCTTTCTTTTTCTATAGTTACCAACATCTAATCAAGTCATTCATCACTCTAAAATATTAACTATACCCCAAAAGAGACACGGTTGGTACAAAGTCCAAGTTGGCCAAACATATTACAATTTTGTTCTACAATCTCAATCAGATTTACCAACACATATTCTAGTAAGAAGGCCCAAACCAACCTTTTTCAACCAGGGTTCCTTCAGATTTTGCTAGGGCTTGACTAATCTCCAGTGTAAAGGACATTTTTCCTCCAATTATCCACCAATGTGAGGGCCCTTGTCCTACTAACCCTTCTCCACTGACCTTTAAAATAGGGGGCACCTTTCCACTTACCACCATTTCAATAGATGCTCTTCTTCACTGGTTAATAATGTAAATTACATTCTTTACCTTTCCGTCAATGTGAGGAGTCACTTACTCCACTGGCCAATAACCAATGTGAGGAGGCCCTTCTCCACAGACCATCATTGTAGAGGGCAATTCTCTATGATCACCAATGTCAGGGGAAAATTGCAGTTTTCACTGTTTGCTTTTCTTGCCCGGTCATCATTTTTATCTTATTTTCATTTTTAGATAAAGCTTGGTTGTTCTAATTTTGTCTACTGATCATGTTCATTGTCTGTGAGTTGTAGATATAGAACTTTTTAGCAGGGAGTTCCCTGACACCTGAAAATGATTTCAAGGGTTCCTTTATGGTAAACCGTTTCAGAAAAGCTGGGCTAAAAAAATCCATTTAATTTAAATTTAAAGCAGACCTTTTTTAGCAAATCTAAAGGAGAATGTAAAATCAGAGTTGTAAATATATAGAGAATATTTTCACCCCAGCTACTGGATGGAGTGGTGATTTAAACCATCTCTTACAACTGTTTTCTGCTGTGGGTTTATCTGTTCCCATTTTTAGATAAAGGTCTTTAGTGCCTAGCCCACCAAGGGAATGTGTACCACCCATGGGATACATCCCACATGTTACAAAACAAATCCGTTCATTCATTAGTCAGAAAATGTGCAGTTTTTTTCTTAGATTTGGGTTGATTTTGAATTTATGGCTATGACTGACTCAATTTGTAAGGAAAATTAAAAAAACTTTTCAGCAGGATTTATGAGTCAAATAAAACTATGATACATGGATATGGTGATTAATGTATTCCAATCAAGTTTCATAAGGTGAGGCACATTTGGTGCATTACTGATACTTCCTTTACAGTCATTAAACAAACAATGCAAACAGTACAGCCGTAAACTATTTTACTAATATCTATGACAGACAGTTATGCCTGCTTTTGTCATTGCAATAGTGCCATGTGTGGTTTAAGTCTGATGACTCACATTACTGTGGCATTAAACCCCCAGTTTTTTAAGCACTTTCAGCAGCTGATTTAATCACTTACTAAGTATGCAACTTCTTTTAATCCTTGTCTATTCAGGGTGGCTCCTTTCTCTTGCAGCATCCTATGGAGCCATCCTTACATGCAGTTGTGTCACGCTATACAGTGTACATTAATAGAAACATACAGTCCTATAGTCTATAGTATATGTCTCCAAACTGTGGCCCAGGGGCTGGATGTGGCCCTTTGCTTGTTTTTATCCGGCCCTTGGGGGACTATTCCATCCACTGACTCCAGCATTGGGACATCATTCCTGCCAATGACACCAACAATGGAGCAAAAATCCTCCCATTTACACGAATGATAGTATACAATTCCACCTAATATCACTAACAATGGAGCACTATTCCTCCCAATGACATCAACGATGTGGCAATATTTCTCTTGCTGACACCTACAATGGGGCACAATTCCTTCCAAAAACACAAACGATATGGCACACTTCCTTCCACTGACACCAGCAGTTGGACACTAATCATTCCACTGACACCTATAGCAGAGCACAATTCCTCTCACTGACATCAGTGCTGGGATACAATTCCTTCCAATGACACCAACCATGGGGTGCTATTCCTCAAATTACCACCAGTGGTGGGGCACTGTTCCTCCCACTGACACCAATGACAAGCCACTATTCCACCCACTGACACCAGTTATGGGGAACAATTCCTCCCACTGACACCAACAAAGGGCCACAATTCTTTCCATTGACACCAGTGAAGGGGTACTATTCCTCCCACAGACACCAATGATGGAGAACTATTCCTTCCACTAACACCAAAGATGGGGTACGACTCCTCCCCTGATTCCAAAGATCGGGCGTTGTTTACTCCCAGTGAAGCCAGGACTTTTTCTTCTCTGACTTCTCGCAGTCCGGCCCCCCTAAAGCCTGAAAGACCTTTAACTGGCCCTTTGTTTAGAAAGTTTGGAGACCCCTGGTCTAGGATGACAAGGCACACTTCTGCCCCCCCCAAAACACACACTCACACACACTGCTCCCCTCTCTTCTCCAATCTAACAGTACAGTCTCCAGTCTAAGCTGTAGACTGTACTGTCTACTGTCTACTTTTTCCTGTGAAGACTTGAAGTTCAGAGAAGCAGCACTGAGAGGGCAGGAGCTGGAAGACGTGAAAGTGGTAGGGACAGTTTACGGTTTGTTCTTATATACTTGTCTGTTTGATCCTTTGCTCAGTAAATTTTATACACAGACACCTCCCTCACCAAGACCTGGTTTCATGTTGTAGGCGTATGGTTTTTCTCCTGTTATCCACATTGTATCATTAGTATGGCATAATCTGTGCACCTTCTGACATACCAACTATCTCGACACTTGGTACAGTTTTACTGTTTAACGCATAACCACATTTGACTTGCCTGTTATTGATTCCATACTTCTACCTGTATACATGACTGCAATTGTAACTGTATCTTCTAAAAACAAAAATGTTTTCAATAAAAATGTATTGAAAGGAATTGAAAGTGGTAAACTGCAAGTGCTAGGGTAAGAATTCTAACTAGTAGTTTAGTGGGGAATGATTATTTCATTGTGATCAAGGCAAGCCTAGGCTCAATTTAATAGAGAGAAAGACACAGGCTGGGGCTTTACTACAGAAATTAAGATACTTTAGAAGTGTAAAATTGGCCAGCAGCAGGACAGTTTTATTCACAGAGAATAGGCATAACCGGTGAATTTTTTACTCTGGAGATAGTTGATACTGCATTCTGGGCACCCCAAAAAAGACCCTAAAAATAAATTCAGAATTAAGAAATTGAACCCCCCCAAAAAAAAAAACTTAAAGCATTCCTGAAACAAAAGCCTACTTTATTTAAAGCAAAGCCTTGCAGGAAAAAAAAAGAACCCCTGAAACCAGTCTTTATTCTATACCAGCTGATTGGTTCAAAGGCCCTTGCAGTTCATTATGGCTTCAAAGCATTCAGCCAGATGAAATGCAGCTTTATTTCCGTGGGACTGAAAACAGGCAGAATTTACCTCATACCCATGGTAGACCAGAATCCGAACCAAATTCTGCATGACACCAGTCAATGTGTTGGTTTAGAGCGGTAATATTTTTAGATAGACTCTGTTGCCTTGTCCATCCAGGACAAAGGCTGGCCATACATTATACAATTATCTTGAGATTTTTGGTTTAGATTTAACAAAAACCATATAATAGGAGGTCAAACCTAACAACACTTTCAATTGTATTCAATTAGGCAGGCTCTTGCACTACATAATTGAAGGTAAATCTAAAGGAAATTAGACAGAAAACTGTATAGTGTATGGCCAACCCAAGTGAGAGTCTCTTTAAAGCCCAAACTGCTGCAAAATACCCAGTTCTTCCAGTTTAGGGTGAGTATGGGGAGTACAGGGTTTCATGTTTGGAGGAATGGAGCAGCAAGGAAGTGTAAAGAAGGTGAATATAGATGGGTTGGGGGTGGCTTTAAAGAGACTGTAACTTTGCCTTGTTTATTTAGGAAATATATCTAAACTACTTTGAACCACACAAGAATAATTCCCTTATCTTCTTGTAAATGTCATGTTCCTGCTCCCAGCAATGCCAGGTACTTTCTTGCATTAAGTTTCAGTGAAGGGTGGATGGAAAACTAAGAAGAGACTTATTTTTGCTTTATCATATGCATCAAAGGTCCCAGAATCAGGGGATGTCCAGGTAAATAAAATATCACAAAAATAACGGATCACACCATGCTGCTAGCCAACTGAAAGAATCTAACTGTAAACTATGTCTAACATTTAGAAGTCTTGGTTGCACCAAATCTGCAAAACTAGAAAATGTGCCACAAGTAGAGATGAGCGAAGTATTCAAAAATTCGATTCGACTGATTCGGCGAATTCGTGGAAAAATTTCGATTCGAGTCGAATATATTCGCTGCGAATTTAACTTATAAAAGGGTGTTTCTAGGCTTCAGAGAGCCTTTATATTAGTGCAGAACACTGTACCTTTAATTTAAATGCCCTTGGAGTCTGCTGGGGAAGAGAAATAATACTGACAGTCAGTATGACATGCAGATGAGTGCCGTCGATCTTAGAATCACCGCACACTTCACTCATTTGGGCAGTCACGGGGCCAAAACCAGAGTGTGGAGCCACAGTGTGGCGGTGGAGGCAGCAGCAATGGGAGGCCATACAGCACCCTATGACAAAAATGGAAACCACCAGCAGTGTGAGGAGACCTGAAAGTGGCACATGGCAGAGTGTGGCGATGGAGACAGCAGCAATGGGAGGCCGTACAGGGACCCATGACACACTCTGGACCTGGCAGCAGCATGAGGAGGCGGTATAGGGGCCCATGACAGATTACGGGCCTGGCAGCAGCATGAGGAGTCGGTACGGGGGCCCATGGCAGATTAGGGGCCTGGCAGCAGCTATGGGAGGCCCGTAATCTGCCAGCACCCTATGACAAAAAATGGAACACACCAGCAGTGTGAGGAGACCTGAAAGTGGCACATGGCAGAGTGTGGCGATGGAGACAGCAGCAATGGGAGGCCGTACAGGGACTCATGAGAGACTATGGACCTGGCAGCAGCATGAGGAGGCGGTATAAGGGCCCATGGCAGATTAGGGGCCTGGCAGCAGCTATGGGAGGCCCGTAATCTGCCAGCACCCTATGACAAAAAATGGAACACACCAGCAGTGTGAGGAGACCTGAAAGTGGCACATGGCAGAGTGTGGCGATGGAGACAGCAGCAATGGGAGGCCGTACAGGGACCCATGAGAGACTCTGGACTTGGCAGCAGCATGAGAAGGCGGTATAGGGGCCCATAGCAGATTAGGGGCCTGGCAGCAGCTATGGGAGGCCCGTAATCTGCCAGCACCCTATGACAAAAAATGGAACACACCAGCAGTGTGAGGAGATCTGAAAGTGGCACATGTTTGGGGCATGATTCATGGCGGATTTAGTCAGTTGTGTCAGGAACTGGTGGTTTGAAATCCAGACTAATCCACGCCTGATTCATTTTCACAAACGTGAGTCTCTCCACACTTTGGGTGGACAGTCGTGTCCTCCGCGGAGTTGCAATACCTCCTGCCGCACTAAACACGCGCTCCGATGCCACGCTACTGGCCGGGCATGACAGCCTTTCAAGGGCAAATTCAGCTAGTTGGGGCCAAAGGTCAAGTTTCGTTGCCCAGTAGTCAAGGGGATTGTCTACCTCGGTTGGCAGGGTGCTGTCCAAGTAGGCCTAAGCCTGTTGTTTGAGGTCCTGCTCCAGGTCCACCTGATGCTGCTGCTGCTGCGGCTGGTTAGTAGTTTCCTCACTGCGCTGGTGAAGAAAGCTACTCATCATCGACTGCAGACTGAGGCAGCTGCTGCTGGTGGAGCTGCCACTGCTCCTACCACCCCACCCCTCCCCTGCTGCCATGGCAGCGGAACGCGAGCACACAGGGCCCACAGTGTCTGAGGATGGACGTTGGCGCAGACAGGCAGAGACCAGCTGACTACATAGGTGGTTTTTATAGTACGTTATTTTGGCCTCCCTCTCAGCAGGTGTGAAAAAGGCCACCATTTTTGAACGGTAGCGAGGGTCCAACAAGGTGGACAGCCAAAAGTCATCCCTCTGTCTGATGGTTATTATTCGGCTGTCGGTACGCAAGCAAGCGAGCATGCTATGGGCCATTTGTGCCAAGGAATGCGAGGGACTCCCTGCCTCCATCTCCACAGCATACTGCCACGGTGCGTCTGGGTCCTCTGTCTCCTCTTCCTCCTCCTCTAGCAGATGCTCCTGCTCCTCCACTCCTGTCCGCTGAGTGGAAAAACCACCCATTTCACTCAATAATTCCTGAGCACCAATGTCCTCCTCTACCTCCTCCTCTTCTTCCTGTCCTGCCCCCACAGGGGTCATGTGGCGTTGAGATCTGTGCGCCACGTCTACCGCACCCTGACCAGCCATTGTTAACAGCATTTGTTCCAGGACGTGCAACAGAGGAATGACGTCGTTCATCCCATAGTCCTGCCGACTCACGAATAGCGTGGCCTCCTCAAAGGGCCTGAGCAAGCGCAGGTGTCACGCATGAGCTGCCAATGGCTGACATCTAAGTTACACAGGGAGTACCTTTATCCGCTTTTAACATAAGGAAATCTGTGATGGCCTTTTGCTGTTCGTAAAGGCGGTCTAACATATGTAGGGTTGAATTCCACCTTGTTGCAACGTCACAGCATGAGGAGTCGGTACAGGGGCCCATGGCAGATTACGGGCCTGGCAGCAGCAATGGGAGGCCCGTAATCTGCCAGCACCCTATGAAAAAAAATGGAACACTTCAGCAGTGTGTGAGGAGACCTGAAAGTGGCACATGGCAGAGTGTGGCGATGGAGACAGCAGCAATGGGAGGCCGTACAGGGACCCATGACAGACTCTGGACTTGGCAGCAGCATGAGGAGGCGGTATAGGGGCCCATGGCAGATTAGGGGCCTGGCAGCAGCTATGGGAGGCCCGTAATCTGCCAGCACCCTATGTCAAAAAATTGAACACACCAGCAGTGTGTGAGGAGACCTGAAAGTGGCACATGGCAGAGTGTGGCGATGGAGACAGCAGCAATGGGAGGCCGTACAGGGACCCATGACAGACTCTGGACTTGGCAGCAGCATGGGGAGGCGGTATAGGGGCCCATGGCAGATTAGGGGCTTGGCAGCAGCTATGGGAGGCCCGTAATCTGCCAGCACCCTATGTCAAAAAATTGAACACACCAGCAGTGTGTGAGGAGACCTGAAAGTGGCACATGGCAGAGTGTGGCGATGGAGACAGCAGCAAAGGGAGGCCGTACAGGGACCCATGACAGACTCTGGACTTGGCAGAAGCATGAGGAGGCGGTATAGGGGCCCATGGCAGATTAGGGGCCTGGCAGCAGCTATGGGAGGCCCGTAATCTGCCAGCACCCTATGTCAAAAAATTGAACACACCAGCAGTGTGAGGAGACCTGAAAGTGGCACATGGCATGAGACACTGTGGACCTGGCAGCAGCATGAGGAGGCGGTACAGGGGCCCATGGCAGATTAGGGGCCTGGCAGCAGCTATGGGAGGCCCGTAATCTGCCAGCACCCTATGTCAAAAAATTGAACACACCAGCAGTGTGTGAGGAGACCTGAAAGTGGCACATGGCAGAGTGTGGCGATGGAGACAGCAGCAATGGGAGGCCGTACAGGGACCCATGACAGACTCTGGACTTGGCAACAGCATGAGGAGGTGGTATAGGGGCCCATGGCAGATTAGGGGCCTGGCAGCAGCTATGGGAGGCCCGTAATCTGCCAGCACCCTATGTCAAAAAATTGAACACACCAGCAGTGTGAGGAGACCTGAAAGTGGCACATGGCATGAGACACTGTGGACCTGGCAGCAGCATGAGGAGGCGGTACAGGGGCCCATGGCAGATTAGGGGCCTGGCAGCAGCTATGGGAGGCCCGTAATCTGCCAGCACCCTATGTCAAAAAATTGAACACACCAGCAGTGTGAGGAGACCTGAAAGTGGCACATGGCAGAGTGTGGCGATGGAGACAGCAGCAATGGGAGGCCGTACAGGGACCCATGACAGACTCTGGACTTGTCAGCAGCATGAGGAGGCGGTATAGGGGCCCATGGCAGATTAGGGGCCTGGCAGCAGCTATGGGAGGCCCGTAATCTGCCAGCACCCTATGTCAAAAAATTGAACACACCAGCAGTGTGTGAGGAGACCTGAAAGTGGCACATGGCAGAGTGTGGCGAAGGAGACAGCAGCAATGGGAGGCCGTACAGGGACCCATGACAGACTCTGGACTTGGCAGCAGCATGAGGAGGCGGTATAGGGGCCCATGGCAGATTAGGGGCCTGGCAGCAGCTATGGGAGGCCCGTAATCTGCCAGCACCCTATGTCAAAAAATTGAACACACCAGCAGTGTGTGAGGAGACCTGAAAGTGGCACATGGCAGAGTGTGGCGATGGAGACAGCAGCAATGGGAGGCCGTACAGGGACCCATGACAGACTCTGGACTTGGCAGCAGCATGAGGAGGTGGTATAGGGGCCCATGGCAGATTAGGGGCCTGGCAGCAGCTATGGGAGGCCCGTAATCTGCCAGCACCCTATGTCAAAAAATTGAACACACCAGCAGTGTGTGAGGAGACCTGAAAGTGGCACATGGCAGAGTGTGGCGATGGAGAGAGCAACAATGGGAGGCCGTACAGGGACCCATGAGAGACTCTGGACTTGGCAGCAGCATGAGGAGGCGGTATAGGGGCCCATGGCAGATTAGGGGCCTGGCAGCAGCTATGGGAGGCCCGTAATCTGCCAGCACCCTATGTCAAAAAATTGAACACACCAGCAGTGTGTGAGGAGACCTGAAAGTGGCACATGGCAGAGTGTGGCGATGGAGACAGCAGCAATGGGAGGCCGTACAGGGACCCATGAGAGACTCTGGACTTGTCAGCAGCATGAGGAGGCGGTATAGGGGCCCATGGCAGATTAGGGGCCTGGCAGCAGCTATGGGAGGCCCGTAATCTGCCAGCACCCTATGCAAAAAATTTAACACACCAGCAGTGTGAGGAGACCTGAAAGTGGCACATGGCATGAGACACTGTGGACCTGGCAGCAGCATGAGGTGGCGGTACAGGGGCCCATGGCAGATTAGGGGCCTGGCAGCAGCTATGGGAGGCCCGTAATCTGCCAGCACCCTATGACAAAAAATGGAACACACCAGCAGTGTGAGGAGACCTGACAGTGGCACATGGCAGAGTGTGGCGATGGAGACAGCAGCAATGGGAGGCCGTACAGGGACCCATGACAGACTCTGGACTTGGCAGCAGCATGAGGAGGCGGTATAGGGGCCCATGGCAGATTAGGGGCCTGGCAGCAGCTATGGGAGGCCCGTAATCTGCCAGCACCCTATGTCAAAAAATTGAACACACCAGCAGTGTGTGAGGAGACCTGAAAGTGGCACATGGCAGAGTGTGGCGATGGAGACAGCAGCAATGGGAGGCCGTACAGGGACCCATGACAGACTCTGGACTTGGCAGCAGCATGAGGAGGCGGTATAGGGGCCCATGGCAGATTAGGGGCCTGGCAGCAGCTATGGGAGGCCCGTAATCTGCCAGCACCCTATGTCAAAAAATTGAACACACCAGCAGTGCGAGGAGACCTGAAAGTGGCACATGGCATGAGACACTGTGGACCTGGCAGCAGCATGAGGAGGCGGTATAGGGGCCCATGGCAGATTAGGGGCCTGGCAGCAGCTATGGGAGGCCCGTAATCTGCCAGCACCCTATTACAAAAAATGGAACACACCAGCAGTGTGAGGAGACCTGAAAGTGGCACATGGCATGAGACACTGTGGACCTGGCAGCAGCATGAGGAGGCGGTATAGGGGCCCATGGCAGATTAGGGGCCTGGCAGCAGCTATAGGAGGCCCGTAATCTGCCAGCACCCTATGACAAAAAATGGAACACACCAGCAGTGTGTGAGGAGACCTGAAAGTGGCACATGGCAGAGTGTGGCGATGGAGACAGCAGCAATGGGAGGCCGTACAGGGACCCATGACAGACTCTGGACTTGTCACCAGCATGAGGAGGCGGTATAGGGGCCCATGGCAGATTAGGGGCCTGGCAGCAGCTATGGGAGGCCCGTAATCTGCCAGCACCCTATGTCAAAAAATTGAACACACCAGCAGTGTGTGAGGAGACCTGAAAGTGGCACATGGCAGAGTGTGGCGATGGAGACAGCAGCAATGGGAGGCCGTACAGGGACCCATAACAGACTCTGGACTTGGCAGCAGCATGAGGAGGCGGTATAGGGGCCCATGGCAGATTAGGGGCCTGGCAGCAGCTATGGGAGGCCCGTAATCTGCCAGCACCCTATGTCAAAAAATTGAACACACCAGCAGTGTGTGAGGAGACCTGAAAGTGGCACATGGCAGAGTGTGGCGATGGAGACAGCAGCAATGGGAGGCCGTACAGGGACCCATGACAGACTCTGGACTTGGCAGCAGCATGAGGAGGCGGTATAGGGGCCCATGGCAGATTAGGGGCCTGGCAGCAGCTATGGGAGGCCCGTAATCTGCCAGCACCCTATGTCAAAAAATTGAACACACCAGCAGTGCGAGGAGACCTGAAAGTGGCACATGGCATGAGACACTGTGGACCTGGCAGCAGCATGAGGAGGCGGTATAGGGGCCCATGGCAGATTAGGGGCCTGGCAGCAGCTATGGGAGGCCCGTAATCTGCCAGCACCCTATTACAAAAAATGGAACACACCAGCAGTGTGAGGAGACCTGAAAGTGGCACATGGCATGAGACACTGTGGACCTGGCAGCAGCATGAGGAGGCGGTATAGGGGCCCATGGCAGATTAGGGGCCTGGCAGCAGCTATAGGAGGCCCGTAATCTGCCAGCACCCTATGACAAAAAATGGAACACACCAGCAGTGTGTGAGGAGACCTGAAAGTGGCACATGGCAGAGTGTGGCGATGGAGACAGCAGCAATGGGAGGCCGTACAGGGACCCATGACAGACTCTGGACTTGTCACCAGCATGAGGAGGCGGTATAGGGGCCCATGGCAGATTAGGGGCCTGGCAGCAGCTATGGGAGGCCCGTAATCTGCCAGCACCCTATGTCAAAAAATTGAACACACCAGCAGTGTGTGAGGAGACCTGAAAGTGGCACATGGCAGAGTGTGGCGATGGAGACAGCAGCAATGGGAGGCCGTACAGGGACCCATAACAGACTCTGGACTTGGCAGCAGCATGAGGAGGCGGTATAGGGGCCCATGGCAGATTAGGGGCCTGGCAGCAGCTATGGGAGGCCCGTAATCTGCCAGCACCCTATGTCAAAAAATTGAACACACCAGCAGTGTGTGAGGAGACCTGAAAGTGGCACATGGCAGAGTGTGGCGATGGAGACAGCAGCAATGGGAGGCCGTACAGGGACCCATGAGAGACTCTGGACTTGGCAGCAGCATGAGGAGGCGGTATAGGGGCCCATGGCAGATTAGGGGCCTGTCAGCAGCTATGGGAGGCCCGTAATCTGCCAGCACCCTATGTCAAAAAATTGAACACACCAGCAGTGTGAGGAGACCTGAAAGTGGCACATGGCATGAGACACTGTGGACCTGGCAGCAGCATGAGGAGGCGGTACAGGGGCCCATGGCAGATTAGGGGCCTGGCAGCAGCTATGGGAGGCCCGTAATCTGCCAGCACCCTATGACAAAAAATTGAACACACCAGCAGTGTGAGTAGACCTGAAAGTGGCACATGGCAGGGGCATGATTCATGGCGGATTTAGTCAGTTGTGTCAGGAACTGGTGGTTTGAAATCCAGACTAATCCACGCCTGATTCATTTTCACAAACGTGAGTCTCTCCACACTTTGGGTGGACAGTCGTGTCCTCCGCGGAGTTACAATACCTCCTGCCGCACTAAACACGCGCTCCGCTGCCACGCTACTGGCCGGGCATGACAGCCTTTCAAGGGCAAATTCAGCTAGTTGGGGCCAAAGGTCAAGTTTCGTTGCCCAGTAGTCAAGGGGATTGTCTACCTCGGTTGGCTGGGTGCTGTCCAAGTATGCCCAAGCCTGTTGTTTGAGGTCCTGCTCCAGGTCCACCTGATGCTGCTGCTGCTGCGGCTGGTTACTAGTTTCCTCACTGCGCTGGTGAAGAAAGCTACTCATCATCGACTGCAGACTGAGGCAGCCGCTGCTGGTGGAGCTACCACTGCTCCTACCACCCCACCCCTCCCCTGCTGCCATGGCAGCGGAACGCGAGCGCACAGGGCCCACAGTGTCTGAGGATGGACGTTGGCGCACAAAGGCAGAGACCAACTGACTACATAGGTGGTTTTTATAGTACGTTATTTTGGCCTCCCTCTCAGCAGGTGTGAAAAAGGCCACCATTTTTGAACGGTAGCGAGGGTCCAACAAGGTGGACAGCCAAAAGTCATCCCTCTGTCTGATGGTTATTATTCGGCTGTCGCTACGCAAGCAACCGAGCATGCTATGGGCCATTTGTGCCAAGGAATGCGAGGGACTCCCTGCCTCCATCTCCACAGCATACTGCCACGGTGCGTCTGGGTCCTCTGTCTCCTCCTCCTCCTCCTCTAGCAGATGCTCCTGCTCCTCCACTCCTGTCCGCTGAGTGGAAAAATCACCCATTTCACTCAATAATTCCTGAGCACAAATGTCCTCCTCTACCTCCTCCTCTTCTTCCTGTCCTGCCCCCACAGGGGTCATGTGGCGTTGAGATCTGTGCGCCACGTCTACCGCACCCTGACCAGCCATTGTTAACAGCATTTGTTCCAGGACGTGCAACAGAGGAATGACGTCGTTCATCCCATAGTCCTGCCGACTCACGAATAGCGTGGCCTCCTCAAAGGGCCTGAGCAAGCGGCAGGTGTCACGCATGAGCTGCCAATGGCTGACATCGAAGTTACACAGGGGAGTACCTTTATCCGCTTGTAACATCAGGAAATCGGTGATGGCCTTTCGCTGTTCGTAAAGGCGGTCTAACATTTGTAGGGTTGAATTCCACCTTGTTGCAACGTCGCAGATCAGGCGATGCTGTGGAATTCCGTTCTGCCGCTGCAGCTCAAGGAGGGTGTGCTTTGCGGTGTAGGAATGGCTGAAATGCATGCAAAGTTTACGTGACATTTTAAGGATGTCTTGCAGTGGGATGGTGGATTTTAGGAACCGCTTGACAACCAGATTGAACATGTGAGCCATGCATGGCGCTTGGCACAACCTTCCTTGACGCAGAGCAGACACCATGTTCTTTCCGTTGTCGGTCAACATGGTTCCGATTTTGAGTTTGCGCGGAGACAGCCATCTGTCGATTTCTCTGTTCATTACACTGAGAAGTTCCTCCCCTGTGTGACTACGTTCGCCAAGGCATACCAGGTGCAGCACAGCGTGACACCGTTGCGCCCTGCACATGTGATATGCCGGTCGGGTAATGGGACTTGGCACGGGGGTGGCGGCTGAGGACACGAAGGAAGAAGAGGTGGTAGAGGCGGACATCTTTTGTGGACCAAGGACGTGCAAACGTGGAGGCAAAAGCGGCGTGACCTGTCCAAGTTGCTGGTGCGGCTGTGACGGCACCACGTTCACCCAGTGGGCCGTAAATATCATGTACTGTCCCTGACCGTAGTTACAGCTCCACACGTCGGCGCTGCCGTGCACTTTGGCAGAGACCGACATGCTCAAAGACTGGCCCACCATCTCTTCTACATGGGAATGCAGGGCTGGCACTGCCTTTTTGGCAAAGAAATGACGGCTTGGCACTCTCCACCGCGGCGCGGCACAAGCCATCATTTCTCGGAAAGGTGCTGAGTCCACCACTTGGAAAGGGAGGGACTGCAGCACCAGCAACTTGGACAGGAGGACGTTCAGCTTTTGCACCGTCGGGTGCGTGCTCGCAAACTGTTGTCTCTTGGAAACGGATTCCAAGAAAGACTGCTGACGGAATCCGTGAACAGGAGTAGCAGGAGAAGGAGCATCTGAACGAGCGGAAGATGGCAACGAGCGACAACTCCCCTCAGCAGAGGTGTTGGAGCCTTGACTGGCTGATAGAGGGCGATTGACGTAGGGTGACGGAGCAAGTAACGGAGCGGGTGATGGAGCGGGGGCTGGGGCGGGCAGAACCGCCGTATCTTTATCACGGTTTTCCCAGGCCACCAAATGGCGACGCTGCATATGCTGCCGCAACGCTGTAGTCCCAACATGGGCCCCCTGGCCACGCTTGACTTTCTGGCCACATAGTCGACTACTGGCTACGTTTACTTCCTCGGGCGGTTTGACAAAAAATTGCCACACCGCCGAGTAGGAAACTTTGCCCCCGATACTCCTCACTGGCTGACTGCTGCTTCCTCCGTGCACACCGGCACCACTACTGGCCGTGGTGGTAGGCTGCAGTGGAGCTGGTGCTGTACTCCGTGGCCGTTTGCCTCCACTGACACTGCTGCGACCCTGCTGCCTCCTGGGCAACCCACCGACTGTTTTGCTCGCTGCCAAGCTGCCACCCTCTTCTCCTGATGATGCGGAAGCAATAGCCTGATGACGACGAGGCTGCCAAGTGCGATCAGCCTCATCATCATCAATTAGGGTCTCCGCCTCACTACTAGCCCCCTCGGCTGCGTGTGGGTCAGGAGACAGACCTGTCTCTAGACCGGCTACCGAGCCACTCTCCTCGCCACTACTTCTTCGCCTGGCTGCTGAAGAGGCGGATGTCTCCCCCCGTTCCTGACCGCCCTCTGTTAGCTCTTCCTCACTGTACAGTGGGGCTGAGCCCACAGCATGCGATACTTCGCTTGGTGAGGGAACACCAAAGGACAGGGGCAGGTAGAGGACACGTGATTTCAGTGGGCTTGCTCCCGGGCCATGCCAACTAACGGTTGTGTCTGACGTACCCACCGACCGTTGGCTGTAGGTGTCAGAGGTGACCTGGGAAGAGGAAGACGACCGAGCCAACCAATCGATGACGGCAGGGTTGTCGGTGGAGACACGACCGCTGGATGACACCAGGAGCACTGGCCTCTGGCTGCGAATAGTGCTGCCTCGACCCCTTCCTCTGCTGCCACGTCTGCTCGCTCCTAAAACATTGCCTCCTCTGCCACTCCTCTGCATGTCGTCTGACATACTCTTTAATTAAACGATTCTGTGTCCCTGAGTAACAATTCTGTGTCTATCCCTGAGTAACAATTCTGTGTGCCTGAGTAACGTTTCTGTGGCCCTAAGTAACAGTTCTGTGGCCCTCAGTAACAATTCTGTGTCCCTCAGTAACAATTCTGTGTCCCTCAGTAACAATTCTGTGTCCCTCAGTAACAATTCTGTGTCTGTCCCTGAGTAACAATTCTGTGTCCCTAAGTAACGTTTCTGTGGCCCTGAGTAACAATTCTGTGTCTGTCCCTGAGTAACAATTCTGTGTGGGGAAAGAACAAAAAGAGGGCGCACAGGCCTAGTGCATTACCATAAAAAATGTTTAATAAAAAATAAAGTAGGTGTTGTACTCACAAACGCCAATATAGTCAAGGCACATCATAGAAGAACAGCTGGATCAACACCGCGCTGAGTAACAGTCCACAATAGGGAGTTTAGACATCCAAAAGGCTGAGTCCACAATAGGGAGTTTAGACATCCAAAAGGCTGACGTGTTTCGAGGACTTGCCTCTTCCTCAGAGCCAGTGGCTCTGAGGAAGAGGCAAGTCCTCGAAACACGTCAGCCTTTTGGATGTCTAAACTCCCTATTGTGGACTGTTACTCAGCGCGGTGTTGATCCAGCTGTTCTTCTATGATGTGCCTTGACTATATTGGCGTTTGTGAGTACAACACCTACTTTATTTTTTATTAAACATTTTTTATGGTAATGCACTAGGCCTGTGCGCCCTCTTTTTGTTCTTTCCCCATTCAGTATATTTGGATTCCCCCGGTCCATTTGAGGGCAGCAAGGTGTGCATGTTCCAGGACATTCTTAATGTGGTTGTAGCATCGAGTCCATCCCCAAGCGCAGGAGCATTTGTGTTTGCTAACAATTCTGTGTCCCTGAGTAACGTTTCTCTGGCCCTAAGTAACAGTTCTGTGGCCCTCAGTAACAATTCTGTGTCCCTCAGTAACAATTCTGTGTCTGTCCCTGAGTAACAATTCTGTGTCTGTCCCTGAGTAACAATTCTGTGTCTGTCCCTGAGTAACAATTCTGTGTCCCTCAGTAACAATTCTGTGTCCCTCAGTAACAATTCTGTGTCCCTCAGTAACAATTCTGTGTCCCTCAGTAACAATTCTGTGTCCCTCAGTAACAATTCTATGTCCCTCAGTAACAATTCTGTGTCCCTGAGTAACAATTCTGTGTCTGTCCCTGAGTAACAATTCTGTGTCCCTAAGTAACGTTTCTGTGGCCCTAAGTAACGGTTCTGTGGTCCTCAGTAACAAATCTGTGTCCCTCAGTAACAATTCTGTGTCTGTCCCTGAGTAACAATTCTATGTCCCTAAGTAACGTTTCTGTGTCCCTAAGTAACGATTCTGTGGCCCTAAGTAACGATTCTGTGGCCCTAAGTAACGTTTCTGTAGCCCTAAGTAACGTTTCTGTGGCCCTAAGTAACGTTTCTGTGGCCCTAAGTAACAGTTCTGTGGCCCTCAGTAACAGTTCTGTGGCCCTCAGTAACAGTTCTGTGGCCCTCAGTAACAATTCTGTGGCCCTCAGTAACAATTCTGTGTCTGTCCCTGAGTAACAATTCTGTGTCCCTAAGTAACGTTTCTGTGGCCCTAAGTAACGGTTCTGTGGCCCTCAGTAACAATTCTGTGTCCCTGAGTAACAATTCTGTGTCTGTCCCTAAGTAACAATTCTGTGGCCCTAAGTAACGTTTCTGTGGCCCTAAGTAACGTTTCTGTGGCCCTAAGTAACGTTTCTGTGGCCCTCAATAACAATTCTGTATCCCTCAGTAACAATTCTGTGTCTGTCCCTGAGTAACAATTCTGTGTCCCTAAGTAACAATTCTGTGGCCCTAAGTAAAGTTTTTGTGGCCCTAAGTAACGTTTCTGTGGCCCTAAGTAACGATTCTGTGGCCCTAAGTAACGTTTCTGTGGCCCTAAGTAACGTTTCTGTGGCCCTAAGTAACGATTCTGTCTCCCTAAGTAACGTTTCTGTGGCCCTAAGTAACGTTTCTGTGGACCTAAGTAACAATTCTGTGTCTGTCCCTAAGTAACAATTCTGTGGCCCTAAGTAACGTTTCTGTGGCCCTAAGTAACGGTTCTGTGGCCCTAAGTAACGGTTCTGTGGCCCTAAGTAACGGTTCTGTGTCCCTCAATAACAATTCTGTATCCCTCAGTAACAATTCTGTGTCTGTCCCTGAGTAACAATTCTGTGTCCCTAAGTAACGTTTCTGTGGCCCTAACTAACGATTCTGTGGCCCTAAGTAACGTTTCTGTGGCCCTAAGTAACGTTTCTGTGGCCCTCAGTAACAAATCTGTGTCCCTCAGTAACAAATCTGTGTCTGTCCCTAAGTAACAATTCTGTGGCCCTAAGTAACGTTTCTGTGGCCCTAAGTAACGGTTCTGTGGCCCTAAGTAACGGTTCTGTGGCCCTCAGTAACAATTCTGTGTCCCTCAATAACAATTCTGTGTCTGTCCCTAAGTAACAATTCTGTGGCCCTAAGTAACGTTTCTGTGGCCCTAAGTAACGTTTCTGTGGCCCTAAGTAACGTTTCTGTGGCCCTAAGTAACAATTCTGTGGCCCTCAGTAACAAATCTGTGTCCCTCAGTAACAATTCTGTGTCTGTCCCTAAGTAACAATTCTGTGGCCCTAAGTAACGATTCTGTGGCCCTCAGTAACAAATCTGTGTCCCTCAGTAACAATTCTGTGTCTGTCCCTAAGTAACAATTCTGTGGCCCTAAGTAACGTTTCTGTGGCCCTAAGTAACGGTTCTGTGGCCCTCAGTAACAATTCTGTGTCCCTCAATAACAATTCTGTGTCTGTCCCTAAGTAACAATTCTGTGGCCCTAAGTAACGTTTCTGTGGCCCTAAGTAACGATTCTGTGGCCCTCAGTAACAAATCTGTGTCCCTCAGTAACAATTCTGTGTCTGTCCCTAAGTAACAATTCTGTGGCCCTAAGTAACGATTCTGTGGCCCTCAGTAACAAATCTGTGTCCCTCAGTAACAATTCTGTCTGTCCCTAAGTAATAATTCTGTGGCCCTAAGTAACATTTCTGTGGCCCTAAGTAACGATTCTGTGGCCCTCAGTAACAATTCTGTATCCCTCAATAACAATTCTGTCTGTCCCTGAGTAACAATTCTGTGTCCCTAAGTAACGTTTCTGTGGCCCTAAGTAACGTTTCTGTGGCCCTAAGTAACGATTCTGTGGCCCTAAGTAACGATTCTGTGGCCCTAAGTAACGTTTCTGTGGCCCTCGGTAACAATTCTGTGTCCCTCAATAACAATTCTGTGTCTGTCCCTAAGTAACAATTCTGTGGCCCTAAGTAAAGTTTCTGTGGCCCTAAGTAACGATTCTGTGGCCCTCAGTAACAAATCTGTGTCCCTCAGTAACAATTCTGTGTCTGTCCCTAAGTAACAATTCTGTGGCCCTAAGTAACGTTTCTGTGGCCCTAAGTAACAATTCTGTATCCCTCAGTAACAATTCTGTCTGTCCCTGAGTAACAATTCTGTGTCCCTAAGTAACGTTTCTGTGGCCCTAAGTAACGTTTCTTTGGCCCTAAGTAACGATTCTGTGGCCCTAAGTAACGTTTCTGTGGCCCTAAGTAACGTTTCTGTGGCCCTAAGTAACATTTCTGTGGCCCTTAGTAACAATTCTGTGTCCCTCAATAACAATTCTGTGTCTGTCCCTAAGTAACAATTCTGTGGCCCTAAGTAACGTTTCTGTGGCCCTAAGTAACGATTCTGTGGCCCTCAGTAACAAATCTGTGTCCCTCACTAACAATTCTGTGTCTGTCCCTAAGTAACAATTCTGTGGCCCTAAGTAACGTTTCTGTGGCCCTAAGTAACGATTCTGTGGCCCTCAGTAACAATTCTGTATCCCTCAGTAACAATTCTGTCTGTCCCTGAGTAACAATTCTGTGTCCCTAAGTAACGTTTCTGTGGCCCTATGTAACGTTTCTATGGCCCTAAGTAACGATTCTGTGGCCCTAACTAACGTTTCTGTGTCCCTAAGTAACGTTTCTCTGTCCCTAACTCTCTCCCTGCATACAGCCAGGTCTGCCTCTGTTGAATGACTGGAGGCAAATGGAGAATTCTAAAATGGCCGCCATTTATAGCTCGACCATTACACTGTGCTGGCTGGCTGCTGATTGGCTAATGCGATCACATGTCATGAATGAATGCATTATGGGTCAGCGCGCCTTGTCTGCGCGCTTTCCCAGACATCCCCGCTCCGTCGCCGCACATGTCGCCGCCATTTTAGGAAAAATTTCGATTCGCGCATCCGAAGTCTGCTTATTTTCGGATTCGACGCGAATCGAAATTTTCCTAATATTCGAAACGAATTCCACTTCGCCTACTTCGATTCGCTCATCTCTAGCCACAAGGTGTTTCTGTAATGTGTTCCCCATATATATAGAATTATATATTATAAGAGCGCCTATACTTGTGATATACTTTACATATTACTGTTTGTTACATTTCAATGGAGTAGTTTTTATTAGGAGACTTTTAAAGTTGAACTCCAGGAATCATTTGTAATGCATACTTACATTGGTCCAGCTTGGCAAAAAAGTAAGCCTAGTACACACTATCAGTTTTTTTTCGCTTAACCCACCAGCTGAATGAAAAGAAAACTGAAGAGCTTGGGAGGAGATCCTGTACTAAAAATCCACTGAGCTATTGTGTTCTGACAGGGGGACGGCCCCCCGCCAGAGCGCTTTCTACCATTGGCTGAGAGCTCTGACCAGATGCGGACTGGCAGACCTTTTTAGCTCATGCTACACATGGCCCTGCCCCTTCGACAGAAGTTGGACTGGCTGGAATACACACGGGCCGATTGTAGGCCAGTTTCTATTGAACATACCAATACCGCCCGGTATTCAGCCTTTGAATATGGGGCTTAAGTATGTATTATTCATACCTGATGGACCACTAGCAAGCTGGAAATCACTGTAGCAATCAGCACTACTACAGTGAAAGCCATGATCTTCAGGTTCCCATAGGGCGTCTCTCGGTTAGCACTGCCACTATCCATAAAACGTCTTGTATTTTTTCTCTGGCTATAAGGTGTTCTCTGAGTGGACAAGGTGCAGAGGAGGGTGGTGACACTTCTAGTATTCACTGAAAAAAAAAAGGCATTCAATAAATGGCGGGGGTGCCAAGCAAGCAATCCCTTGTCATCATGCTGTGGGGCATCACATAGAACAATCCATCCGCTCACACAGAACCTGAGCAGGACCTGGAAATTCACTGCTATCACTGTAGCAGCCCTGACTAATACAGTGATTTCCAACTTCCCCAGTGGTCCATCGGGTATGATCTGTAGATGATATACTGTGCCAAGCTGGACAAAGGTAAGTTTGCAATGCAAATATTTCCTGGAGTTCAGCTTTCAGTTACTAAGAGTCTCTATCTGGTTGCAAAATCATGAGCTATTGTTAGTTATACACATATGTATATTTTCCACAGAAAGTCCATGGATGTCGAAAGAAATGGATACCATACTCATCCAATAATGCATACACTGGCCTAATTTATAGGGGCCACCTTGCAAATTAAATTGTTATAATGTAATAAAAACATGTAAATATATATATATTGTACAATCATATCAGTCCCTGTTATCAAGTTGCTCCAATCTAAGGTCCCTAACTCACAATTATACATACACATACTAGGAACATTTTTAGACATGAGTCAATTAATCCACCAGCATGTCTTTGGATTGTGGAAGGAAATGGGAGTACCTGGAGGAAACCCACGCAGGCAAAGGAAGAACATGCAAACTCCATGCAGGTAGTGCCATGGTTGGGATTCAGATCAATGACCCTAGTGCTGCTAGGCAGAAGTGCTAACCACTCAACCAGGTTTCACAATCACAGTGTGCTTCCTCTGAGGATGTAGTTCTGGAAATTCCCTTAAATATTACACCAGAGATATGTCACAGACGTCTGCAGGATTTCCTCTCACTCTCACTGTTTTATTAAAATGTGGTAGGCTTTTGCAATTTTATTTCTATGTAATAAGCCAAAAGAATAAAAGAGAATTGCCACACCATGCTAAATACGTTTTTAAAGGGCTGGGTACGTTTTTTGAGATTGCTAGAATTATTGAGTACTGGGCAATTTTTGTATTGTGAATTTGCTGTGAGTTGTCCTACTTTAAACTTTGAAAGACAACACATTTGGTCAAACTTGAGATGGAAGTAGTCCAAAACAGAGTTGTCTAGTGAAGAATAATTGCAGTAGATTAACTTTGGGGAATGGGGTAAACAATCTGTATTTTACCATCATCATTATTATTATTATTATCATACAGTATATATAAAGCGCCAATAGTTCGCTCAGCGCTGTACATTACAAAGGGGGACAGAACATGTGACAGAACAACAACAATACAATGAAAAACATGAGAGGATCAAGGGCCCTGCTCTTTTGAGCTTACAATCTAGGAGGGAGGGGATGGTGGCACAGGAGGAGATAGCTGTGGGGGATGGGGTGGTAGGAAGAGTGGAGGAGGTTGGCAAGTTAGCAGGGGGTGGGGTAGGCTTCCCTGAAGAGGTGGGTTTTCAGGGTGCGCCTAAAGGAGAGGACAATAGGTGATATTCTGATGGGTTGGGGCAGGGAGTTCCAGAGGATGGGTGACACCCTGGAGAAGTCCTGGAGGTGGGCATGGGAGGAGGAGACCAGGGAACTAGAGAGAAGTTACACTTCAAAAGTAATCTAGTGGCGCATACATTAATAGTGCCGAAAAACTCCTATAAAATATATAAATAATATAAAAATGTCTTCCACATAAAAATATATATAAATTAATGAAATAGCAAAAAAATGATATATTCCAAAAGAAAAGTTCAAATAAATCAGTCTATAAAGCAATCACCACGTGAAGAAAACTTTTGAAGAAATTAAATGCATACATATGCATGCAGTGCTCCCCTCTCAGGTGTGCACTCACCAAAAAGTGTTGCCTCCCACTCTCGGGGTTGGCACACTAAGCTTATATAGACGGTTTCTCCAAGGACCAGATCAGGTCACTATGATGTTTTATTGTACTCTTTATTCTTGAAACATTGGAATCCCAGGATAAAACGCTCCCAAACTCCTCCTCACAATGCTCCACACTCCAATAACCATGTAGGAGAAAAAACGAGAGAACCCCAAATAGTGCAGTACCAACTACAAGAATTTATTGTCACAATAGAGTGCAACTTACAAGATGAGAATCAATAAAAAAGCCCAAAGATGTTGACTTTAGCAAGCGCTCAGTGTTAAGAAAGCCACACCAGTGTTCTCACCACTGTCGGCCCTCAATCTCTGACGCGGGTTCCGGTCGGTTTTTATTGATTCTCATCTTGTAAGTGGCACTCTATTGTGACAATAAATTCTTGTAGTTGGTACTGCACCATTTGGGGTTCTCTCGTTTTTTCTCCTGCATGGTTATTGAAGTGTGGAGCATTGTGAGGAAGAGTCTATGTGCCGGAGTTTGGGAGCGTTTTATCCTGGGATTCCAATGTTTCAAGAATAAAGAGTTCAATAAAACATCATAGTGACCTGATCTGGTCCTTGGAGAAACCGTCTATATAAACTTAGTGTGCCAACCACGAGAGTGGTTTTTGGTGAGTGCACACCTGAGAGGGGAGCACTGCACGTATATGTATGCATTTCATTTCTTCACAAGTTTTCTTCACGTGGTGATTGCTTTATAGACTGATTTATTTGGACTTTTCTTTTGGAATATATATAATTTTTTTGCTATTTCATTAATTTATATATATATATATTTATGTGGAAGAAATTTTTATATTATTTATATATTTTATAAGAGTTTTTCGGCACTATTAATTTATGCGCCACTAGATTAATTTTCAAGTGTATTTTTGCTAAGTCTTATATTTTAAAGTAGCAGCGTATTGGCTATATATAGATGTGATATAGTAGTGATAAACATCACTTATTTACACGTTTAGCACAGTTTGTTGGTCATAGACTTTCACTATTTTCACATCATCATTAATTGTCTAGAAATAATTGAATGCAGTTAAAAATCTATGAAAGGTTCTCTTGAAGTAAAAAAAAACAAACAAAAAAACTTTCCATTCCTGCTAGTTATTTGTCAGCTGTGCATATAAAACACCGCATTGCATTTTCTCTGGCTGATGTGTCTGTGTACATTATGGCTGATAATGATGTGAAAGCATGACAGGGCTGATATTTCCATGTCTGTGTATTGTGGTGTCACATGTAGGTACAGTAATTCTTGGAAATCATCTGTCACTGATAAGGCCTGAAGTGGTTTTCATAGATATTACAGTGACTAAACACTTTAAATCCAGGATAGTTCTTGTAAGGGTAAAGACTATAGAGAATAATAAATACAGACCATTTCTAAAATGTATGCAGTAATACGACTAATGAAACTAAACTGGAGATGTTGTCTAAAGCTATAACTTTACCTGTTGGACTCATTTTCTAACCTGTTTTCAAAGTTACATTTCCATTTCTCCAGTATTTATGACTTACTCCATAGATATCAAGATATAACTAAAAGCCTCATGGTCCAAACAGTGGAGAGAAAGGAACATGTCAATATAATGCAGCTGTATAGCTAAACCCATTAACTATTGCAGAGTGGTTTTCTACTATGTTTTAAGGTGGACACTTAATAGTGGTGGTATAGGGACAGAACTTCATGAGGTTATTATACTTCTTGAGTTACTTTATGGTTGAAAGAAAATGTATAGGAACAAGGAGCCAACTGAAAATTACAATGTATAGTATAGTGTATTGTATAATGTACATTACCTGGTATTAAATATACATGTTTACTGATATTTATTACAATTTAACCGATAAAACATTTTTTTTTAACTAACAATGTCACAGAAATTTAATTTGAATCCTGATAGGCCACCAGTAAATCAGGTTATGAGGGGTCACTGAAGAGGCAACATTCAAAACCTCCATGCAAATGTATTTGCTTCATGTTCACATATTAGAAAGTAAACTCAATTTTAAAAGTTAGCAGTTCTTGTAAAATCACAGTCCGCTAGATTATACTTTGCAAGGTATAATAGAAAATCTTCTTCCTAATACAGGTATATCCCATTACCATCCCTCAACCAACTCAACCACCATTCCAGTATCTAGCTAAATAAATGGCTAATGCCCCGTACACATGATAAGAAAATCGTACGAAACATTTATCGGAAGCACTAATTGAACGATTTGCTCTTTGCTGATGAGCAGGATGTTATAACCAATAACAATATTGTGAAGGAAAAAATGCGGTTGAACAACAGTGAAAAATGTTGTCGTTTCGCAAACGAACAACCGATTTTCTATGCAGTGGTATGACGGTCGTCCGAAAAAAATATATCAAGCGCTATCACGCATGAGCAGAAACAGAAGATGACCCGGATGTTTTAGTCCAAGGAATCTTTGTAAACACGAAAGAAAAATCCAAATGTTAAAAGTAGATTGGCCTAATGAGATAATGACACCAGAATGATGCATATTATATTTTATGTATCACTATTTATGTATATAGATAATGTAATAAACGATATTATACTCATTGCTGTTAATTGTTGTGTATATCGCTCGTTCTGGCCGGAAAGGTGTGGCTACAAGGTCACACACACACTGCATCACTTCCACTTGTACGGAAGACGTCAACACTACGTATTGCCCGACGAACGATTATTTTAGATTGGGTAATGTGGGCCACGATTTTGACCAACGAACAAATGCCTCTCGGTCATTGGATGACCGATCGGTCGATTTTCTAACCGTGTATTCCCACCTTAAGGATGGTCATGCATAGCTAGAATTATCTCCGAGATCAATAAATGATGAAAAGTCAATCACCATAGATCACAAATGCTGCATCCTGGGACAAACAAGGTAAACCAACTACTAGGGAACAGAAATAGTAAATGTTCATTTTTATTCTCCACTAGTAGTATAACGTTTCTCCATTCACCACCACAGTGCATGTAAAACCTCAGCATGTTGCGCCCACACCTCTGTAGTAACTGCCACTTTTCCATAACATAGAATGTAGGGTAAACTATCGGCAGTCTGTGTTGGAGTAACAAGACAAGGTCCTAGGCTTTATCCGCAGTTCTGCAAGTGACATCACACTTCTGCAAGTGACATCACACATATATTGTGATGAAGGATAGTCACCATGGTAAGAGGTACAATATGTCCCTGCATCAGAAATGTCTACATTCTATGAGGGCTGGACAGAAGTAATGCAAAAGTGGGCACTTCACTGTATGTGTAGCTCTGTCTCAGCTTTCTTCTCCTCCAATAAGCAAATGATTGAAGATATATAAAGATATTTTGATCAAATATGGATATTATATCATTTATGAAAATATTTTACCCTCGCATCATCGAAGCTTCCATGGTCCTATATTCCAACAAGTGTCAAAATAGTCCGAAAATACCACAATTATAAATTCATCACAACAGTCTCATAAGGCATTTTCATTCAGTCTCATAAATCACGTTAATAATTCATAAGCACCACGTGGAATAACAATTGTCATCATTTGTCAAAATTATGTTAATTGTCAACCAGACAAGATCACGTTACAAAAGACAATTGTAAACTACTCAAAGGATCTTTCAGACATGCGACATTCTATGACTGTATTACCAGTATATGCATTTACAAGTCCATAATGAATCACTCCACATAGTGACAATTTGCAGTGCAGGCTATGACAGGGATCACGTGTGGAGGCACGCATGTCCAGCGCATAAAATGATTACAGGGAATGCCCAAAACCACAAACAACACATTCTACACCTCTAAAGTAAATGCACGTAGTAATAACAATAAAAACTACTATAACACAAAGGAAGCATAAGGACACAAAACAAAAAAACTGGAGACCATGGAACATATAAACACAAAAGGAAAGCAAGTAAGATTTTGGGCAAATAATTACCAGATAACAGGAGTATATGATAACAAAAACATTGGATGCCTGGGGTTTACGGACACAAAAAATGTAAATATGGGAGGTCTACATTTCAGTTGATTAAAGGGACAATCCAAATAAAAGTATATCAGGACCCAAAGTACAGCATCAATTGCCAAAACTCCTAAAGTTATCACAACTGGGAATTCCATGTGGTCTATGCAATTACCTGGCATATTTTTTTAAAAAATGTCATCTTGTGCATGCTGTTTTTGGTAATTATATTTATTGCTGTTAAATTAAATCTTGTTAGAAATATTATTCTTTTGCATTTATTGTGTCCATAATGTTTGCTAATGCCTGGTTCACACCAATGCAGTTTGTGTTTGATCTGTTCCTGCAGTGCATTTTGCATTTTTGCATGTGTGTTTTTGATGCATTTTTCACACTTTTTTTGATGTGTTTTGCGTTTTTTTATGCTTTTGTTAGCCAACTTGTTCCTGAGCAGATTAAAAATGCAAAACATATCAGAAACGAGTCAAAAACACACTACATGCATTTTCTGTAGTTTCTCCATTGGATTCTATTGAACCAAAAAAGGCAATGTTTTGCACTTAAAAAAGTCCATGACCCTTTCCAAAAATGCAGCAGCTGAAAAACGCATAGCTGTGAACGTGTCACATAGGAAACCATGTTACTATGTTAAATGGACTGTAGTGCGTTTTTGCAAAAAGCACTAAAAAACGCATTGCTGCGAACCAGGCCTAACATGATTATTGTGCTTTCTATGATATTTTGGACAAATAAATATAGCACATTTACTAAGCTAAGGGCATGCCCTTGCAAAGTGAACAGCCTATTTGCCTTTAGTAAATCAACCCCAATGTATCCTAAATCTGTTGTAGCTCCACACTTGGATGTTGATGTCTGAACAGTCTTTAGTGAGAGCGACAAAGCAACATGAAAACCACGATACCAATGGGGCCATCAGTGTCGACCAATTGGGCTGGTTCAATCTTGGTCACTCATTGCGTTTTCCTCATAAAGCGAGTACTTACAGGTGTTGTACTTTTGTTAGGCACCACTTGCTTCTTTATTATTAATATATAATATACAGTTGCAAGAAAAAGTATGTGAACCCCTTGGGATTACGTGGAGTTTTGCATGAATTGGGCATAAAATGTGCTCTGAACGTCATCTAAGTCACAACAATAGAAGAACACAGTCTGCTGAACATAATACTACACAAACATTAGATGTTGCCATGGTTTAATTGCACATAACATGTAAGCATTCACAGTGCAGGGAGGAAAAAGTATGTGAACCTTTGGACTTAATAACTGGTTGACCCTCCTTTGGGAGCAATAACCTCAACCAAACGTTTCCTGTAGTTGCAGATCAGACCTGCACAACGATCTGGAGTAATTTTGGACCACTCCTCTTCACAAAACTGTTTCAGTGTAGCAATATTCTTGGGATATCTGGTGTGAATCGCTCTCTTAAGGTCATGCCACAGCATTTCAATCGGGTTGAGGTCAGGACTCTGACTGGGCCACTCCAGAAGGCGTATTCTGTGCTGTTGCAGCCATTGTTTTGTTGAATTACTTGTATGCTTTGGGTCATTGTCCTGTTGAATCACCCATCCTCTGCGGAGCTTCAGTTGGCGGACAGATGGTCATACGTTTTCCTGCAAAATGTCTTGATAAACTCTGGAATTCATTTTCCCATCAATGACAACAATCCGTCCAGGCCCTGAGGCAGCAAAGCAGCCCCAAACCATGATGCTCCCTCCGCCATGTTTTACAGTGGGGATGAGGTTTTGATGTTGGTGTGCTGTGCCTTTTTTTCTCCACACATAGTGTTGTGTGTTCTTCCCAAACAACTCAATCTTGGTTTCATCTGTCCACAGTATATTTAGCCAGTAGTGCTGTGGAACATCCAGGTGCTCTTTTGCAAACTTCAAACGTGCTGCAATCTTCTTTTTGGACAGCAATGGCTTCCTCCGTGGTGTCCTCCCATGTACTCCATTCTTGTTTAATGTTTTCCTTATTGTAGATGTGTCAACAAAAATGTTAGCATGTGCCAGAGATTTCTGTAGGTCTTTAGCTGACACTCTGGGATTCTTCTTTACCTCATGCAGCATTCTGCGCTGTGCTCTTGCAGTCATTTTTACAGGACGACCACGCCTAGGGAGAGTAGCAACAGTGCTAAACTTTCTCCATTTGTAGACAGTCTGTCTTACCGTGGACACATGAACATCAAGGCTTTTGGAGATACTTTTGTAACCCTTTCCAGCTTCATGCAAGTCAACAATTCTTGATCGTAGGTCTTCTGAGAGCTCTTTTCTGCGAGGTATGGTTCACATCAGACAGTGCTTCTTGAAACCAGTAAACCCAAAACAGGTGTGTGTTTTTTAAGGGCAGGACAGCTGTCAGCAACACATCCAATATCATCACACTGATTGGAGTCAAGGTTGGCTCACTCCTGGCTCCAATTAGCTCTGGGAGAAGTCATTAAGCTAGGGCCTCACATACTTTTTCCTCCCTGCACTGTGAATGTTTACATGTTATGTGCAATTAAACCATGGCAACATCTAATGTTTGTGTAGTATTATGTTCAGCAGACTGTGTTCTTCTATTGTTGTGACTTAGATGACGTTCAGAGCACATTTTATGCCCAATTCATGCAAAACTCCACGTAATCCCAAGGGGTTCACATACTTTTTCTTGCAACTGTATATGCCTTAACCCCCTGAGTGCGCAAGGGACTTTCTATAAGGTCTGATTATCACGAGCAATATTTTACCCGATTGCATTTCTTGCATATATTTTGTTACATATCTTGTCCAGAAGGAGCCAAGAGCACTGGGGGAGGACCTGGAAAGAGGAGGATCGGGACCACTCTGTGCAAAACCATTGCACAGAGCAGACAAGTGTTACATGTTTGTTATTTAAAAAAATATATATCTTTACAATCATTTTCACCACTTGCCCTTCAGAGGATTTACCCCCTTTCCTGACCAGGCCATTTTTTGGGATACGGTGCTGCGTTACTTTAACTGACAATTGCTCGGTCATGCAACTCTGCACCCAAATGCAATTTACGCCCTTTTTTCCCAAAAATACAGCTTTCTTTCAGTGGTATTTGATCGCCTGTGCATTTTTTATTGTTTGCACTATAAACAAAAAAAGACCAACAGTTTTAAGAAAAAAACTATATTTTTGACTTTTTGCTATTAAACATGTCCAGTAACACAAATTTTAAAAATCAAATTTCGTATTCTGCTCCATGTCTTTGCTAAAAAAATTCCCAATACATGTAAATTAATTGGTTTACATGAAAGTTATAGTGTTTACAAATGGTGGTATGTATACTGGAATTTTGGGGTTTTTTTAATTAGTAATGGCAGCGATCAGCGACGTATAGCGGGACTGCGGTGGGCATTCTGACAATGGGGGCAAGTGATTTGGTGTCACTGACATCCCCAGTGACAACAATACAGTGATCAGTGCTAATAAAAAGCACTGACACTGTAATAATGGCACTGGGCAGGAAGGGGTTAACATGTGGGGCGATCAAAGGGTTAACTGTGTGCTGTTTTAATATGAGGCTGTGTGCTGTGTTTCACTGTAAGCAGAGCCATACAAAGCAGTGTACAGGAGCTGACAGTGGAGAGATCTGTGTTGTTTATAGACAGGTCTCTCCCCTGTTGGAGATACTTGGCGATCACCGGGTGCCGGTGAGAAATCACTGGCCGGGACTCAGTGATTGACAGCCGAGGCCACAAATGGCGGCATGGGTTCCCTACCCGGAACTAATTTTTTTACATCACAGAAACATGACATTTTAACAGGGATTTGTAGACTTTTTATATCCACTGTATACTGTATATATGTGATTTGGCGTACCTGTGCTGCCTTGTAGCAGTATTTCTGTTATAGGGTGGCGCGGAAGCGGTTAAAGCCCAACTTCAGGATATTAGCAACCATCCCTTACTGTCCCACTATTATTGTGATTTAGTTAATATTTTATTTCTCCCTGATCATTTCCGTGCGTTTTGCCCACAGTCACGGTTTATTGTCTGTTACACCTTTTGGTCCTCTTTTTGGACCTTTATTATTTCACCTTTCCCTTCACTCCCACATTCCTTCCATTTACTGATTATGTTATGGTGTATTATCTATTGTCTTCTCATCCTATTATTTGTTTTGGAATGGCTGTGGCATTATTTTGATTAGCGCAACATCAATTTTCTGTTTTTTGCTAGTGGTATAGTCAGGTGTGTGCTGCTGTCCCAATAGTCCCATCTTTTCTAGTAGCAGCGCAAAAAGTTTTTTACATATTTTTTACATCCCTTATTCCCCATTCACCCAACTAATTGCTGGTAAAAAAAAACCTAACCAAATGCCCATTTTATTTAAGTGTAACTACATGCAAAAATATTTACCTAACAGTGCACTGCCTGTGAAGTCCCTCGCCCCCACCAGCATCTTCTCCCTGGCTGTCATCTCTGCACACAGGCAATGTGCACACCTCCTGTTGGTGGAGGCCATACTTCCAGTGGCCAGGTTCTCTCTGACAGGCTGCAGAGGCAGAAGAGCCCACAACAATGGTGAAGGTACCAATGCCCAAGAAGATAAGAGGCAAGGAATGGTGCCTGGTCCTCAGGGTCAGAAGTCAGCTCTGCTCATAGAGAAAATTGTGACTTTGATCCATTACACAGCCAGATGGCTTAAGAAGAGGTGTTTGGAATATGACTGAGAGGTAAGATAATCGATGCACAATACACTATTTACATTTACACAGTATTTTCTGGCGTATAAGACTACTTTTTATACTTAAAAATATACCCCAAAAATTGGAGGTCGTCTTATACGCGGGGTATAAAATGTGAGCCTTGAGTTTGTTTGGGTCAAGCTGGCTGGATGTGCAGTAATGTACATACAGTATACCACGCTGAGCCAAGCTGGCTCAAAACAAATGTCCCTATGACAGATTAATCTGTCAGCCCACTGGATGTGCGGTATATACAGTATACTGCGCTGAGCCAAGCGGTTTCAAAACGTACCGGTACGTCCCTACTGTTATCAGCCCGCTGGATGCGTGTATGTACGGTAGCTACGGCTACATACAGTATACACTGGGCCAATCACGGCGAGTGATGTATTCTACTAATGAATACAAAGCCTGCTCGGATTGGCTGAGTCAGAGAGGTGGGCTGATGATGTCACAACCTAGCCAATCCGAGCAGGCTTTGTATTCATTAGTAGAATACATCGCTCGCCGCGATTGGCCCAGTGTATACTGTATGTAGCCTCAGCTACCGTACATACACGCATCCAGCGGGCTGATTACCGTAGGGACGTACCGGTACGTTTTGAAACAGCTTGGCTCAGTATACTGTATATACCACAGTGGTATATACTCAGTATACTGTATATACCGCACATCCAGCAGGCTGACAGATTAATCTGTCATAGGGACATTTGTTTTGAGCCAGCTTGGCTCAGCGCGGTATACTGTATGTACATTACTGCACATCCAGCGTTCTGTATATATACTGTATACTGTATGTAGCCGAAGCTACTGTATTACCGCACATCCAGCGGTAACCTTCTGATTTGGAATTTGATCCATATGATGACTGTCTTACAAATGTATCACAAGATGTCCTTCATGAACTTAAGATATCAGAGGATAAACGTGAGGATTTTGAAGGATTTTAAGTATCGGTAAGTCATAACCATTTCAATTAAAAAATCTGATGTTTTTAAATGGTGTTGCCTCAGAAGGGGGGTAGTCTTATATGGCGAGTATAGCCCAAAACCTATGTTTTAACTGGAAAATTAGGGGGTCGTCTGATACACCCAGTCGCCTTATACGCCGGAAAATATGGTACTTTTCCTGCAGTTGGGCATTAAATATCTTATTTTGTCTGACTTCATAGTGACAACAATGGCTGTTATCATTGGATAAAGATTTTATTAAAAATTAGGTACGCCTTGCTAGTGCCAATAACATATCCCTGACACCATTACACCACCACCAGACTGAACCATTAATACAATGCAGGATGGATCCATGCTTTCATGTTGTTTACGCCAAATTATGACCCTACCATCTGAATGTCGCAGCAACCAGTCTGCTCATTCGCCTCTGATCTCTGACATCAACAAGGCATTTTCATCCACACAACTGCTGCTCACTGGATATTTTCTCTTTTTTGGACCACTCTCTGTAAACCCTAGAGAGGTTGGCAATGAAAATTCCAGCAGTTTTTGAAATATTCAGACCAACCCATTTGACAACCATGCCATGTTCAAAGTCACCTAAATCCCCCTTTCTTCCCCATTTTGATGCTCGGTTGGAACCTTAGCAAGTCGTCTTCACCACATCTAGATGCCTAAATGCATTGAGTTGCTGCCATGTGATTGACTGATTAGAAATTTGTGTTACCGAGCAAATGAACAGGTGTATCTAATAAAGTGGCTGGTCAGAGTATAGGCATGTGAACACATTTTTATGACGTGTATTAGGGTCGAGTTTAATTCTACAGAAAATAACAAATCGTAATGTTTACTGGAAATCAGTATACACCTCAGCTGCTTTCCCCGAACCCGCAGGCATTTTTTATGTACAGTAACGTTGGCAGTATGTAACTGTTGATATTGTGGTTTATGTGTTTGTTTTGTTATGGGTGTTATGATCTCAAAGTGTAAAAATGCAAAGTAATAAAAACAAACCATTTATTTGACAGAAATTAAAGTGATGCTAAACCCAATTTGTTTTTTACATTTTAGTTCAGGATGTCCAGACATGTAATCCATAGTCTGATCCCTTGAAAATTCATTATTCGTAGTTACCAGACTGGTTCCCAGACGGCTGTACCCGCCTCTCTGTTTGTGGGTGTCTCCTACTGCAGAGGGGACACCCGTGCATGTGTACTCATTGCACCCATTCAAAATCAAACCCGCACATGTGTCCCCTTATCAAGTGGCTTGCTATGAGGGCACTCGGAAGGCAGGAGGAGCCAGGAGCACCAGCAGGGGACCCCAGAAGAGGAGGATCAGAGCTGCTCTGTGCAAAACCATTTCACAGAACAGGTAAGTATAACATGTTTATTATTTAAAAAAAAAAAACCTACAATCACTTTAGTGGCCCTTTAACCTCCCTAGCGGCCTGATTATGTCAGTATTTCTGTGCTCAAAACGGTAAATTTTTTTGCATGGATATATGTATTTTTTTTATTGTAGGCCTGTAATTTTTAGGAATAACTTACTGAAATCTGTCCAAACAAGAGTCTAGTAAACATCCCGGGTATGATAAAATTTGAAACACAATCATAAATTATAATTTAATAAATAATCATAAAAAACAATAATATAATAATAATGAATTTAATTCAATAATATAATCAAACCAAAAACACTGAAATTTGAAATAGAGCTCTAAGTTCGCACATCTCTCAGCAAAGTCGCAAAATCGTTTTCAGTGTCTGATGACGAATTTCCCCACGAATCATTATCACTCAATTCTGCAAATGGTTCTAATTTACTATCGCTGTTCTCTAGCTGATCTAAAACCACTTTTGACCTAAAGGAGTGGGGTGGAGCTGAATGTTCATTTGAGCATCTCCCTATAAATTTAGATCAGCTCATGGGGGGAGATCACTGATGGGGGGCACAGTCTCTGATGGGGGTGCTGCTTTTGAGTGAGTGCTGCGTTGATGGAGTGCTAAGAAGCAGTTAAACACAGCAGTTGAACTAAAGCAGGAGAACTTAAGCAGCAGGAAGACACAACAACAGCAAAAAACTCTACTGCCTGCTGGACAGACTGCAAGCAAACACCCTGAGCAACATCTCTTACAAATCTGTGTGCCACTCCGAGTACCTTTTTAATATGTCCCCTCTACTCCTACTTTTCATATCACTTTCTTGTGTTCCCAAAATCTCATTTCTTTACCCCTCTGCTCCACCCCAAAACTTGTACATCTCACCCACACTGCTACCATCTCCCTACTACTGCTCTCATCACCTCCTGCTCATACTTCACTCTTCTGCTGACCCAAACACCAGGCCTGGAAGGCATGTGCACTCGTGTACATCCCGCTCCCATGTCACTTTCCTCACACTTCTTCTCCTAACCTCTGGGGATATTTCCCCAAACCCTGGTCCTTCACCACCTCACTCACCCGCTAGGCACCCTCCTACCCCCACGAACCGCCGCAACCCCCTCAACCTTATACCTGTTCCCCTCCTCCCCGCATCCATCCCTCCACTCTCGGTTGCACTCCTGAATGCCCGATCGGTTTGCAATCCATGACCTCTTTATCTCCCACTCCCTCAACCTCCAACGGTCACTGAAACCTGGATCCAAGCCACTGACTCCACCTCCCCTGCGGCACTCCTATGGAGGTCTTGTCTGGTCCCATTCACACAGACTGTGCAGCCGTAGAGGTGGTGGGGTCGGTGTACTCTTGTCACCGCTGACCACCTTCAAGGTCCTCCCAAACCACCCCTCTCTATCCTTCTCCTCCTTTGAGGCCCACTGCATCCGACTCTTCTCTCCCACCCGTCTGAGGATTGCAGTAATCTATCGGCCTCCTGGATCAGTGTCCAGCTTGCTTGATGACTTTTCCGCCTGGCTGCTTCTTCCTCTCCTCTGAGCTACCCACCATCATCCTTGGAGACTTCAATATCCCTATCAATGTTAACAATCCAGCTACATCCCAACTCCTCAATTTAACCTCTTCTTTTGCACTCACACAGTGCACACAGTCCTCCACCCACAACAAAGGAAACACCCTGGACCTCGTTTTCTCCCATCTCTGCACCCTCCACAACCTCACAAACACCCCTTTTCCTCTCTCTGACCACAACCTCATTATGTTCTACGTCTCCCCGTCCTATAACGCCTCCTCCCCCAAACGTCAAACCATCACCAGCCGTAACCTCCACAACCTGAACCCGGCCCCTCTCCATTCTGCAGCTGACCGTCTGCACGACAGTATCCTTCCACTGTCATGCCCTGACCTGGCCACTACTGCGTACAACGACTCGCTGTCAGCTGCCTTAGACTCCTTAGCACCCCTAACCACACGTAGCATTAGACCCCAACCGCTTCAACCCTGGCAGAACGACCACACTAAAAATCTTAAACGACGCAGTCGTGCGCTGGAGCAATTATGGCGCAAAACCAGATTGCCTTGAGTGTTCTCCCTCTACAAATCCGCATTCCTCACCTACACCTCCTCCCTCCATGCCGCCAAACAAGCCTACTTCGTAACCCTCATCAACACCCTCTCCACCTGTCCTCGCCGGCTAATCTCCGCTTTCAGCTCCCTACTCTCTCCCCCCCCCCACCCCCACCCAGTACCTCACTCACTGCCCACGAGATTGCCAATCACTTCCAAAATAAGATCGACGCAATCCGTAAGGACATCGCCAATGCTCAACCTACCTTCCCACCTAGCCTCCCTCCCACCATAACCCCACCAACTCTCCCCTCCTCTAACCTTGCAACCGCCCTACCTCCCACCACACCTAACGTCCCGCACACTATAACCTCCCCAACACTCTGCTCCTTCAGCCTTGCTACCACTGAGGAGGTCACTAAGGTCTTCTCAGAAGCTCGCCTCACCACTTGCCCCCTTGACCCTGTTCCCACACAACTCCTCCGGTCACCCTCCTCCTCCATCCTACGCTCCCTCACATCTTCAATCTCTCTCTCTCTACTGGCGCATTCCCCTCCCCCCTAAAGCACATGCACATCACCCCCATACTCAAAAAACCCTCCCTGGACCCCACCGACCTGAACAACCTTAGACCCATCTCCCTGCTGCCATTTACTTCCAAGCTCCTTGAGCGCTTAGTCTACAATCACCTATGCGCCCACCTCACTGACAACAACCTCCTCGATCCACTACAGTCTAGTTTCCGTCCCCTACACTCCACCAAAACCGCCCTACTCAAAATCACTAATGACCTGCTAAACGCCAAAGTTAATGGCCACTACTCAGTCCTCTTACTCCTCAACCTTTCCGCGGCCTTCGACACAGTCAACCACCCCCTCCTTAACAAACTACACTCCCTCGGCATCAGAGACTCCACTCTCTCCTGACTCTCCTCCTATCTATCCCAACGCTCCTTCAGCGTTACCACCTCCCCTATCTCCCCCTCTCTGTTGGGGTCCCCCAAGGCTCGGTCCTCGGGCCCCTTATCTTCTCCATCTACACCTCCTCCCTCGGCAAACTGATACATTCCCACGGCTTCAACTATCACCTCTACGCCGATGACACGCAAATTTACCTCTCCACCCCTCGCCTCACCCCTTCAGTCTCCGCCCGTATCACCCACCTACAGAACGACAAATCAGACTGGATGTCGCTCCATTTCCTCAAATTGAACCTTTTCAAAACCGAGCTCCTGATTTTCCCCCCAGCCCATGCCCCCCTCCCCCCAACCCTCTCCATCATGACCAACAACGTACCATCAGTCCCACCCCACAAGCCAAAGTCCTAGGTGTCACTCTAGACTCAAACCTGTCCTTCCAACCCCATGTCCAATTGTTGGCAAACTCATGCAGGCTCCACCTCCGCAACATCTCCAAAATACGTTCGTTCCTAACCCCAGACACTACTAAACTACTCGTTCACTCCCTTATTATCTCACGTCTGGACTACTGCAACTCCCTTCTCACCGGCCTACCTCGTTGCAGACTATCCCCGCTTCAGTCTATCCTGAACTCAGCGGCCAGACTCATCCACCTTACCAACCGCTCCGCATCTGCCACCCCCCTCTGTCATTCCCTCCACTGGCTCCCGATTGCCCAATGCATTAAATTCAAACTACTAACACAGACATACAAAGCCATTCATAACGCTGCCCCAAACTACCTCACCGACCTGATACCCAAATACCACCCTACCCGTAACCTTCGCTCCTCACAAGACTTCCTACTTTCTAGCTCCCTGGTCTCCACCTCCCACGCCCGACTGCAGGACTTCTCTAGGACTTCCCCCATCCTCTGGAACTCACTACCCCAATCCATCAGACTCTCACCTACCCTCCTCACCTTTAGGCGCACCCTGAAAACTCATCTCTTCAGGGAAGCCTACCCCGCCCTCACCTAACAGCCGATCTCCTCCTACCACTCCATCCCCCACAGCCACTTCCTCCTGTACCACTATCCCCTCCCTCCTAGATTGTAAGCTCAAAAGAGCAGGGCCCTTGACCCCCTCGTGTATTGTATTGTCTCATGTTCTGTCCCCCACTATAATGTACAGCACTGAGCAAACCTTTTAGCGCTATATAAATACTGTATAATAATAATAATAATAATAAAGGGACGCTTTTTGGACGTCATGGACATTTCTCAGTTTCCAGGCAGAAAGAACAGTAAAAATGCAGGCAGGTCACAGGACAAAGCACTGGGGACAAAATGTATGTTAAATGATTTGATACAGTAATGTTTTACTATGTAATTTTAGTGTATTTAGTGAATGTCACTTTTTGACATGTTTAAATTTCCCTCAGCTCCGTCCCCGAACATCATGACGCCGCAGGGAACGGAACCCGGAAGACAGATGCTGGCATCGGCCGGAGGACATGGTCGAGGACGCTGCAGGGGGGACATCGCGGGAGTGCAGGACAAGGTAAGTGCAGAAGGGATCCCGGAGCAACGCTGTAGGGTATTCCCGAGTGTAGCTCGGGGTTACCACTTGTGGTGCTGAAACTTTACCCCGAGCTACACTTGGGAATACCTCCAGGGAGGTTAAGCTGGTTCTAAAGGCTGAATATTTTTTACCTTAATGCATCCCCTTCATTAGGTTAAAATATATCCAACTATTTGTATCACCCCCTCACCCCCTTGTATACTTACCTGAGCCAAATCTCAATACAGCACTGTGTCCATCTGCAGTGGCTCTCTCCTTTCTCTCAGTGCACTGAGGCAGCAGCAGGTGCCATTGGCACCTGCTGCTGTCAATCAAACCCTGTGAGCAGAGAATGAGGGTGGGGCTGAGAAGTGCTGTGTGTATCAATAGACGCACATATCCCAGATCAGGATCAAGCCCGTAGGTGTGCTCCCATAGGAAGCAGCTTGTTATGATGGCACACTGAGAAGCAGAGAAACCCAGAGTTCCAGCAGGGGACCCCAGAAGAGGAGGTTCAGGGCCGACTGCGCAACCGCAGGTAAGTATAACATGTTTATATAACAAATTAAGCTTCACAATTACTTGAATCTATTTTTAATCTTTAACCACTTCGGCGGCGCCGTAAAGCAGATATACTGCTACACGGCGGCATGGGTGTGCCAAATCACATACAGTATATATACGTGATTTTAATTTCCGGGTAGGGACACGGATGTCAATCACTGGGTTCTGGCTGGTGATTACCCGCCGGCGCCTGGTGATTACCAACAATCACCGATGGGGAAGAAGACTGTTTTGTTTACAAACAGTCTTCCTCCCTGTCAGCTCAGACACACTGCTCAGGACGGCTGTGCACAGCACAGCCATCCCGAGCAGTGTGCTTACAGTGAAGCAGACACCCCCCGCCCCCTAGTAAAACACTCCCTGCACATAGTTAACCCTTTGATCGCCCCTCATGTTAACCCCTTCCTGCCCAGTGTCATTAGTACATTGTCAGTGCTGTTTTTTAGCACAGATCACTGTACCGGTGTCACTGGGGATGTCAGTGACACCAATTGAGTTCCCCCCCCAGTGTCAGAATGCCTGCCGCAGTCCCTCAGACCCGCTAAAAGTCGCTGATCTCCCCCAATACTAGTAGGAAAAAAAATCCCATTATATATACCGCCATTTGTAAACACTCTAACTTTTATGCAAACCAATTAATTTACACGTATTGGGATTTTTTTTAGCAAAGACGTAGCAGCATACATTTTGGCCTAAATTTATGACGAAATTTGATTTTTGTTATTTTTTTACTGGACGTTTAATAGCAAAAAGTAAAAAATATTGTTTTTTTTTCAAAAATAAAAACCGCAGAGGCGATCAAATAGCACCAAAAGAAAGCTCTATTTGTGGGAAAAAAGGACATAAATTTAATTTGGGTGCAGCGTTGCATGACTGCGCAATTGTCAGTTAAAGTAACACAGCGCCTTTTCACAAAAAACTGTCCCGCTATAAGTCGCAGATCGCTGCCATTACTAGTAAAATTAAAAATGTCAGTTTCTATACCGCCATTTGTAAACACTATAACTTTCACCTAAGCCATTTAATGTACACGTATTGGGATTTTTTTTAGCAAAGACATGTAGCAGAATACATTTTGGCCTAAATTTATGACGAAATTTGATTTTTTTTATTTTTTTACTGGACATGTTTAATAGCAAAAAGTAAAAAAATATAGTTTTTTTCTTAAAAGTGTTAGTCTTTTTTTGTTTATAGTGCAAAAATGAAAAAATACACAGGCGGTCAAATACCATAGAAAGAAAGCTCTATTTGTGGGGAAAAAAAGGGTGTTAATTTCATCTGGGTGCGGCCTTGCGTGACCGCGCAATTGTCAGTTAAAGTAATGCAGTGCTGTAACGCAAAAAATGTCCTGGTCAGGAAGGGGGGTAAATCCTCTGGAGGGCAAGTGGTTAATCTATTTTTCATATAATCATTTCTGATTGTGTTTTTTTGCCTCTTTGTGACCTCTTGAAGCTATACTCACTAATGATTTACTAACTGCTAAAACCAATGGCCACTACTCCGTATTCTTACTACTCCACCTCTCTGCAGCTTTTGATACTGTTGACCATCCCCTCCTCCTTAAAGACCTCCACTCTCTTGGCCTCCTCCACTCTGCTCTCTCCTGGTTCTCCTACCTATCACAGCGCTCCTTTAGTGTTACCTATAACTCTGCCTCCTCCTCTCCACTTCCTCTTTCTGTAGGTGTCCCTCAAGGTTCTGTCCTTGGACCCCTTCTCTTCTCCATCTACACCTCCTCCCCTGGTCACTTGATAAACTCCCATGGCTTTAAGTGCCATCTCTATGCTAATGACACACAAATCTATCTTTCTACTCCTCACCTCACCCCTTCAGTCTCCACTCGCATTACTAACCTACTAAGTGACATATCGGCATGGATGTCACTCCACTTCCTCAAACTAAATCTTTCCAAAACTGCGCTCATACTATTCCCTCCAGCCCATGCCCCCTCCCCTGACTTCTCCATCAAGATCAATAATACAACCATCAGTCCCTCCCCTCATGCCAGGGTGCTAGCTGTAATCCTAGACACCCATCTGTCCTTTCAGCCCCAAATCCAATCACTGTCCAAATCTTGTAGACTTCACCTCCGCAACATCTCCAAGATACAACATCTCTGAAACCACTAAGCAACTCACTCACTCCCTTGCTATATCTCGCCCTGACTATTGTAACTCCCTCCTCATTGCCCTACCTAATAGCAGACTATCACCTCTTCAGTCTATCATGAATGGTGCTGCCAGACTCATCCACCTTACTAACCGTTCTGTATCTGCCACCCCTCCCTGTAAATCCCTCCACTGGCTTCCCATTGCCCAACAAATAAAATTCAAAACATTAAGAATAACATATAAAGCCATTTATAACTCTGCCCCAAATTACATCACCGATCTTGTCTCCAAATATCACCCAAACTGTCCTCTCCGCTCCTTCCATGACCTCCTGCTCTCTAGCTCCCTTGTCTCCTCCTCCAATGCTTGTCTCCAGGACTTCTCCAGAGCCTCCCCTATCCTCTGGAACTCTCTACCCCAATCTATCTGACTATTGCCTACTCTGCCCACTTTTAGGCGATCTCTGAAAATCCTATCTCTTCAGGGAAGCCTAACCCATCTTCAGCTAATAATGGAATCTTCTATTCCTCCTACCAGTTATTACCTTTTGTACCACCAGCCCCTCCCTCTTAGATTGTAAACTCCAAGGAGCATGGCCCTCCTAACCCTCTTGTATTGAACTGTATTGTTGCTGTATTGTCTTCCTTTATATTGTAGAGCGCTGAGCAAACTGTTGGCACTATATAAATCCTGTATGATAGTAATAATATACTTTTCCCCCCTCACTTCCTTTGCTTGGAATGAGCATTACATATTAGTTGAGATCATGTACACTGTTCTATACACACTACACATCCATAGTCCATAGTCTTTAGTCTATCTGAGGAGCGAGCAAGAGAGGGTGGCTAACCAGTGTATACACTGGGACCATTGAGAGCAAAAGTAGTCACCCTCTAACAGGAAGTCAGATCACAGCAACAACAGACCAACAGAAGGACTTTTTTAATACTGAAAACATACTTGAGTAAGGAACAGTGCCACATCATTGGTATCAGAGGAAAGAATAGTGCCCCATCCGTGGTATTAGATGGAAGAATAGTGCCCCATCCTTGGTATTAGTTGGAGGAATAGTACCTAATTGTTTATATCAGTGGGAGAAATTGTGTCCCATCATTGGTGTCAGTGGAAGGAAAAATGTCCCATAGTTGGTGCCAGTGGAAGAAATGGTGCCTCCTTGTTGGTATCAGTGGGAGGAATAGTACTCAGAGGGCAAGATAGAGGCAAGCAAAGGGCCACATTTGACCCATGGGCTGCAGTTTGTAGACCACAGACACAGAGAATGGTAATAAGGCCAAAAGCATCCTGCTGAATCAATTAATCTGCAAAGTACATTTTTAAAACAAAACTATAGAGTATGGTCACCTTAAAGCAGTATTAAACCCCAAAACAAACATTTTGTATATTGCAGCTTACCAATTTTTTAAAGTGGCAGTTGCATTAGTTTTCTTTTTTTAGGCTGTTTTACTTGACTTCCACCTGGTGATCCAGCCAGAAATTCTGCTATGTTTGGAATACCTTTAACAGACAAAGCTGACGAATTGGCTTGCCAAGAATTGGTAAACTGCAATATAATACATTTTTGCTTTTATGTTCTATACTTAGATTACAGATATCCTGTACATTCTAACACCCTCTACAATTATGTTCTTAACTTACACAAGAAAAATAGTAATCTGTAAAACATTTACACTTTCTATGCACATACTACCCCTTACAGTGTCCCTCTTCTTGAATTGGTCAATACTATATACATAATGCAGAGATCATTGAAAGAATTTCTGTAGTCTACTGAAATAAACTGTGAGGTTCACCAATATAATATAATATAATATAAGTAAAACTGTAAGAGCAAGTTTCCACTGACAACATTTGTGCGCTCCCGCACTCTATTGTGTCATGTGAGATGAAAGGAAAAGCTTCCACTTACAATAAACTATAAAAACTACTTTTGGCACAGCAGACATGGATGATGATTTACTTACATCCTGCTTGTTATCTGCTTGCTTGTTTTATTGCTAAACAAATTGATTTGGTCTGACATCAAAGAAAAAAATATCTAGACAGTTGTAGACTTTGCACCCCTGGAAATTACATCATTAGAAGAGAAAATCTGTGTGCAAAGTAAACAAAATGAACATTATGGTGAAGAATAAATATTAAACGTGTAGTTTTCCTTTCATTTCCAATTTTTCATGAATGACAAAGTTTATGTTTACTTTAATAACTAAACTTGGTTGTAGTTTGTATTGGCTTAACTGGGGGTTTTTTTGAACACAGTATATTATGTACCTTTAATACTGAACACAATATATAACTTTACTACTGAACATAATATAGTATATATCTTTAAATATTCAATACAATATATTGTGCACCTTTAAGATTGAACACAATATACACTGCTCAAAAAATGAAAAGAACACTTTTTAATCAGAGTATGTTATTTTTATTATGTTATTAAATATATATATATATTTTTAAATATATTCTTCAGATTTTTTTTAACAGTCATTTTAACATATATTTTTACATATATTTGTAAATGCATTCCAAAAATGTAGATTTGTATTTTTAAAGACATACAGTATATTTGAAATGTATTTTTAGAAATATTTTTCATATATTTTGTAATAAAAATGCATTTCAACATGCAGTATATATATATTTATTGAAATATATTTTGAAATATATTGAATATGGCCAAAATTGTAGTATTTCAAATATATGTCAACATATTTGGGAAGAATATTTGTAAAATATATTTCAAATATATTTTTCTTCCATATGGGAGTATGTGGGACTGTTCCAGAGAATCCGTGACTGTTGGTAAGCATGAGTATATTATACACCTTTAATGCTGAATACAGTGTATTATATACATTTAATATTGAACACAGTATAATATGAACCCTTAAGGTGGAACTATACTCACCTTTGCTCCAGCAATGCGGCGTTCCGCTGCCCCCCACCCAGCCACTGACATCTTCGGGCGTCCAGCTTCTGGGTCTCTATCGTTGGTCGCTCTCATTGGCCGGGCAGGGATAACGCAAGCACGGCTCACTGTACAGGGGTGGACAGGCAGGTAAGTCATTTTAATGCAGAAGAGACAAAGCATGTCTCTTCTGCATCAAAATTCTTGCCTTTTTTTTTCTCCTAACATTCCACTTTAATATTGAACTCCAAACAATTTATACCTTTAACGTTGAACACTATATATTATATACCTTTAATATTAAATGCAGTATAGTTTGTACATTTAAGATTGAGTACAGTATATTAACATGGTATATTATATACCTTTAATACTGAATATAGTATGTTATATACCTTCAATATTGAACACAATATACAGTATTATGTACCTTTAATATTGAAAAAAGTATATTATATACCTTTATAATTGAACACAGTATATTATGTACCTTTAATAGCAGAAAGTATCACTTTGTAAGAGTTAGTTTATCCCCTAAAATATGTACATTTGCTGGCAGTATTTGGTAGATACGTAACAGTTCCTTAAAGCATATCTACTGTATGGTCAAAATGTAAAATTGTACCTCAGACTGTCCAGGAGCTCAGTCATGCCCTGGTCCAGATCTGGGAGGAAGTACCCCAGGACACCATCTCATTAGGAGCATGCCCCGATGTTGTCAGGCATGCATACAAGCATGTGGGAGCCAAACTACTGAGTACCATTTTGAGTTGCTGCAATTAAATTTCAGCAAAATGAACTAGCCTGCTGCATCATTTTTTCACTTTGATTTTTGGGATGTCTTTGAATTCAGTCCTCTGTAGGTTGATAATTTTCATTTCCACCAAATGCTGGGGCATCCTTACATTCTTAACACATTACCCAGTCAATTTCAGTATAGAGATCCAGCATGAGATTTTTCCCTATTGAGATCTGATGTGTTTTCAAAGTGTTCCTTTAATTTTTTTTGAGCAGTGTAATTTGAAATATTCTATTTGGTTTTACCTTTGATTTTGAATGAATGAATGAATGAATGAATGGACTTTACTGAATGAACACCACATACACTGTTAGAAATTTGTTCAAGAAAAAAATTTCTTCTCCTGCTCCTTCTCTTCATTGCGCTCAAAAACGCTCATTTGACCCACTAATGATTAAAAAATGGATGAACTTTCATGGAACGTTCTTTTCTTAAGAATTTAGTTCGAAATCCTACCTTTCTATAGCCAGATTTAGTTTCCTAGTCATTTTGGAGGGCTCTTAACAAAATTCTAGGAGTGTATGGCCCCATCTATTTATATATTCAAAAAAATCAAGTGCCTTGTTGATGTTGGTAACATAATAACGTTGCAGTGGGCCCTTTGTAGTACAGTTTGAAAAGCTCTCTAACCTAGATCTGGAAGGAATTGGGAATTACCTAATATTGATATGAGTGAGGAATTTTGCTGCCATTTACAGCAAGTCCATACCAAATCCCAAATTCTATATGTAGTGGTAGTTTTGGGAGCAATGGTGTTATCCAGATTTATTGTAATTTATGTCTCCAGAGCACTGTGCTAATGTTTTGGCCCACAAGAGAATACTGAACAGTACATTTCAATGTATTTTTGAGTAGTGAGGATTCATAGTATTTTCTAATGTTTGGGAAGCCCATGTCTCTGTTAGCTTTTGTACCAGTCAGTACTTGGAATTGGATTCTGGGATTTTCATTTAACCAGGTAAAAAGGCAACATGTGAAACATAAACAAGATATGAGATAGTATATTCATTTTGGATAATTCCTATATGGGCAGACCAGGAGCATTTAAGGTTGGCTCATCTGTGATGCCTACAATCTGGTTGTAAATAGATTGAAAGTTGTGTCTGAAAAGACTGTGTAGTGGATTGCTAGGTTGATGCCTTTAACATTTGCTCTTGGCAGGTAAGCAGAAACTGCATTTGAACAGGATTTTGTTAAAATGTTTGGATTTTGCTGAATTTACTTAAGATTTTAGAGGTGGCTGAATACATGAAATTCGTTATCTCGGAGTTACGTACATGGTAAAACATCACCCATAAAAGCACCCAATTCATGCCCAAATTGTCCTATGCATATGTCTGCAATACTCTTATTGTGACATAGTGTACCCAGGAAAAGTTCCAGGGATAACAAAGAATGGGTAGTAAATTAGGAACAGACTGAGACATATAGGTATTACTGCCTCTCTCGCAGGGATTTGCAATTAACATGTGTATGAAGATTCAGAAGGTCACTAATGGATCTGGTTTTAAGGAAGAGAAATTATAGTAGCTTAAGTGCAACATTGAACATGGAAAATAGGAGAAAGAATGGGGAGAGGGGGGTCGGGGGGAGAGCAGGGTAGGCTAAGTAGAAAGACCATAGTCGCCACAATTTCAGAAGACAAGATCTAATCAGGGTTTTTTTGAAATGATTAGGATTTGGGGCAACTTCATCTTGGGTTGCCTTCAGTGTCAGCAGCTCTCCACTACCCCAGTCTGATTCTGCTTTCTTATGATTTTGGTTCTCGTGGTTGTTGATGGGACTGTTTCAGTGGCTGTGAGCAGTTCTGTAGCGTATTGAGCCACGTGCTGGAATGGAACATCTTAGTGTCAGTGTCTTACCACCATCAAGGTCCAGCCATGCCCCTCTTTGTATTTTTTCTTTAGTTCATTTTCACAAAACTGTAGTCTCATATGAAACTAAGCATTACATCTTAGAAAGAGGTCACATACTTCTCCATAATGAGAAGCAATGAGTATTTTCTGTTCTCAAGTGCAGAAGAATAAGCATCGGGGGATCGCTGGAGATGTACATATACAGTGGTTGGGAAGATGGGCCTAACTCAGCCCCTGTCTCTGGCCTTGGACTGGTACATGAGGGACCAGGCTGATCCAACATCATGGGAGGAAAGCCTCTGTTTGGAGATTCAGAAGACATAATATCTATGCTACTGTTATTTGCTTTTTTCTAAAGATGGAACTCATCTTCTATAGAACCAGAGAGCCTTGCATTTACTAGAAATAACTATAAATATCTAGTTGATAATTGTGAGCATATTATATTCAAAGTACAAAAAGGGGCTTTTGACAAAGGTTGTGTGACGTGAACACAGCGCTTGTGATTCATCTATGCCCATCTATGCCCAGATATGGAATATGTAACTAGGTTAGTAATAAGTTTAATAAGCTCAAAATGAGATTGCTGGCGGAACATATGACTCACCGAGCTAATAATGCATAATGAAAACTTAATATGTTCTCTCATGACTGAATCTTTTTAAAGGGAGAGTATAGGGATTTTTCTGTGGGTATTTACTTTAGAGCAGAACTCCAGCTATGATATATTTTGCATACTTACATAAGGCTAGCTTGGCCCAATGTAAGTGTACATCTATAATAACTGATCAGCATCTGTGGAAGCTGTATATAACTAAGCTACTAGAGAGATGGCCACGATTTTCCAAATGCCACGCTGAGTGTCCTGCTCTTGTTCATTGGCTACCATTCATGTCTTGCATGTTTCTCTTGTAAAGTTTTTCCAAAGGAAGGAAGGGGATGGGACGGAGAAAGGACGGGAAAGGTATTATAATCTTTTTTTTTTGTCTGATAGCAAAAAATCTTAAAATACACTATATTGCCAAAAGTATTGGGACAGCCCTCCAAATCATTGGATTCAGATGTTCCAATCACCTCCATGGCCACAGGTGTATAAATTCAAGCACCTAGGCATGCAGACTGCTTCTACAAACATTTGTGAAAGAATGGGTCGCTCTCAGGAGCTCAGTGAATTCAAGCATGGTACCGTGATAGGTTGCCACCTGTGCAATAAGTCCATCTGTGACATTTCCTGGCTACTAAATATTCCACAGTCATCTGTTAGTGGTATTTGTGGAAGCAACTGGGAACAACAGTAATTCAGCCATGAAGTGGTAGGCCACATAAAATGACAGAGCTGGGTCAGTGCATGCTGGAGCACACAGTGTGCAGAAGTCGCCAACTGTCTGCAGAGTCAATAGATAAAGACCTCCAAACTTCATCTGGCCTTCAGATGAGCACAACAACAGTGCAAAGAGAGCTTCATGGAATGGGTTTCCACGGCCGAGAAGTTGCATCCAAGCCTTACATCACCAAGTGCAATGCAAAGCGTTGGATGCAGTGGTGTAAAGCACGCTGCCACTGGACTCTAGCGCAGTGGAGACGTGTTCTCTGTGGTGGCGAATCACGCTTTTCTGTCTGGCAATCCAATGGATGTGTCTGGATTTGGCGGTTGCCAGAAGAACGGTACTTGCCTGACTTCATTGTGCCAAGTGTAAAGTTTGGTTGAGGGGGGATTATGGTGTGGGGTTGTTTTTCAAGGGTTGGGCTTGGCCCCCTAGTTCCAGTGAAGGGAACTCTTAAGGTGTCAGCATATCAAGACATTTTAGACAAGTTGATGCTCCCACCTTTGTGGGAAGAGTTTGGGGATGGCCCCTTCCTGTTCCAACATGACTGCGCACCAGTGCACAAAGCAAGGTCCATAAAAACATGGATGAGTGAGTTTGGGGTGGAGGAACTTGACTGGCCTGCACAGAGTCCTGACCTCAACCTGATAGGACACCTTTGGGATGAATTAGAGTGGAGACTGCGAGCCAGGCCTTCTCATCCGACATCAGCGCCTGACCTCACAAATGTGTTTCTGGAAGAATGGTCAAACATTCCCATAGACACACTCCTAAACCTTGTGGACAGCCTTCCCAGAAGAGTTGAAGATGATATAGCTGCAAAGGGCGGGGCCAACTCAATATTAAACCATATGGACTAAGACTGGGATGCCATTAAAGTTCATGTGCGTGTAAAGGCAGGCGTCCCAATACTTTTGGCAATATAGTATAACTGAAATAGTATTTTATATACAGTATATACTGTATATATGGTACCAGGAAAGATGCAACACTACTCATATTTTGAATGAAAGAATAGCCTTTTGTGTCTATTGTAGACATCAAGGCACAGCAGGTGGCTATAAAATAGTCAACCTGAGCTTGAGAAAGGGTGGGAACACGAAACTGTCTCTCGCTACTTTATATCCACTTACTGTATACCTTGATGTCTGCAATAACAGACTGATATTTTCTACTGAAAAAATCATGCTTGCTGGCATACATATACCTTTGTATTTTTAGATAGTGGGTGATATATATATATATATATATATATACAGTGGGGCAAAAAAGTACTTAGTCAGCCACCAATTGTGCAAGTTCTCCAACTTAAAAAGATGAGAGAGGCCTGTAATTGGAACGGTCAGGCCGGCCGTACGGTTCTGTAATGACCGTTTGGTGGTACCTCTAGTGATCCCCAGGACAGGATTCCCCAGGTCGTGGAGTCTAAGTCCCAGTCTGCTTATTCACCAGGGCCCCTGATGGTGGGGATGGCCTTGGAGCAGACAGGAACCAGGTCGCGGCCCCTGAGTACACCTGCTAGTGGTAGAGGGATCCGCCAGAGGTATGTGCAGGTACGGCTGGATCCGTGCAGGATGGATGGATGGCAGAGTAGTTAGCATGGTCAGATGGGCCAAGTCAGCAACGTGCGGGCAGCAAGGTACCAAAGGAGCAGGCAGAGAATGGTCAAGGTCACAAGCCGGGTTCAGTAACTCACGGGCAGCGCGGTACAGGGGATCAGGCAGAAGGATGGTCAGGCAAGCCAGGAGTTCAACAGGAGACGGTCAGCAGAGGTCAGGATCAAGCCGGGTCAGCAACGAAGCAGGAACACAGGATACCAGGTACAGAGGCTCATGGGAAAACATACACCAAGGCCCAGAGCACAGGCCTGGTCATGCCTTAAATACACCTTTCTGCAATCAGCCCCAGGTTTGGCTGATTGCACGTATGAGCTTCTGGCTGCTGAGAGCACCCGCTGGTCAGCTCTGGTACTGCAGCCCACACGGCAGATGAGTCCCACCACCAGTGCTGAGTCCATTCCTGACAGTACCCCCCCCCTCAAGGAGCGGCCTCAGGACGCTCCAGACAGTCCTTAGTGGGCAAAATGTTCCATCGCCCGTGTCAGGTAACTGGCTGAATATCCAACTGCCGGAGAAAACCGGCTGGCTGGGTTTCCTGCTGGTAGACTTCTCTTTGTGTAGGAGAACCCAGGAAGGCAGGTCACTGGGCACAGGATTTCCAGGAGCAGGCTGGGAATCAGTTATTGGCCAGTTTAGCTGGACATCAGGGGCTGGCATGTCGGGCTGTGCAGCGGGCAGAGGCACGTCAGCGGGCACCGAGTCATCTGGCACGACAGCTGGCACCGAGTCACCGGGCACGTCAGCGGGCACCGAGCCATCTAGCAGAACCGTGGGCACAGAGTCACCTGGGAAGTCAGTGGGCACCGAGTCACCGGGCATGTCAGCGGGCACCGAGCCATCTAGCAGAACCGCGGGCACAGAGTCACCTGGCAAGTCAGCGGGCACCGAGTCACCGGGCATGTCAGCGGGCACCGAGCCATCGAGCAGAACCGCGGGCACAGAGTCACCTGGCAAGTCAGCGGGCACCGAGTCACCGGGCACCGAGCCATCTAGCAGAACCGCGGGTACCGGGTCACCAAGCTCGACAGCAGGCACCAAATTAACTGGCACAACAGTGGGCACTGAATCAACTGGCACGACAGCGGGCACCAAGTCATCAGGCATCAGGTCATGTGGCTCAACAGCGGGCACTGGGTCCTCAGACATCAGGTCATCCGGCTCAACAGCGGGCACCGAGTCAACTGGCACGACAGTGGGCACCGAGTCAATTGGCACCGAGTCAACTGGTACGACAGCGGGCACCAAATCATCAGGCATCAAGTCATCAGGCTCGACAGCGGGCACCGAGTCAACTGGCACCGAGTCAACTGGCATGACAGCGGGCACCGAGTCAACTGGCACGACAGTGGGCACCGAGTCAACTGGCACCGAGTCAACTGGTACAACAGCGGGCACCAAGTCAACGGGCACGACAGCGGGCACCGAATCATCAGGCATCAAGTCATCTGGCTCGACAGCGGGCACCGAGTCAACTGGCACCGAGTCAACTGGTACGACAGCGGGCACCAAGTCAACGGGCACGACAGCGGGCACCGAATCATCAGGCATCAAGTCATCTGGCTCGACAGCGGGCACCGAGTCAGCTGGCACCGAGTCAACTGGTACAACAGCGGGCACCAAGTCAACGGGCACGACAGCGGGCACCGAATCATCAGGCATCAAGTCATCTGGCTCGACAGCGGGCACCGAGTCAACTGGCACCGAGTCGACTGGCACGACAGCGGGCACCGAGTCAACTGGCACCGAGTCGACTGGCACGATGGTACAGCGAGTGGGAGCAGGGTACGGACATGTGGTAGATAGCAGGGTATACTGGGCTGTCACTGGGGGTGCTGTCGGGAATGCAGGAAAAGAGCTTTGAGCAGAGGAATGATGAGAAACAGGACTGGTTCATTGCAAGCTGATTGAGGCTGGGTGTAACAAGTCTGACCATGTCTGCAGTAAGGGTTGGACAATGCTCAGCTTACACAAGGCCTGTCTGGTCAAAGATTGCACTGCGTTTATACACTTCTTTAGCACATGTGGTGAACATGCTGAATAATGCTCCAAGAAGCAATCCGGATCATCCTCCAACAACCATACCAGTGATATTATTTGACTCACCCTGAATGGAGGAAGGAATTCATCCCTGCTTTCAGGGGTACTAGATGAAGCCAACTCAACACAAGCCTGAATCAATGGTTGCACCTCAGAGAGCTCTAGGACCTGACCTACTAGGGAATGAGTGACCCGTATGCACTCTAGCAGCTGATCCCTGGTATACTCCCGCAGAGTCTGATAGGCATATTCTCTGTCATCAAAGACTAGCAAAGACAAATATATAACCTCATCAGGATGCATCCTTCACAACAAGTCAAGATGGCTTCCCTGTGCAGCCACTTCTGGTCAGGAAGGGCCTTGGTGTGATGTCAGGAATCTAGGAATGACCAGAAAGGTGTGGACTGACACAGGGAAACGCAGGTTACAGGTATAGTATAATAATACAGTTTATTATTAGCCACCCAGATATATATATATAAACGCACAGTGAACAAACCAACCTTCCACTAATCTTAGTAGGTGCAGGAACACAGGCGTAGTCAGGGCTGGAGAGGTGGAACGGTCAGGCCGGCCGTAGGGTTCTGTAATGACCGTTTGGTGGTACCTCTAGTGATCCCCAGGACAGGATTCCCCAGGGCGTGGAGTCTAAGTCCCAGTCTGCTTATTTGCCAGGGCCCCTGATGGTGGGGATGGACTTGGAGCAGACAGGAACCAGGTCGCAGCCCCTGAGTACACCTGCTAGTGGTAGAGGGATCCGCCAGAGGTATGTGCAGGTACGGCTGGATCCGTGCAGGATGGATGGATGGCAGAGTAGTTAGCGTGGTCAGACGGGCCAAGTCAGCAACGTGCGGGCAGCAAGGTACCAAAGGAGCAGGCAGAGAATGGTCAAGGTCACAAGCCGGGTTCAGTAACTCACGGGCAGCGCGGTACAGGGGATCAGGCAGAAGGATGGTCAGGCAAGCCAGGGGTTCAACAAGAGACGGTCAGCAGAGGTCAGGATCAAGCCGGGTCAGCAACGAAGCAGGAACACAGGATACCAGGTACAGAGGCTCATGGGAAAACATACACCAAGGCCCAGATCACAGGCCTGGTCATGCCTTAAATACACCTTTCTGCAATCAGCCCCAGGTTTGGCTGATTGCACGTGTGAGCTTCTGGCTGCTGAGAGCACCCGCTGGTCAGCTCTGGTACTGCAGCCCACACGGCAGATGAGTCCCACCACCAGTGCTGAGTCCATTCCTGACAATTTGGATGATCCAGAAGAGGATTTGGAGAATGTCATATGGTCAGATGAAACCAAAACAGAACTGTTTGGTAGAAACACAATTCGTCCTGTTTGGAGGAGAGAGAATGCTGAGTTGCATCCAAAGAACAGCATACCTACTGTGAAGCATGGGGATGGCAACATCATGCTTTGGGGCTGTTTCTCCGCAAAGGGACCAGGACGACTGATCCATGTACAGGACAGAATGAATGGGGCCATGTATCGTGAGATTTTGAGTGCAAACCTCCTTCCATCAGCAAGGGCATTGAAGATGAAACGTGGCTGGGTCTTCCAACATGACAATGATCCCAAACATACCGCCCGGGCAACGAAGGAGTGGCTTCGTAAGAAGCATTTCAAGGTCCTGGAGTGGCCTAGCCAGTCTCCAGATCTCAACCTCATAGAAAACCTTTGGAGGGAGTTGAAAGTCCGTGTTGCCCAGCGACAGCCCCAAAACATCACTGCTCTAGAGGAGATCTGCATGGAGGAATGGGCCAACCAGCAACAGTGTGTGCCAACCTTGTGAAGACTTACAGGAAACGTTTGACCTCTTTCATTGCCAACAAAGGATATATAACAAAGTATTGAGATGAACTTTTCATATTGACCAAATTTTTATTTTCCACCATAATTTGCAAATGAATTCTTTCCAAATCAGCCAATGTTATTGTCTGGATTTTTTTTTCTCATTTTGTCTCTCATAGTTGAGGTCTACCTATGATGCCAATTACAGGCCTCTCATCTTTTTAAGTGGGAGAACTTGCACAATTGGTGGCTGACTAAATACTTTTTTGCCCCACTATATATATATATATATATATATATATATATATATATATATACAAGGCCCCATCACTTTTCTTTTTGTCTTTTTTTTATCCAGAAAATCTTTAACCAAAGCATTGCCACATACAAGACATTGTACAATATTTTTTCACCCTTAAAAAAGTGTGTGCACAAGTTACTCATCCACAACAGCCTCAAGTGTCAGAGATATTATACATCAGCATTATTAAAGTCAGTTCACGATCACTTAGACTAAGACTAGTTTATATGCAGGCAAAGGGTCTTGAGTGCATCTTTACCCATAATGACTTCTTAACAGCCTGTCAATAATTAGATCCCCATCACTTTCCTAAAAATAAATGATCACTTTTTAATAGCTGAGCACACTCTTTACACAACAGGCCTAAATTCAGCACATTTCAACTGGAGACCTAAAAGTTAGATGAAGCATTCTGCTGTTATTTATATGCTGAATAAATATCAAAAGATCCTCCATAACATTTTCTGAACTATACTACAATACTGGCAACAAATTCAGGACATGTCTTTTATTGTTTAAAAGCTTTCATGCGTATGATCTATGACATTACTCATACTAGAATAATTTAATGCTTAAAGCGGACATTTATTTAAAGAGGGATGTATTTTCCCTTCTGAGAGTTCATTGTAATTTTAATTCCTCTTACTTTGTCTGCTGGGTCGAGCTGAAATATCATTCTCACCCGCCCAGTAATTCCAGTGTTGTCCTGCTGTGATCACCCAAAAGTCACAGCACATCAGGTCCTGCACCACCATTTTCTTTGCTGATTTCATCAGGAGGCCACCTGTCCCATTCGGGTCCTAGCAGCCGGATCCATAGTGATGGTCCACTGTCCATGCGCATTGTGTTCTGCATAACCCCAAAAACTTCTGGGATGAGTCACATGGGTAACACTTATGGCCTTGAGCAGGGTAAAGAGGTGGAAGTGCAGGCTGAGCTCCGTAGAACAAAACAAATTGTTATTTCCTAAAGGGAAAGAGAAGGAATAAAATGAAATGAAGATGTAAAAGTCAATGAGAGAGTTTTTTATTGTGATCATTAGGCTGTGTTATTAGTATTGCCAGTGCCAGTACTAGACTATTTTGCACACTAGGCAAGACCAGCTACTTGCGCCCCTCCCTCCCAAAAATAAAAATCCTAAAGACAGTAGAAAATATTAACCCCCCTGGCGGTATTCCCGAGTGTAGCTCAGGGTTATCAGTGCCAAAAGCGGTAACTCCGAGCTACACTCGGGATTACCCCACAGCGTTGCTCTGGGATCTCTGTTTCACTTACCTTGTCCTGCGCTCCCGCGATGTCCCCCCTGCAGTGTCACCGGCAATGTCCTCCAGCCGATGCCGGCATCTGTCTTCCGGATTCCATTCCCTGCGAGAGTCGGGATGTATGGGGGCCGGAACTGGCGGGAAATGTACAAATTTTAAAAAGTGACATTCACAAAATACACTAAAATTACATAGTAAAACATTACTGTATCAAACCATTTCACATACATTTTGTCCCGAGTGCTTTATCCTGTGCCCTGCCTGCATTTTTACTGTTCTTTCTGCCTGAAAACTTGAGAAACGTCCATGGTGTCCAAAAAGTGTCCCTTTTAGACCAGCTAGAGAAGAGCGATAGTAAATTAGAACAACTTGCAGAATTGAGTGATAATGATTCGTGGGGAAATTCGTCATCAGACATTAACCATTAGCCGCCCGGCCAATGGCCGTTTGGCGGCTTCAGAAGTGCTGCGGCATTCCGGGTGCACGCCATTTGGCGTGCACCCGCACTTGCGCAGTTTGCGATAATGCAGAGCCTCACAGCGGCGCGATCTGTCACCCGCCATGTACCTCGGACACGGCCGATGACAGATCTGAGTACCAGCCCCCGTTGCTGGTACCATGTGACCTGCTGTGACCAATCACAGCAGGTCTGTCAGGGATCCCCTCGATTCCCGCCGCGATGGTCCCGGCGCAGGCGCACTGCACCGCCCTGTGCAGGGACACGGGCACTAGTTCCGGGCCGGCCGCGGCGTTCGAGTTCGTGCATGCGCAGTAGAAGCCGCAGACACCCGCTGGGCACCAATGGCAACGCAGGGCGGGATATTTAAATGTCCCTGAGCTGTCATTTCGGTGCCTTCTGGTCTTCCCTGTTTCCTGTGTATCTGAACCTGTGCCTTGTAAGTTATTTGACCCGGATTGTTCTTGACCTGCTGATTTCTCCTGCCCAGACCCTTGCTTTGCCTGACCTCTCTTCCTGGATGCCCCTCATTAGATTTGACCTACTGTTGCTGACCTGGCGTGTGACCCGACGATTCTCTGCCCGCTCCCTTGAACCTTACCGTCCTCTACGTTACCAACTCGGCCTGTCTGACTTCGCACTTGCTCAGCCATCCATCCATCCCATCGGGGTCACCCGACCTCCTCACATCTGGCTCTCCCTGGTTGGAGCCCCTGGCGAACACCCCTACCACTGACAGGTGTGCTCAGTAGTGGCGACCTGGTCCCGGGGTACTACAAGTCCATCCCCACCATCAGGGGCTCTGGTGAACAAGTACCCTGGGGCTTAGACTCCGCGCTCTGGGCACACCTAACCATTGGAGTGCTAGGGGTGCTGCTCGGCGGTCCCTCACAGTACCAGAAGGCCATGACTGAGCCTCGAGGAGGATCCTCCCCGATGGAGGAGGTTTGCAGGCACCTGGCTACCCTGACGCAAGCAGTAAACACGTTACAGGACAGATGTTTGCAGATTGAGAATCGGTTTCAGGCCTGCACCATATCTGCTCCTGTTTCACAGGCCCCGGCTCCTGCACCCCCGGTCGCAGCAGCCCACGAGCCGACTCCTGGGCCTTCCGCATCACTCCCTATGGCGGAACCCCGAGTACCCTTACCCGAGCGCTTCCACGGGGATCGCACACGCTTCCGGTCATTCCGTGACTCCTGTCTGCTCTATTTTGAACTGCAACCACGGACCTTTTTGACAGAATCGGTGAAAGTGGGGTTTGTTATCTCCCTGTTGCAGGGGGAACCCCAAGACTGGGCCCGCCGACTAAGGGGAAATAATGACCCCCATCTGGTTATGGTTGACAACTTTTTTAATGCTATGGCCATATTATACGATGATCCACAACGGGCGGCCTCGGCCGAGGCCACATTATACGCACTCTGACAAGGTCGGCGAGCGGCTGAGGAATACGCCTCTGACTTTAGGCGTTGGATGGGAGACACTCGCTGGAACGAGTTTGCGCTTTTGCACCAGTTCCGTATGGGCCTATCTGAGGCTCTGAAAGACGAGCTCGCCCGGATGGAGGTGCCTGAGACATTAGAGGACTTGATTGCACTCACCATTAAAATTGACCGTAGGCTACGGGAGCGCAGATTGGAGAGGTCTGGTCAGGGTCGCGGAAATACCTGGGGGTCATTCCAAGGAGCCAGTCAAAATATTAGGCCAAACTTCCAGAACCTGCCGTCTGAAGATGCTTGCGAACCCATGCAGCTAGGCCTGGCACGGCCTAAACTACCGCCAGAGGAACACCAGCGCAGACGCTCCCAGAACCTGTGTCTCTATTGCGGTGAAGCTGGTCACATGGTACATTCCTGCCCGCAGAAACTGAGTAAGTTCACCTCATCTTCCTTATCTATTGGCAATATGAATCCGTCCCAATACTTAGTTGTCCCCCTCGCCTGTCAGCTTTCAGAAAGGACCGTGGAGGTGACGGCCATAGTTGATTCGGGGGCATGCAGCTGTTTTGTGGATATCAATTTTGCTCACCGGCAGGGTATCCCCCTCCGTCCAAAGGGTCAGGGGTTTCACATCTTTTTGGCTGATGGTTCCCAGATAAAGTCAGGGGTGGTTAACCAGGAGACCCCTTCCATTGTGACTTCCATTGCCGGTCACCACCGGGAGCTCTTCCGCCTGGACGCTATTGCATCACCCCTTTTCTCAGTCATTCTGGGGCTCCCATGGTTGCGGGCCCATAACCCCCAGATTGACTGGGAGACTGGGATTGTCTCGTTCCCTTCCCCATACTGTCGGGAACTGTGCCGAACTTCGGGCCCGGAGGTCCCCCAGGTCCTCCTGTGCTCTGAAGGGGATGCCAGCCTAAAACAAGTGATTCCTGCAGCCTATCATAAGTTTCTTGATGTGTTCAGTGAACGGGGAGCAGATACTCTACCCCCCCACCGCCCATATGACTGTCCTATTGATCTCTTACACGGTTCTGAAATTCCCTTCGGGCGAATTTTTCCCCTTTCTGAGCTAGAATTAGGGGCCCTGAAGGATTATATTGAGGACAGCCTCGGAAGGGATTCATCCGTCCCTCCACTTCCCCAGCAGGTGCAGGGATCTTTTTTGTAGAAAAGAAAGACAAGACTTTGAGGCCATGTATCGAGTATCGGGAACTGAATAGGGTCACAATCAAGAATCGCTACCCATTACCACTGGTACCAGAATTATTCCAGAGCTTAAAGGCTGCAGTAGTATTTACCAAGCTGGACTTAAGGGGAGCCTACAACTTGGTTCGCATAAGGGAGGGGGATGAGTGGAAAACGGCCTTCCGCACCCGTTTCGGCCATTTCGAGTACCTGGTCATGCCTTTCGGGTTGTGCAATGCGCCGGCCACCTTCCAGCACTTTGTAAATGACATCTTTAGGGACTTCCTGGATATCTTTGTCATCGTCTACTTAGACGACATCTTGATTTTCTCATCCTCCCTGGGGGAGCACAGGGTACATGTAACAAAGGTGCTGGGGCGGTTGCGGCAGCATGGGTTGTACGCTAAAGCAGAGAAATGTTGCTTTGAACAGGCTAGCGTTACATTTCTGGGTCTGATTATCTCCAACACGGGGGTCGCAATGGACCATCAGAAGGTCTCTGCGATCCTAGATTGGCCTGAACCCACGGACAGAAAAAGCGTCCAACGTTTTATCGGGTTCGCAAACTTCTACCGGAAGTTCATCAAGAACTTCTCGGGTCTGGTCTCCCCCATCACTCAGTTAACCAAGCTTGGGACGCGATTCAGCTGGACGCCAGAGGCACAGGAAGCTTTTGAAGCGTTAAAGAAGTTATTTACCTCGGCACCCATTCTGGGTCATCCTGACGCCTCCCTGCCCTACATCTTAGAAGTAGATGCGTCAGAAAATGCGGTTGGCTCCATTCTTTCCCAGCGAAAGGGCGCCAAGGAATTACTTCACCCAGTAGCATTCTTCTCTCGGAAACTTACCCCTGCGGAGAAGAATTACGACATTGGGGATCGAGAACTACTGGCTATCAAGACCGCATTAGAAGAATGGAGGTACCTGCTGGAAGGTGCCTCACACCCCATCCTGATATTCACGGACCACAAGAACCTGGAATATCTGAGGACCGCCAAACGTTTGCTCCCACGACAAGCAAGATGGGCATTGTTTTTCTCGAGGTTCCAGTTCCACATCACATACAGGCCGGGATCAAAAAACACGAAGCCGGACGCGTTGTCACGCATGTACGAGGACGCCAAGGAGATCTCAGTGCCTGACACTATTCTGCCTGCAGGAAACTTCTTGGCTCTCCAGACGAACCTTCGCTCCGAGATAATGAGAGCATCCACAGCCATGTCTACCTCCGATGGGGCGCCCCTCCAGAACAAGGGGGGACTCCTACGGTGCCGGAGGAAGCCCGAACCCTAGTCTTGGGACATTGCCATGACCACCCGATGGCAGGACATTTTGGCCCGGTCAAGACCTTGGAACTTCTCCGACGTTCCTTCTGGTGGCCGGACATGGCCAAGGATTGTAAGAGTTACGTGGGCTCCTGTGTCATCTGCCAGCGGAACAAGCCTTCAAGAAATAAGGCGTGGGGCCTGCTACGTCCATTGCCCATCCCTGAACGGCCCTGGAAGAAGATCTCTATGGACTTCATAGTCGAGCTTCCACCTTCACTGGACCACACAGCAATTCTCGTGGTCGTGGACCGTTTATCCAAGATGGCCCATTTCATTCCTTTACGGATGACTCCATCTGCAGCCGAGACGGCGCAAGCTTTTATTCGAGAGGTTGTTAGACTGCATGGGGTCCCCGAAGACATCGTCTCGGACCGAGGGGTGCAGTTTACCTCGAGATTTTGGAGGGCATTGTGCAAGGCCCTGGATATCAAGCTATCCCTTTCCTCGGCATTTCACCCTCAGACCAATGGTCAGACCGAAAGGACCAATCAGACCCTAGAGCAATACTTGCGATGCTACACATCATTCTCTCAGGACGACTGGGTGCCACTTCTCCCTTTGGCGGAATTCGCGTATAACAACGCTTGCCATTCAGCAACAGGGCAGTCCCCGTTCTTCTCCAACTATGGGTTCCACCCTGTCTTCCTCCTGGATTTAGTCCCGGAATGCCCAATTCCAGCAACACAGGAGGCACTAACCTTTTTCGCTTCAAACAATAAAAAACTACAGGAAGCCATCAGTCAGGCCCAAGAAGATTACAAAAAGGCTTTTAATAGGAAGCGAAGAGGGGATCTGGTGTTGCGGCCCGGAGAGAAGGTTTGGCTGGCTACTTCTAACTTGAAGATGCTCTGCCCGTCAAAAAAGTTGGGACCTAAATTTATAGGCCCTTTTTGCATTAAGCGAATGGTCAATGAAGTGGCCTATGAACTTGTCCTCCCTGAGACACTCAAGATCCACCCTATTTTCCACGTGTCCCTGCTGAAGCCGGTAGTCCCTGATGCCTTCCCGGAACGGGAATCCAGGCCTCCGAAGGCCATAACAGTCGAAGAGGAAGAAGAATTCGAGGTGGAGACTATCCTGAAGTGCCGACGAAGGGGGGGCCAGACCCAATTTCTCATCAAGTGGAAGGGCTACGGCCCTGAGGACAATTCGTGGGAGCCAGCCCATAATGTCCATGCACCCAGACTTGTCCGGAGGTTTCTTTGTGATCACCCGTGGTGGAGAGATCGGGTGGGCATCCGGAGGTTGCCCATGGGGGGGGGGCAATGTCAGGGATACCCTCGATCCCCGCCGCGATGGTCCCGGCGCAGGCGCACTGCACCGCCCTGTGCAGGGACACGGGCACTAGTTCCGGGCCGGCCGCAGCGTTCAAGTTCGCGCATGCACAGTAGAAGCCGCGGACGCCCGCTGGGCACCAATGGCAGCGCAGGGCAGGATATTTAAATGTCCCTGAGCTGTCATTTCGGTGCCTTCTGGTCTTCCCTGTTTCCAGTGTATCTGAACCTGTGCCTTGTAAGTTATTTGACCCGGATTGTTCTTGACCTGCTGATTTCTCCTGCCCAGACCCTTGCTTTGCCTGACCTCTCTTCCTGGATGCCCCTCATTAGATTTGACCTACTGTTGCTGACCTGGCGTGTGACCCGACGATTCTCTGCCCGCTCCCTTGAACCTTACCGTCCTCTACGTTACCAACTCGGCCTGTCTGACTTCGCACTTGCTCAGCCATCCATCCATCCAATCGGGGTCACCCGACCTCCTCACATCTGGCTCTCCCTGGTTGGAGCCCCTGGCGAACACCCCTACCACTGACAGGTGTGCTCAGTAGTGGCGACCTGGTCCCGGGGTACTACAAGTCCATCCCCACCATCAGGGGCTCTGGTGAACAAGTACCCTGGGGCTTAGACTCCACGCTCTGGGCACGCCTGACCAGTGGAGTGCTAGGGGTGCCGCTCGGCGGTCCCTCACAAGGTCACATGACAGTTGTATACAATGGATGGCTTCATTCATGCCATCCATTGTATACTACTGCCTAGCTGTGAATGGTCACAGCTGATCACATGCACATGTCATGTGATTAGCTGTGACCAAATCACAGCTAAGCACAAAAAAAAAAACCTGAATGAATTGATTTCATTCAGGTAAATGCTTGCTTATAGCAAAGTAATTCTTTGCTATAAGCAAATTGTGTAAAAAAAATTAAAAAAAAATACTGATCACTTCCCCAAAGTAGTACAATGTTACTATGGTAACATTGTACTACTTTGGTCATAGTACAATTTGAAAAAAAAACTTAAAAAAATAAAAAAATGTAATAAAAAATTTAAAAAAATAAAAAAAAAATATTTTTTTTTTTTTCATACTGTCACCAGTCAGTGTCCCTGTTCACTGCCATGCCAGTTATATGATGATGCTGTACTGCACTGGTGATAGTATGTAAAAAAAAAATAGTGAAAATAATTTTTAAAATTTTTTTATTTTCCGAAAAATTATGACAAAAAAAATACAACTTCAAAAAACTCGCCATTCCTCTTATGAAGTACGTCGGACTGTCTACTCTGCAAATAGGGGTCATTTGGGGGATATCTGTACTGTTCTGACATTCTTGGACCTCAAGAAATTAGATTGGCTGTCAGTACTTCAGGATTGATCAATTTTCAGATCTATACCATAGTTTGTAAACTCTATAACTTTCCTACAAACTAAATAATACATCTTAATTTGGGTTATTTTCACCAAAGACATGTAGCAGAATACATCTCGGCCTAAATTTATGAAGAACAATTATTTATTTGTAAACTTTTAGAACAGAAACAAAGAAAAACGTGTTTTTTTTCAAAATTTTTGGTATTTTTTGTTAATTTAGCAAAAAATAAAAACCCCAGCGGTGATTAAATACCACCAAAAGAAAGCTCTAGTTGTGTGAAGAAAATGATAAAATTTTAGTTTGGGTACAATGTTGTATGACCGCGCAATTGTCATTCAAAGTGTGAGAGCGCTGAAACATAAAAATGGCCTGGACAGGAAGGTGTAAAATTGCACGGTATTGAAATGGTTAAAACTATTTTGCGACTTTGCTCAGTGATGTGCAAACTTGGCGCTATATTTAAAATTTCTGTGTTTTTGGTTTGATTATATTATTGAATTAAATGTATTATTATTATATTATTATTTTTTATGATTATTTATTATATTATAATTTATGATTTTGTGTTTCAAATTTTATCCTACCCGGGATGTTTACTAGACTCTTGTTTGGACAGATTTCAGTGAGTTATTCCTAAAAATTACAGGCCTACAATAAAAAAACGACATATTTCCATGTAAAAAAATGTACTGCTTTGAGCACAGAACTATGGACATAATCAGACCGTTAGGGAGGTTAAATCAACGAAACATGAAACTGCTAAATTTCTTTTAATTCGCAAAAATAAGTGCCATAAGATGCCACCAGCACCAATAATAAAGATAAAATCAGTGTCACGGATGGACTGTATCTGTGGCTGTCAGTGGCAGGGTGACAGAAGGATGATGGATCCACACACTGACAAATCCCAGGCTGGAATTCCCCAGGCAATGGGGAAGATAAAAAAATGCGATAGCAGGCAGCCCAGCTCACTCACATCCCACATAGTGACAGATCCGACACAACACACCACCACCAACACTGACACAGATCAGCAGGCACAGAAGGGACTAGAAGAGCAGGTTATGAGATCGTGATGATGTCATCACTCACTGACTGATGGTTGGCCAGATAACATTCACACAGACACGAGAAATTAGAATCAGGCATTACCTTCCTTTGTAGGTGCAGCTCCGCCTCTGCTGATGAATGGGAAGAGTCCCTAGCGGAACTCCACAGTGATCAGCAGCCACCAGTCAGCTTGCAGTAAGGGACTGAGTTTGAGAGGAAAACTGGAAGAAGTGGCAGCTGAGCTACTACACTGGCCCCAGACACCCACATCTTCCTCTGTCCTTTCTTCCTCCTCTGCTGCCCCTCCCCTCAACTGAAGGATCATTCATGTTGAGGCAGCGTCCCACACAGAGAGAGTGCTATCCTGTGCTGCGCCCAGGCGTCCCTAGATGGCAGTGCACCCGAGGCAGCTGCCTAGTTTGCCTAGTGGAAGCACCCGCCCTGAATAGTGCTAGATAGTATAAATAAAGAGTATCAGTAAAGCTGAAATGCTTACCTTTTCTGGACAAAACATTCTTGCTGTGCCATCTACAATAAAATCCTAGTTACTTGATCATACAATCTATGCAGAGTAAGAAGATAAGAATTCTAAATTACAACAAGGTCTTCTTATTCAGTGACCAAATACCATTGCCCTAAAATGAATCTCTGCCCCAAACTAGAGAAGGGAAGGGACACCGCCACCACAACAGCAAGTAAAAGGAAATTTCTCTAACTAGTTGCAATGTTACAAATCGTTACCAGCACACCTGAGCTGATGGAAAACTTTTTTAATGTCAAAAAACAATAGCGCATAAAAGTTTTGTGACAATAAAATTTTCCCTCTTGCTAATGAGGATGTGCTGGTGATGCTTTGCACTATTGGAGGTCTACTGATGATGGTGCCATACATTTGAGTGTCAATGACAATTATTTATTTGCACACAATGACATTAAAAGCACTTTATAATAATAGTATAAAAATAATGTGCAGCGCCAAAATTGAAACAGGTATATCCAACAGACTAGCGTATAATAACTAGCAGGAAATAAAATTCAACATTCACAGTTCATAGTACATATATCATATACTAAGATCTGTGAATCTTGAATTTTATTTTACGCTAGTTATTATACGCTAGTCTGTTGGATATACCTGTTTCAATTTTAGCACTGCACATTATTTTTATACTATCTATTTTAAGGTTATTTGGTTACCTTGTGCTCAGCTGCTTTAATTTATTTTATTTTCATTTTTTGTGCGCTCACATCCACCTGTCTTATATATAACTTTATAATAATAGAACAGGGGAAGCCTAGTAATTTACTGCTGTCCCCACTGGGAATTTCCCCCACTCCCTGCAACTGTGACAACATTATCACGAGAAAAAGTAAAAAAGGTAAATTTCACCACAGGCAGCAATTAATCCTCATGGAGTTCATTTGTAGAACAATAAATATTTCAAAGCAGGACAACAAGATAACATTTGAATAGCAATTACTGTTATTTATGTATACAGGCTTTCATGGTTACCAGTGATAAGCACTTCTTGTTAAAAAGAAATTGAGAAAGGTTTGTTTGTTTGTTTGTTTATACTATAGGGATCCATGTACACTAGCTTATAAAAAAATGCTAGTACTCTTGACAGAAAAAAAAACACAAATTTTGCGCATTTTTTTGTATTAGCATTTAGGAGCATTTACCAGTGTTTAGGAGCATTTAGTGTTTTTTCTGCCAGAAACAAGCTCTCAAACGCAAAACAGAAGGATTTTTTCTGCCTCTAAATGCTGAGCTTAAAAACACCTCTAAACTACCTAATGTGCATGGACTTATAAGAAAACATTAACTAAATCACAGTAATAGTGGGACATATGAGTCCGGCACAACATAAATGAAATAACGTGAATACAACTGATGAGAGAAAGGAGCAAAATGTAAAAAATACAATATGAAGTGCTTAATATTAAAAGTGGGCAAACCACTTATCACAGAAGAATGACAAAAACAACGCACAGTGAGGCCAAAAATTGTGACCATACGACTAAAGAGTCATACGAAAATGTGCATCAAAAAGCCATGTGACATAAATCGACTAATAAGTGACCATATAAATACCATAAATAAATGTGGCAAACATATATAGAGTGCAACTAGTATAAAACAGAAAATGGTGATATAAACGGACAGTGAAACCAAATGAATGTATTATTGTGCACCGTTAAATACAATAACACAATGAAGAAATAAATAACATTTGACTAAAAAAATTGTAAATACGACATAAAGTCCATGTGCAAAAACATCCAACAAAAACACATTAAAAAAAACCCAACATGGATAGGTAAATGATTGTTGAATCCCACACCGGCTAAATTGCCTCGTCATCTCCACGCCCAGACCCCAAGGGGCCACAAGGGGCCACGTCTTTCAGGACACTCACTGCAGGGGCCCTTTAAGTGGAATCCCAAACGGTGATGTAGGGATATCTCCCTCACTGGTGGACCATACTGTTCAGTGGTGGTAATATACAGTGAAGGAAATAAGTATTTTATGCCCTGCTGATTTTGAATGTTTGCCCACTCACAAAGAAATGATCAGTCTAAAAACCGAATGTTCGGTGTATTGTAACACTGAGAGACAGAATAGCAACAACAAATTCAAAAGAAATGCATGTCTAACAAATTATGCACTGATTTCCATGTTCATGAGGGAAATAAGAATTTGATCCCCTTCACAAAACACGACTTAGTACTTGGTGGCAAATCCCTTGTTGGCAATCACAGAGGTCAGACGTTTCCTGTAGTTGGCCTCCAGGTTTGCACACATCTCAGGAGGGATTTTGGCCCACTCCTCTTGGCAGAGGAGTGGGCCAAAATCAGTTGTGTTCACGTTATTTAATTTATGTTGTGACAGACTCATATGTCCCACTATTATTGTGATTTAGTTAATATTTTATTTCTCCCTGATCATTTCCGTGCGTTTTGCCCACGGTCACGATTTATTGTCTGTTACACCTTTTAGTCCTCATTTTGGACCTTTTTTTATTTCACCTTTCCCTTCACTCCCATATTCCTTCCATTTACTGATTATGTTATGGTGTATTATCTATTGTCTTCTCATCTCATTATTTGTTTTGGAATGTCTGTGGCATTATTGTGATTAGCGCAACATCAATTTTCTGTTTGTTGTTTTTTGCTAGTGGTATAGTCAGGTGTGTGCTGCTGTCCCAATAGTCCCATCTTTTCTAGTAGCAGCGCAAAAATTTTTTTACATATAAGAAAACATTAGTTACTTCTCCAGGCAAAATGCTAAATTTCTCTTGGGGCAGTGTTTTTTTAAGCCATTGTGCATGAAGCATAATAGTAGGTTGGATTAAAGCAGAACTTCATTTACTAATGGAAGTTCTGCTGATCCTCCTTCTTTTCCCTCCTACTGCTGCCACTAATGATGAAACATTTTTTTAGCAGGGAGCACGAACCTAGTTTTGACACGTACCCAATCTGACCATTGGGCCTGGCTAAGTACCAGCCAGTGGATAAATCTACGCAAAATCTGCTGGTGGTGGGGCTCTTGAACTGCATAGTGGAGCACTCAACTTTCAAAGGAAGATATTTGTAATACACAGGATAAAAGGTTTCTCTTTTTATCCAACTGCTGACAGTGAAAGGAATACAGTGTTTTTTTTAAAGAGAGCCCCATTTTAGGCAGTAATGTCCTCCAAACAGGTGTAGACAAATTAAATACACAAAGGTTGGCCAAAAAAGGCCACTCACCACACCAACATCCACTGAATGTACTTCGGGATACAGTCTTTCCTCGGATGGCTTCTCCTTCAGGTAAGATGGAGTCGTATGAGTGGTAGTTCATAATGTTTGTAGCTTATGCTGTCTTTCTGTCTTTGGCTGAGATGTTGTGGCCTTGATGCAGTTCCTCCAATTTGCAGCCTGTATGTTCCTCTTGCTCATGTCCTGGGGTTCACCCTGGTGTTCATTGGGTCTCCTTTAGGCTGCAAACAGCTTAATCTCTCCTCCTGTCACACAATGAACCTGGGCTGCTTCTTGGCTCCCAATGGCTGGGGCTAAATTCCACCAGCCAATCACATTTTGCCTTTCTCTTCTCCTCCCTGTGGCCTGTCAGTCAATGGCCAGAGGAGGGAGGTAAGCTGAGGTGCAGCAATGAACGGTCCACCCATTAAAAATCTTTGGTCCCCAAATATGTTGAATTTGTAGTTATAAATTAACTGAAATTATCTCAACATATGCATGGCGCTAGGTAATTTACTCACATAAGATGTAAGCATTGGAACTTCCTACCAATAGGTGCCAGAGTTACTGTGGATTAATAATTGATGAGCAAAGGGACCTTCTGCCATGCTTAGCTGTTGGTCAACATAATTTTTATGAAATGCAGCTGGTGTCTCATCAACAGAGATGCAAAAGGCCAGATCTACTGCAAGTCAAGTTTATTTTCCAAAGGTAAGCATGTAGGCAAATATCCTTTCACATCATACCTCGTTCTGTTGTGTTTGTTGATCACTGCTGATGTGTCTACTCCAGGGTTTTTTCTTTTATGTTATAACCATTTAGGCTGTTGGTCTCATTGTGCATGGTTAAGAGTAGTTCATGAATTCTGTATCTACAGCATGTTTATTAGCTCTTTACTCCAGGTTCACACTTATGCAAATTTCAGTGTGTGTTCCAATATGCAGAAACACACTGCAGTCCATTCAATATGATTTCCTTTGGATCTAGTTCACATCTGTGCTTTTGGAGCTGGAGCGCATTTTGGAAAGGGTCTGGGACTTTTTTCCACGCAGCAGACTGCAAAAACACAAGTGTTGCATTTTTGCCATGTTTTGATATTTTTTTTAGCCTATAGAAAAGTCTGACAGTACAGTTCATGTAGTGTGACTTTGATGCGACTTTACACTCTCTGGCACTCAAGTAGCATCTAAATATCATCAAAGTAGTGCAGGAACCTTTATGCATCCAAAGTCACATTAGGATTAGGGTAATGGCTAGGGCTAGGGTTAAATGTTAGAGTTAGGGTTAGAGATAGGGTTAGCAATAATTGTTAGGATTGAAAGGCTAACCCTAACAATTACTGCTAACCCTAATGATTACTGTTAACCATAACTCTACCCTTACCCATAAACCTAACTCCAACTCTAACATTAACCCTAAACATAGCTCTTAGCTCTAGCCCTCAACCCTAACCCTAGCTCTTAATTCTAGCGCTCAACCCTAACCCTAGTCATTAACCTTAACCCTGGCTCTTAACCCTAAACCTCACACTTAACCCTAGACCTAACATTTAACCCCAACCTTATAGCCACTAACCCTAACCCTAGCTCTTAACCCTAACCTTTAACCTTAACCCTAACATGCGACCTAGGTCACATAAAGGTTCCATCACTACTTTGATGTGACTTTAATGCTATTTGAGTGCCAGAGAGTGTAAAGTTGCATCAAAGTCATACTACATGAACAGAGCTTCTCTTGCTATTGGCGCAGTCCCTCCAGTTGAAAGCCTAGACATTCCTCCAGCTCATGTCCTGGGCTTCTCCCTAAGGACTATTGGGGCAGATTGAGCTGCAGGTGGATTAATCTCTCTCCCTGTCACACACTGTCCCTGGGTTGGCCTTCTGATTTTTCCAAGTTTAGCGGGTGGGGCTAAATCATGTTGGTGAATCACATTCCTCATCTCTCTCCTGTGGCTTGTCAGTTAAAGCTGTGATGCGACGATGGAAATCCTTGAGCTGTGTGGCTCCTATCTTAAAGTGCCCGCTGGTTGGATTACTTTAGCTACATAAGAAGGACCCTAGCACTAGGAATTATCTGAGTATTTTGAAACCAGAATGGATTTTCCTCTTTTTGTTTTGCAGTTTATTTTTCACAGTACCTAAATGAAAAATTATATCAGAGCCTTATAGTAACCAATGAGATTCATGCTCAGGATGGTAACCATTGGAGACTAAACACAGCAATCTGATTGGCTGTGTTGAATCAATACATACAGAGACCATTCCTCTTAGATACCTTGTTAAGTATTCTATTAAAAAAAAATTAAATGTGGTGCAGCGTGAGAGTAGGATAACCAATATTGCTGAAATGTACTCTCCTATAGCTATAGCTAGACAATTCCTTGTAAGATAAACAAACAAAAGGAGTACAGAGTGATCTTTGTTGAGTGTGATCACATCACAAGACTCCTTGTGACATTGTTGGGAAAAACAAGTCTTACCAGCACTGGATTCTGTTGATTGTCACTACGGGAAGGAATGTGAAGCTAGCATTGCATCGGTCAGGTGTGCAGCACACATTCTATCATACAGCTCCCCAGACTTGCATTTGACTTCCACCATTAATAACCTCATCTGTTATATTATTATATTGCATAGTTTTATATTATGATAGGTTACTATTATCAAGTATTTTTGTTTAAATGTGTTTACAATAGTCATGTCATCAAAGCAATTTGATGAAGAAGGAGGGACCCCCTAGGACTTGAGACTTTGAAGGTTTAAATAGTACCAAAAATATTAACAAAATAACATTTTGTTTGTGAAAAATTATTATCACACATAGACATACAATACAATACATCATACAGAGTCATAGTACAGCATCGAAACCCAAATATGAATTTACATGATAAGGATACCCAGTATGACTATGTTTGACTGGCCATAGAGGATATGAATTATGGTATCATCATTGATGTATTGATGTACAAAAACTGCAGAGATACTATTCTAATTGTTCCAGTTTTTGTATCTCTGCAACTTTTGTACATCAATGATGATACCATAATTCATATCCTCTATGGCCAGTCAAACATAGTCATACTGGGTATCCTTATCATGTAAATTCATATTCGGGTTTTGATGCTGTACTATGACTCTGTATGATGTATTGTATTGTATGTCTATGTGTCATAACAATTTTTCACAAATAAAAATTTGTACTTTTTTAATATTTTTGTTACTATTTAAGCCTTCAAAGTACTAAGTCCTAGGGGGTCCCTCCTTCTCCATGTTATTGTTATTTTGGAGATGGTGGCTTACAATCAGGAATTTTCCCTCTTTTCCATGTCATCAAAGCAGAGGCATTCTTTCATTTTCTGTCTTTTTTAGTAAGCTACAGCCAAACTGATCAAGACCAATTTTTGCTTGGCCCCAGCAGAATTGTATTTATTCAAACACTAAGAATTTCTATATACTGTATTAGTTATTATTATTATATTGCTTTTTAGTTTGTACCACTGATGCTTAGATTTGCAGAGGGGGCATAAGGACTGGAGCCTAGGGTGACACAATTTGGTAGGGAACACTGTTTTCATATGAAATCTAAGTAATATATATATAGAGTAAATATATGGGTACATTTACCACCCACAATGTGTTTCTACTGAGCCCAAAACTTCTTCAATTACTATGTGCCTGACAAACATATTCATACAACTTCATTTAATTTGTAGGATGAAGAATGGTTGTTATCAATATGTAGAGAAATAACTTGCCTAATGCTGTACAAAATTCTTGGTTTAAATTACTGTTAATTTTGACATCAAATTTTGATTTAGTTGTAGTCATAATCTTTTGACTAAAATGCAATTTTAGTTCTAGTTGTATCTTAGTAATCTTAATTTTTTTAGGTTTAGTCATATTTTAGCCAAATCTGCAGTACATTTTAGTGGAATAAAATCTCCAATCTTTATCGGCAAGCTGTATTGGCTGAAAGCCGCAGGGTCCCTCTGTCTGCCTGCTGCCTGGGAGTTCCGGAACAATGCCCTGCAAACCACAGAAGAGGAACTCCTCTGTTAGATTTGTGTCTGTCTGGACATGACGAGAAGAGGGTTTTGCACTGTGCAATATTACATTATGTCATATAATGTGTTATTACTGCCTCCCCAGACCATCCAGCTCTCTGCTCCTTTCCTCCCTCACTCTCATTTTCTTCCCCATCTCCAAAGTATAATGCACCTTGCCCTATGCCCTCCCTCACTCCCATTTACTTCCCCATCCCCACTTGTAGCCTGGCATTACAACCAATAGAGTTTACAGGTTTTTTTATATTTTAAAGTTGCACTTCTGTTTGTCAAAAAGCAATATTTTTGTTTGTTTATAAAACCTGGTTTTATTTATAAAGATGTTATATATCACAACGGCTAAATATGTGTTAGCTGTGAATGTTCAAACCTTAAAGTGGAAGTAAACTTAATTTTTTAAAATTTTCTGGCAGGCAGGGTATGGCAGAAGAGACCCTATTGGTCTCTTCTGCCATAAATGCATTCACCTGCCTGTCAGCTGCATGTTCACTGAGCCACACATGCGCAGCTCAGCCAACATTTACGGCCCCAAGCTGTGCCACGGCGATGTGACTCCCACGCGCATGTGCGAGAGTGATGTCATCGTGTACTGGCCTATCAAATGGTCGAAGACACAGAACCTGGAAGAAAGACCAGGCGAAGATGGAATTGCAGAGAGCCTGCAAGACTGATCCCATTGCAGTGCTGGAGGACATAGATTGACAGGTAAGTCTGCCATAATCTACTAATATGCTGTGCATACCAGCACATAAAAAGAAAATGATACAGCAGAGTTAACCGCCACTTTTATGCCATAAATAATAACATGTTATTAGTGTAGCGCTACCCCCACAGGTGCTGCTTGATAATGCTTGTCCCTAGTGGTTGCCCTGACCTTATAAGCCTCTCTACACCTCTGACACTCTGGGTTCAGACATATTTAAACTGTATGTAATAATGCAGGAGACACAATTCTTTAGTATACCTCTATACAGTATTAGTCTTGTTAAAAAGTGTAGACCACAAGAATAATGGGTTTAGGATATTTAATCCCAGTTAACACATAAAAATAGAACAATGGTAAGATAGAAATAATCAGTTAGCAATGTTTAACAAACGATACAGTCATGAGTAACAAGCTTCAACTGTTAAACTGCAACACCAGCAGTAAGAGGGGGAAGAAAAGGCTTGTTGACTCATCAGCTCCCTCTAGGCCACTGGCGTTGCAATGGTGGATGCAGAGAAATACATAAATGTATATTCCAACATAAATACAGTGGGGATCGAAAGTTTGGGCACCCCAGCTAAAAATTTGTATTAATGTGCATAAAGAAGCCAAGGAAAGATGGAAAAATCTCCAAAAGGCATCAAATTACAGATTAGACATTCTTATAATATGTCAACAAAAGTTAGATTTTATTTCCATCATTTACACTTTCAAAATAACAGAAAACAAAAAAATGGCGTCTGCAAAAGTTTGGGCACCCTGCAGAATATATAGCATGCACTGCCCCCTTTGCCAAGCTGAGACCTGCCAGTGTCATGGATTGTTCTCAATCATCGTCTGGGAAGACCAGGTGATGTCAAGCTCAAAGGTTTTAAATGCCCAGACTCATCTGACCTTGCCCCAACAATCAGCACCGTGGGTTCTTCTAAGCAGTTGTCTAGAAAACTGAAACTGAAAATAGTTGACGCTCACAAAGCTGGAGAAGGCTATAAGAAGATAGCAAAGCGTTTTCAGATGTCAATATCCTCTGTTCGGAATGTAATTAAGAAATGGCAGTCATCAGGAACAGTGGAAGTTAAAGCAAGATCTGGAAGACCAAGAAAAATATCAGACAGAACAGCTCGCAGGATTGTGAGAAAAACAATTCAAAACCCACGTTTGACTGCACGATCCCTTCAGAAAGATCTGGCAGACACTGGAGTTGTGGTACACTATTCCACTATAAAGAGTTACTTGTACAAATATGGTCTTCATGGAAGAGTCATCAGAAGAAAACCTCTTCTACGTCCTCACCACAAAAATCATCGTTTGAACTTTGTAAATGAACATATAGACAAGCCTGATGCATTTTGGAAACAAGTTCTGTGGACCGATGAGGTTAAAATTGAACTTTTTGGCCGGAATGAGCAAAGGTACGTTTGGAGAAGAAGGGACACAGAATTTAATGAAAAGAACCTCTGTCCAACTGTTAAGCATGGGGTTGGATCAATCATGCTTTGGGGTTGTGTTGCAGCCAGTGGCACAGGGAACATCTCACGAGTAGAAGGAAAAGTGGATTCAATAAAATTTCAGCAAATTTTGGATGGTAACTTGATGCCATCTGTGAAAAAGCTGAAGTTAAAGAGAGGATGGCTTCTACAAATGGATAATGATCCTAAACACACCTCGAAATCCACAGGGGATTACATCAAGAGGCGTAAACTGAAGGTTTTGCCATGGCCTTCACAATCTCCTGACCTCAACATAATTGAAAATCTGTGGATAGACCTTAAAAGAGCAGTGCGTGACAGACAGCCCAGAAATCTCAAAGAACTGGAAGACTTTTGTAAGGAAGAATGGGCAAAGATACCTCAAACAAGAATTGAAAGACTCTTGGCTGGCTACAAAAAGGGTTTACAAGCTGTGATACTTGCCAAATGGGGCAGTACAAGATATTAACTCTGCAGGGTACCCAAACTTTTGCAGACGCCATTTTTTTGTTTTCTGTTATTTTGAAAGTGTAAATGATGGAAATAAAATCTAACTTTGTTGACATATTATAAGAATGTCTAATCTGTAATTTGATGCCTTTTGGAGATTTTTCCATCTTTCCTTGGCTTCTTTATGCACATTAATACAAATTTTTAGCTGGGGTGCCCAAACTTTCGATCCCCACTGTAGGTATGTATCCTTATTTGAATAACAATGATCTTATAAGAAAAGAGGTCCCTTTAACTAGAGATTGCAACTTGAGTTCAGCTCACCAGTCCTATGAATAGCACTGCCAGAGCTCTTGGCTAAAAAAGGAAAAAAGGAACAATCCTCCTACGCTGCCAAATGGCTGTATTCCCCACCAAGTGGCCGCAGACACCTAACTATACTCCTATAATACTATATATACTACTATAATGGTGAAAGCAAAAAATGAATGATGGATTGGTGCTGTGGTACTTAGTGCATAAATAAACAATAAACATATAAATGTAATGAAGTATTAAGATGAAAATAAAATATACCCCATCCTCAAATGTAAAGATGAAAAAGTGCTAAAACAGCAACAAGTGTAAAAACGTGGCTAAAAATAATTATTGTAAACAATAAATCATCTACATAGCCACAAAGTGTAATCAGATAAACAAGTGAACGAGTGAGCAACAAATATATATAAATAAATATATGAAAAATGAATATAATAGTCCCATAAACAACAGACACAGTGAATCTTCAGCACAAGCCGTGAGACATCCAGTGGTCACTGCAAACAAACAATCCTCCACCAGCTAGCGTGAGCGCTCACCTTTAGACTGCGACCCACCAGGGGTCAAAAGGCATAAAACACTCAAACGATGGTCTCAATAAGAGTTGACCTCAGTAGTAAACAAACAAAGACTCCTCTCCGATGAAAATGGCAAGCACTCACAGGTGTAACTCAGATGTCCTTATAAAGATATAGCCATAGATCTCTTTCACCTCCAATATCCTCACATGGAAGATTAAACAAGAAAACTTCCCATAGTGTAGTAAGTTAAAAGATTTATTATAAAAAACACACAGAGTAACTACCCACATTAAAAATTGGGGTCCGCAGACCCATACAGGCAAAAGCACTTCAACAAACTGCAGACAAGTGTATGTGGTTGGGAGTACCAAGATGGCGGCTGCCGTCCGTACCAGAAATGACGTCACCAATCCTTCCGTCTTACGCATTACGTCACGAGTCACAGCTTGTGCTGAAGATTCAATGTGTCTGTTGTTTTTGGGATTATTATATTAATTCTGGGACTTATTTACTGTGTCATGTTTTGTTCATTTTTCATATATCTATTTATTCATATATATTTGTTGATCACTCATTCACTTGTTTATCACTGATCATCTGATTACACTTTGTGGCTATGTGGATGATTTACTGTTTACAATAATTATTTTTCGCCACGTTTTTACACTTTTAGCACTTTTTCATCTTTACATTTGGGGATGGGGTATATTTTATTTTTATTTTCATCTTAATACTTCATTACATTTATATGTTTATTTTTTATTTATGCACTTAGTAGCGCAGAACCAATCCATCATTCTTAGCTTTTGGGTGTTTGCAGAGATTTGCAGAGTTTCTGCCTGACAGCCTATCAGCGCAGCGTGCAGAGATGTCTGTGTGAAGACCGGATAGTGACAGTCCAGATGCGGAGAGGCTGATGTGATCCCGGTGTTGTTATCGGTGTCACTGCTGTGCTGAACTGATGTGCAGAATCCCGCAGCAGTAGGCCAGAAATGTGTCTCTGGAGGAGAATGACAGCCCCCTGTGTTCAGCTTTGATTCCCATGCCAAGAGAGAGAGCCACTCCCTTGCTGTGGAATATATCACCTCTCCCAGAAACCTTCTGGTTCCCCAGCTTTCTGGAAGTTGTAGTTCAATCAGCACTCAGAAATACAGGATGTATTGGCTATAGGACTACAGGTCCCAAGATTTTCTGCTGTTAGAAGAACTGGATCCAGTCTGCTAACAGGAGGTGATGTAGAAGTCCCATTCCTGGGCACTAGGAGGAAAAGGAGTAATCATGGTCACATCTGTAAATATCCCTGAAAGGCATAATGATATAGCCAGCTCCTGGCTACATTAAGATTTTTACTCTAGGAACTCTGGACAAATGCTTAAATAATACATTACAATTTAACTAAGCCCAAAAGATTTTAGTCGATTGAAATGTACTGGAGATTTTAGTTGACTAACTGAAAATTGGAATTGATTTTCATCATAGTTTTTCTCAATTGATAGGGGTTGTTCACGGTCAACATGTTTCTTTCCTGAGTGTTTCTGTTGCAAGTGTTCTCGCAGTTTTACCGCCGCTTCTATCACATTCATCATGTCTTCTCTGCCCTTTCACAGGTAAATGTCTGTATGCAATATCCATCTGTACTTATTCATCTGTACCATCTGCTATGCTATACAGTAAATGTCCACGTGCAATATCCCTTAGGCTTGTCTATATACTTGCCGATTTGAATTTTACCTCCTTTTTGCTTTAGCAATCAAAGAATCAATCACCTTTTATGACTTTGGCCCGTGTCTATGGCTTGTTTTTTTGTGGGTTTTTTTGCCCTCTCCCTCCTATTCAAGTGTCTGTAATCAGATCCTAATTTTAAATTTAGTTCAGCTTAAGGGGAAGTCTCAGACAGAGGTAGGTCACGAACACTCTTTTTTTCGTGAGTGTTGTCGCAGTTTTACCGCCACAGTTTAAAGAAAGCTATATGAAGATATAACAAGAACTCTGCTCCACTTTGGAAGGATGGCAAACAAATCAGCATTTGATATTGCCTTTCCTATGACGTGTGATTCCCACTAATATGCTCCCTCTACTCTTCCTTTTCACACTAGTGTTTTCTGTCCTCAAATTGTCCTTACTTTACCCTTCATCTCTACCCCATAGTTTATACATATCACCCTCACTCCTACCCTTTCCCTTTTACTGCACTCATCACCTCTTTCATACTGAACCCACATGCTGACACAAACACCAGGACAGTGAAATGTGTGCGCTCATATACATCCCGTTCCCATCTTGCTTTCCTCACCCTCCTCCTCCTCCTAATCTCTGGGGACATATCCCCCAATCCTGGCCCGCCATTTTCTTACTGCATACCCCACATCCGGCACCCTTCCTCCTCTGGCAACAGCCACAATGTTTCATTTCTATCCCCCTGCTCCCAAAAACCAGTCCCGCAATCTAATTTGCCCTCTGGAATGCCAGATCAGTCTAGAACAAGCTCACATCTGTGCATGACCTTTTTATCTCCCATTCCTTTAACATACTTGCTGTAACTGAAACTTGGGTTCAAGATTCTGACTCGTTTTCTCCTGCTGCCCTTTCCCATGGTGGTCTTCACTGGACTCACTCACCCAGACATAGTGGATGGAAAGGAGGTGGAGTTGGATTCCTTCTATCCCCACAGAGCACCTTCCAAGTCCTTCCTACCCCTTCCTCTCTCTCCCTCCATTCTTTCGAGACGTACTGTATTCGTCTGTTTTCTCAAATTTCTCTGAGGATTGCAGTGATTTATCGGCCTCCTGGACCAGTATCACACTTTTTTGACGAATTCTCTGTCTGGGTACCTTACTTTCTCTCCTCTGAAATACCCACTATTATTCTTGGTGACTTTAACGTCCCTGTTAATGTTAACAGCCTGGCTTCTGCTCAACTTCTCAACTTAACCTCATCTTTTGACCTAATACAATGTACACAGACTTCCACTCACTCCAATAGTAATACCCTTGACCTTGTATTTTCCAATCTCTGCACTCCTGGCAACCTTACCAAACCTTCCTTTCCTCTCTCTGATCACAACCTCATCACTTTCACAGTATCCTTATCTTCAACCACTTACAGTATCCCGCAAAGCTGCAAATGATTATTTGTACTCTGCTACTGACCACCTCTATGACCCCTTTCCTGTCCTAACCTGGCAACCTCTGTCTCATCAGTTCACTCTCATCCTCACTAGATGCTTTTGCTCCTCTCAGTACACGAAGAATCAGGCCCAGACCATTACAACTCTGGCAAACTGACAACACCAGAAATCTCAAGAGACATTGTCCTGCTCAGTGACAAACTTCAGATGGGCCTGGACATGTGCTTTCTTGAGCAGAGGAACCTTGCAGGCACTGCAGGATTTCAATCCTTGTCGGCGTAGTGTTTTACCAATTATTTTCTTGGTGACTGTGGTCCCAGCTGCCTGGAGATCATTGACAAGCTCCTCACGTGTAGTTCTGGGATGATTCCTGACTGTTCTCATGGTCATTGACACTCCACGAGGTGAGATCTTGCATAGTGCACCAGACCTAGGGAGACTGACAGTTGTTTTGTGTTTCTCCATTTGTGAATGATTGCACCAACTGTTGTTCGATTTTTAGACTGATCATTTCTTTGTGAGTGGGAAAACATTCAAAATCAGCAGGGGATCAAATACTTATTTCCTTCACTGTATATTATTATTTTATTTCAGGTACTTATAAAACACCATCAATTTACACAGCACTTTTACGTGTTTATTGTACATTCACATCAGTCTGTAACCCTCAAGGGGTGTGCAATCTAAGGTCCTTAACCCACATTCATTCATACACATACTAGGGCCAATTTAGAGAGGATCCAATTAATCTACCAGCCTGTCTTTGGAGTGTGTGAGTAAACCCACACAGGCATAGGGAGAACATGCAAATTCCAGGCAGGTGGTGCCATGGTTAGGATTTGAACCAATGATCCTAGTGCTGCCAGGTGGAAGTGCTAACCATTTAGCCACTGTGCTGGTAAGGACTCTAGTATGGTGGTACTACATGCAGTAGTGGCAAGTGTGTCCTATTACTGACAGCCAGCGCACGTCACAGGATAGTCCAGAGACCATTAATCAAGATGGCAGACAACTGTGTTAGTGCGTGCATGGAACAGCGTGTGGTGATGAATTTTTTTGTGAACAAAGGCATAACACCCATGGATATCTATTGAAGACTTCAAGCAAAGTACGGTGATGAGATGCTCAGCTGCAGTAAGACATTTAAATGGTGTAAACATTTCAAAGATGGCCGTACATCTGTCAGCGACGATCCCGGTCGTGGTGGTTCTCAGCCCTCAGCAGTCATTCCTGTGAACATTCAGAGCGTGGAACTCCTGATCCTGGATAATCGATACAAAACCTGTCATGAATCTCTCTTTGGGAACAGTGAACACAATGATGATGAGATGAAGTCGGCTGTCCTAGGTTGGGTCAGGTGTACTGACATGTCTTTCTATGCCGAAGCTTTCCAGGCATTAGTTAAACACTGGGATAAGAATATAAATGTAGCAGGGGAGTATGTTGAAAAATAAATGCAGTTTCCACTCTATGAAATGTGTTCTTTTATGATATAAACTCAAAAGTCCCGGTTTGACTTGAATGACCCTCATATACAAAATCTCCACTGAGTAGCCTCAAATATCCTAATGGGCTGTAGGTCCAAGTGGTTGTATGGTCTATGCAAACCTGACTACTTTTCAAGTTGATCTATAATCTAAAGTATGTAGAAAATTAAAAAAAAATAATAATATAGCATGTACAGTACAATTGCTACACAAGCCATGTTGAAAATGAATTTTGTTAAAAACTATCTTTCCCTTACAATCTGCAGCTGCTGTAATTTTCTGTAAAACTCAATGCAATATAGTCAAATTTTAGGCATCCCTTGTAATAGGAGTTTAAGATTTGAAAGCTGAAAGCCTAACAAGGCAGCCAGAGGGGGTCATCTGAGTATGAAAGGCAGCACTGTCACTTGCAATTAGGGGATGGCAAAAACATACGGATGAGCCATGTTTTTTATCCCCAATTGCTCCCTCTTAAGCTGAAAAGGTATCAGATCCTCCCTATTGCATTAGTTGGGTAGTACTGAATAGGGCCATGTTGCAATCACATGCAGTTTCAATGCAGCAGTGAGAGCTTTTAAGGGTTAAAACAGGCAGTGAGGTGGTGACATAATGCCCTCAAACACCCTCTGAAAAGTGATACATTGCTGATCACTATTTAGAGGGTGACACCAGTGTAAACACATCTTTAAATAGATCAGCCCCAGTAGAGTATTGCACTTGTTCCTTGCTACAAAGTTACAACTTTGCAGTCTGATTAATGAGGGAGAAGAGACTGAGAAAATGCTGCCTCCCACCTGCAACAGACTGGTCACTTCATCTCAGCCTAGGCAAAGTCACTCGCCTGGAGCTCATGCAATGATAAAAGGTGGAGTTTTTTTGATCATTTCTACTGTTGGTCTGTGATAAGAATGTCAGGAATGAATGCATGCAGCTCTATAAAACTACAATAATCATTTCCTTGAGCTTGCTCACCCAGTAATACATCTGCTGCTCTGTGACTCTTCGTCGCCTCACATGGCTCCGATCAGCAGTTTACTGAAATGTATATCAAATCCACCTCTCCGCACTGTTCATCTATGGACACAAAATAAAGCTAAGCCAAATCATTATTAGCAATTAAGAACATTCTTAATGAGGTCAGCGGCTTCCCTCCACAATACATATACAAATCCTGAAATGTAAGCAGAGCTGGACATCCACCAATCAAAGAGTTCATGTGTCATGTTACACGTGCTTTGATGTCTGAGACATGTGACGCGCTTTTCATTTTTCTGGCACATGGCCGTAGCAAGTTCACGTGCCAAATATTTAACATGCCAGTAATTACACAAATGCTTTGTTAGAGCAAAGTCCTCTTTTACTTGAGCAAGGTAATGTTCCTTTGTACGTTGTAGCAGGAATCAAAGAACACATTTCTTTAGGCGTGTTCTGAAAGTAGATGGACCATCCACCCGGACACTGACAATAGCGCAAAGACCTAGCCGAGGTTCACACTACACAATCATGCCTTTTTCAGTGCAATTTTGTAGTGCCTTTTTTGCATACTTTTGATGCATTCTAATGCCTCATTCTTTTTTTTAGTGGAGGGTACTGGTTGTTTAACCTCTTCACGTTGGCTGCATACAAATGTGTGGCCTCCCGGTGTCTGGGTCTAGATGCCGAGTGGTCGCACATTTGCGTTCTATTAAAAATGTACATATGTGCCGAGAGCGCGCGCCCTGCACGCTCCCAGCACACATGTCCAGTACTTACGGAAAGGTCCTGATCTCTTCTTTTGATCGGGACCTTTCCCGATCATGTGACCGCCGTGGCGGCGCGTCATGGCGGTCACATGTCACTAAACCCCGCCTCCCGGTATCTGGAACCCTTACAGGGCCAGGAGGCGCTGGCGTGAAGGGGTTAAAACAAAACATATCACTCCAAAAACACGTTTTTCTTTTGCTCTGTTGGTGTTAGAGCACTGTTTTCTTTTTTTATGTGCAATTGATGGCCCCTGCGTGGGCGTGTTTTGTTGCTCCTGTCTTCTTAAACTGTTTATAAATTAATAAAAACATTGAAATACAAAAACACATTTTTCATTGCCTTTTTTGATACACTCCTATAGAGGTCTATTGGGCCAAAATGCACCTAAAGAAGCACATGCACCTTTTCAAATTGCACTGAACCATGCTGCATTGATGTGAACAGGCACCACAGAGAATAATGCGATTTCCATTGCTGTTCATTACAGCATGATGGCAGAAGCAGGAGAATTCACACTAGTGCCTAATAGAATCATGACACGTTTTTATTGAAAGAAAAATCCCCTCTGGGTGATCAGTGTGCATTTTGGGGATTTTAACAAACTTTGTTGCTTTGGCTACTTCCGATACTGATTCTGAAAGGGAGGGTCTGATTCATTATAATCACCTGGTGCACTCTCAGTGTCCTGATGATAAAAGCTGCAGTGTCAGCATCCTTTTAGAAGTATTTAACCCTTACACAGTATCACATCAACACTAAAATGCCCATATTTTTTTTTTCACAAAAGTGGAGTTATCCTTTAACCACTTGTCTACTGGGCACTTTTACCCCTTTCCTGCCCAGGCTAATTTGCAGCTTTTTGCAATTTTCATGCTTTGAATGACAATTGCGCGGTCATGCAACACTGTACCCCTATGAAATGTTTATCCTTTTGATCACACAAATAGAGCTTTCTTTTGGTGGTATTTACTCATCACTGAATGGTTTATTTTTTGCATTTTAAACAAAACAGAGCAAAAATGTTGAAAAAATAGGTTTTCTTTGTTTCTATTGAAAAAGTTTGCAAACAGGTAATTTTTCTGTGCGTTGGTGAGGCTGCACTGATATGCAGCACTGATGGGCAATGTTAGGCAGCACAGATGGGCACTGATGAGGCAGCACTAGTGGGTATTGATGAGGAGGCACTGATGATGCTGTACTGATATGTGCCACTGATGGGCACTAATAGGCAGCACTGATGGGCACTGATAGGCAGCACTGATGGGCACTGATAGGCAGCACAGATGGATAGTGATGAGGCAGCACTGGTGGGCATTGATAAGGAGGCACTGATGATGCTGCACTGATATGTGGCACTGATGGGCACTGATAGGTGGCACTGATGAGCACTAATAAGTAACAGTGAAGGGCACTGACTGGCGGCACTGACGGGCACAGATTGGCAGCACTGCTGGGCAGCACTGTTTGGCACTTTTGGGGCTGCACTGATAATCAGAGCACTGATTATCAGTGCAGATGTTTCCTTTGACAGTTTCCAGTTATCTGTAGTACTTTCCTCACGCTGTCACAGCATGAGGAAAGTGCTGCCATTAACCGGCAAGTGTATTTACATGGTGATCAGCTGGGATTGGATACAGCTGATCACATGGTAAAAGGTCACTGTGATTGGCCTTTTACCATGTCATGTGATCAGCTGTGTCTAAAGGACACATAGAGCACAGACAGCACTGGGTGCATGCCGCTGGGGCATGTTCTGGGAGGACGCCATATGACGACCGCGCTGTAGCTGTCATTCGGCTATAGCGCTGTAAGGAGGTGGTTAAGCTGGCCATACACAATTTGAATATCATCCAGTTTCTGATAAACCAGCCCAAATTTTCTCCAGCGGTGACCCTTTCAATACCCTCCCACACAGTTGGGGTAGACATTTTTTAGCTGATTGTTGGCTGCATTCAATCAGAATGTTGGGAGATCACATCACAATAAACACAGCTGCACACGTGCAGTTCAGTTTACATGTCACAGAGACTGCAAGCAGGATGTACATGTCATTTCTGCGATAAATAGGCTGCCTACTTGTAAATTATTTACAAAATGCCTTTCGTTGCACTTTAAAGGTTCAAATGTTTGTAAATCCTTAAATATATCCAGTAAAGTGACTGGCCTTGGGTGGTGCACAGAAGTAAAACAAATCCTCCTACATAAGTTGTTATTGTATAACTGCAGTCTTCTCTATATCTTTTCTAAGTGCTGAATTTATAAAGCTTGTCTGAGAGTTCAGAAAAACAAGAACAGAGAGCTGAAATTACTCACTGCAGAGCTCAGTGAACTGATTGGAGGGAAGGGACACCCCCCCCCCCCCCCCTTCCACACAGCTCACAGGAACAGATCTGAGGCTGTCAATCTGCTGGAGGTCACTCCCCTGTCACCATTTTTCTCTTGGTGTCATGAAATCTTGTCAGAAGGGACTCATGGTGATAGCAGAGGAATGAAGCAGCAAACAGAAATGACACTTAGTGCTCTGGATAGAGACAAGTACACACTATAGAGGGATATGTTTTGTTCATGTTTCATGTCTGAAGTTTACAGCCACTTTAACTCCAGAAATGTTTTTTTTTTACATTTTAAGTTACATTGGTCCATTTTGGTTACATCTAATCCACCATATCCCACATTTAGAAGGCTGCTGTGGATGCAGAAATTGACCATAGTAGCCTGGGCTACATGGAGTCCGCACTGGTCTCCTCTTGGTGCTGCTTGAGTAATTAGCTTTCTATATACTAAATACCAGAGTCACTCACTCAACACCTCTACCATTCAGAGACTGTCATTTATTTTCAATAGCTGCAAGGAGTTCTCTTATTGGACGGAGCATCTTCATCTCCCCTCCTTTCTGCCTTGTGCCATGAGAGACTGCCTTGTACTCAATTAAAAAAATTCAAGATGTTCACTAAATGGCAGAGGTCCTGAGTGAGCGACCCTCTGTACTCAGTATATAGAAAGCAAGATGCTTGAGCAGCAACCAGAAGAAACTAGCGCTGACTCCATGTAACACAGGCTATTACAGGGAATTTCTGCATCCCCAGCAGCCCTGCAGGAGTGATGGATTAGATCACCAAGCTGGACCAATGTAAGTCTGAAAATAATAGATCATTCCTGAAGTTCAGCTTCAACCAATTTCTGATTGAACTTGCCCTTCCTATGTGTGTTTGTATGTCCCTCTGATAGGAACATTAGATTGAAAGCTGAATGTGAATGATTTTATGTACCCTCTCATACATAGTACAGGGGCTTGTGCTGACTTTATTTTCCTGAGTTTGTCATATACTATATTGCCAAATGTATTAGGACGCCTGCCTTTACACGCACATGAACTTTAATGGTATCCCAGTCTTAGTCCGTAGGGTTCAATATTGAGTTGGCCCACCCTTTGTGGCTATAACAGCTTCAACTCTTTTGGGAAGGCTGTCCACAAGGTTTAGAAGTGTGTCTATGGGAATGTTTGACCATTCTTCCAGAAGCACATTTGTGAGGTCAGGCACTGATGTCAGACGAGAAGGCCTCGCTTGCAGTCTCCACTCTAATTCATCCCAAAGGTGTTCTTTCGGGTTGAGGTCAGGACTCTGTGCAGACCAGTCAAGTTCCTCCACCCCAAACTCACTCATCCATGTCTTTATGGACCTTGCTTTGTGCACTGGTGCTCAGTCATGTTGGAACAGGAAGGGGCCATCCCCAAACTGTTCCCACAAAGTTGAGAGCATGAAATTGTCCGAAATGTCTTGGTATGCTGACGCCTTAAGAGTTCCCTTCACTGGAACTAAGGAGCCAAGCCTAACCCCTGAAAACCAACCCCACACCGTAATCCCCCCATAATCCAAGCTTTACACTTGGTACAATGCAGTCAGGCAAGTACCGTTCTCCTGGCAACCGCCAAACCCAGACACGTCCATCAGATTGCCAGACAGAGAAGCAGAATTGGTCACTCCAGAGAATACGTATCCACTGCTCTAAAGTCCAGTGGAGGCGTGCTTTACACCACTGCATCCGACGCTTTGCATTGCACTTGGTGATGTAAGGCTTGGAGGCAGCTGCTCGGCTATGGAAACCCATTCCATGAAGCTCTCTACTCACTGTTGTTGTGCTAATCTGAAGGCCACATGAAGTTTGGAGGTCTTTAGCTATTTACTCTGCAGACAGTTGGCAACTTTTGCGCACTGTGTGCTTCAGCATGTACTGACCCCAGTCATTTCACATGTAGTTTCTGCTGTTCCCAGTTGCTTTCAATTTGTTAAAATAACACTAAAAGTTGACCGTGGAATATTTAGTAGCAAGGAAATGTCACAGATGGACTTATTGCACAGATGGCAACCTATCATGGTACCACGCTTGAAGTCACTGAGCTCCTGAGAGTGACCCATTCTTTCACAAATGTTTCTAGAAGCAGTCTACATGCCTAGGTGCTTGATTTTATACATCGGTGGCCATGGAGGTGATTGGAACACCTGAATCCAATGATTTGAAGGGCTGGCCCAATACATGAAATGCAAATCAACAGACTCCCACTTATTGGCAGCACTTGAACTATTTTGTGTTGCATTACCTTGAACACAACAGGGCCTGATGAGATGTGTTTTCAGGGAAAATGCGCTTTGCATGCTTTTAGGCAACTTTGATTTGAATGCAAAATGCAATGTTCACAATAATGCACAAGCTCTAATTCTGCTGTAATATAAATACAGGAAATACAGAAATATTATACTTTATTGCACTTATCCTATCAGGCTTGTTGTTTGATTGTACAATCTTTACTTAGTTATGTATCCTTCTTAGCAATTATCAAGAGAAACATTGTTTCTAACCTATTGCTACTGAAAATTTATTATGAGACAACGTAAGAGCAGCAATAAAACAATGATCAGCATTTCTTGTAGTCAATAGTGACCTAAAAAGGGCAAAAACAACAATTTATCCCTGATTGCCCCAACAAACAGGGTAACCCGGGACATCTAATAACAGTCTGGATTGTTCACAGATTAATGTGAAGATTGTATTTATGATTTCCAGCCTATGTTCTGATGCTTGTTTATGAGGAGAAAGAAGAAAATGTGCATTGTGATAGAAAATTCCCCTAAAAAGCCCTCTAGCTGACCCTCACCTGACTGTCACATGTTTGGCAGATATCACATGGGAGCAAGCTGTCTATGAACATGCTAATTGTAAGCTAGTGAACCATAGGAAAGTGAAGAGAAAGCATCAGTATAACAAAGAGCAAAGTAAAGAAGGATTATAACCCCTGCCAGGTTTTTATCGCTGTCTGTGCTTCTGTAAACCACTTCCCGTCCGGCCCATGTACATGAATACTGAAAATTGGCCCGCTCCTGCACCGCTCCCTTCCGGCCGTTTATTTACATGGGTCCGGACGGGAGCAGTGCAGAAGTGAGTGGCCTCCGCATTCACTGCCTGTGCACGCTCCCTGGGAGTGTGCGGCACCGCGATCCAGTGCCCACACCGATCGCTGTACGGGACCTCTGTGTGAGGTCCCGATCATGTGGTCACTGATTGGCCAATAAGGGATCACATGAATAGTAGTAAGGAAGATGTTACTTCCTGACATTATTGCTTACTACTAGTGAAACCTGTGAATGATCACAGAGGTCACATGGTACAAGGCTATTCACAACAGCCTTGTACCATGTGACAAGCTGTGACCAATCACAGCTCTCACAGGTTTCTTGTCATTATATCTGCTTGGTTCATACATCCTGTACAGCAAGCAGATATACTGACAGGTCCAGGGGAGGACTGACAACTCATGGGGCCCCTCGGGCAATAGGGGATCATGGGGCCCGTGTCCTTGGCCAAACTCAAAAAAGCCTATGAAAAAGGTACCAGGGGCATCTCATGGGGCCCCCTACTGACCCCGGGCCCTCGGGTAGTGCCCGAGTTTCCAAATGGTCAGTCCGCCCCTGGACAGGTCTGCAGGAGACCTGCACCGATCTACTGATCACTGGTGCAATGCTTTCCAGGCTCCTTTGGAAAAAAAAAATAATAAATGCACATTTTTTCACCTGAAAAAAAAATGTGCATTTATTATTTTTGTCCAAAAGGTGAACTTACCCTTTAAGGTTGCCTACCCCTGCTATAGAGGGAAATGCTTTGTTCATAGTTCAGATCAGGTTTGCAGCCACTTTAAGTTTGTTACATTAATCATTGATAGAAGCAGTGTAACAATTTAGAAACATTGTACTTTGTTGCAGCTGTTTTACCAGTTTACAGGATTCTCTGTGACCTGTTCCAAATGTGCGCTGTTGTAAACACGTAAAATTAATTTTTTCTTAAATACGATTCTTTAAAATTTAACCCCAATCAACCCCCAGTGAATAAATACAAAATATGTAATACAAATAATACAAAATGAAAAATGACATCTTATTAACTATCTAGACCATGTAGGTAAGCTAATTTGTTGTAATAAATAAAGACACAAATTGCAGACTAAAATTCCAACCTGTATCTTCAGTTTTGCTAATTCTTCTAATATTACCATGAATGGAATGAAGGAAGGTGTATTTTTTCCTTTTTTTTCCTCTTTAACCACTTCCCATCCAGCCCATGTTTATAAACGGCCAGACGGGAGCAGTGCAGGAGCTGGTGGCCATTTATAAACATCTTTCCCACTTCTCTGCCTGTGCACACGGCACCGTGATCCGTTTCCCGCTGTGTTCTCCGAACACCAATCGCTGTATGGGACCTCTGTGTAAGGTCCCGATTATGTGATCACTGATTGGCCAATCAGTGATCACATGAACTGTAGTAAACAAGATGTCAATTCCTGACATCATTGCTTATTACTTGTGAAATCTGTGAATGATCACAGAGGTCACATGGTACAAGGCCATTCACAACAGCCTTGTCCCATGTGACAAGCTGTGACCAATCACAACTCACACAGTATTTCTCAATGGCTGCAAGAATGAGAAGGAGAAATTATTGATTTTACAGCCTTTATGGGTGTAAAAGCAATTAGTGTAAAAGAATCACCCCTACAAGTAGTACAGTGTCACTATGGTGACACTGTACTGCTAGGGCAACAGTGTGTTAAAAAAATAAATAAAACCATAAATAATAATATATAAAAATGTCAAAAAATGTTTTGAAAAATTATAATTTGTGGTTATAAACTAATTTGGGTTATTTTTTTTTTACTAAAAAGATAGCTGAATACATTTTGGCCAAGATTTATGAAGGATTATTTATTTGCAAAATTTTATAAGAAAAACACTTTTTTTTCAAAATGTTTGGACTTTTTCATTTATATAGCAAAAAAATAAAATTCACAGTGGTGAATAAATACCACCAAAATAAGTTTTATCTGTCTCAAAAAAATTAATATGGGTACAGTATTGCATGACTGCGCAATTGTCATTTAAAGTGTAATAGCACTGAAAGCTGAAAATTGGCCTGGATAGGAAGGGGGTAAAACGTGAAGTGGTTAAGGAAATTCACCTTCTCTATCTGTCCTGTTTCCCTTTTTTGGCAAAGCAGCGAAGACTACTACAGTAATTTCTAGCTTCTACAGGGATCCCATAGGGGATATACATACTCACATTCTAAGATGGATCAATGTAAATATGCAATAAAATCCAGACCTGGAATTCGGCTTTAGGCATGTATTTGTAGGTCATGTGAACACATAGCAGCTTACAGTATTTCTCAGTGCTGTTGTGAATATAGCGACAGACTGCTATACAATGTACAAACAGGGATTCTACTGTGTACATACCATGGAGGGATATTTCTAATCTTATCAGCAGAAGTAGGCTCATTTTATTGCTTCCCTATTTGCTTTATAGAAAAAGGCAGACCTCTCTTGTAGAACATGTCAGCAGGATGTATCATTAATGAGATCTAATGAGGCTGTAGCTTGAGGCTGGCTATACACACAGGATCATTTATATAAATATGTAGCACAAGAAGCAAAGCTAGAACCGTGTTCTGAACAAATCTAATCTGATTTCTTTCTACTGAGATCTGATCACTGGCTTCAGTAATCTGACATCTGTTTTATTATAAGCCGGTAACAGATAGGCAAATATTAGGAAACAATCTAATGGCCTGTACACATGATAAGAAAATTGTACGAAAATTTAACTACAAGGAATGTTGATTATCTGGTCATTAGTATATTGCTTTCAACAGCTGATTCTGACTGTTCAGAAGACAAAAACTGAGGGTGTGAGCTAAAAAAATGTTATTGTACGTGAACACAACATGCAGTTTTCATTTAATGTGTACATTAATCATACAAAAATAATCGAATAGAAAAAAGCATCCATGATCAGAAGCACAGAACGACCCTACACTTCCTCTTCTACTACACTAGTCCGTAGCTATGTTTGCCTTTGTTGGTCAAGAATTTTAATACTATAGTTAAGGCGGAGTTCCACCCAAAAGGGGAAGTTCCGCTTTAAAGATTGGTCCCCCACTCCCCATTAAGGATTGGCACCTTTGGGGGGCACCTTTGGGGAATTTGACAGGTACCCGCTCCCACTTCCGCTGCGATCACCTATGCAATCAGAAATGGAAGTTGTCCTCCTACCCTCCCTCCCCGAAGTCTTGTGGGACATGTGACAGGTCCCAGAAGACGACGGGCCGTTCAGGAAGCGCAGTGCTTCTTGCACATGCGCAGTGGGCACCCGGCTGTGACAGCTTGCGCCACACTGAAGATGCCGGCACCTGGAATACAGGAGGGCCGGTGAAACGGGCTGCGTCGGGGGCAACGCGGGATCGTGCGACAGGTGAGTGGCTGTCACAGTGACAGTTTTTGTAGCTGCTGACTTATTTTTTTACAGATTGAGTGGAACTCCGCATTAATACTGTTGTTGGTTACATCATGATAGGCACCTTTGTGGATATCTGACGAACATTCACCCGATTTTCTCATAGTGTGTAAGGGAAAAGTGTGCATACATGGAAGGAGCACCAAACCAAAAGATAAGAATCCAAATTCATAATAAAATCATGAGTCCAAAGCCTTGTACACACGATCAGAAAATTGTATGAAAAATACCATCTTAGAAGCGATCGTATGATAATCTGATCATTAGTACACAGCTTTTGTCTGAAATCATTTGAAGGGACAAGCAAGAAAATGTTTCTCGTACAATACCAGATCGTATGATTTTCATTTAATTGGTACAGTTTTCATCTGAAACTGCAATACAAATACATTACATCACTTCCAAATTTTCCAAATTTTCTTTCTGTCATACAAGAATTTTCATAACTTTAGTAACCTCTTCACTTTTGATATGAGACTTGCATTAACCACCCCAATACTGGGCACTTCTACCCCCTTCCTGCCTAGACCAATTTTCAGTTTTCAGCGCTCTCACACTTTGAATGATGATTAGTCAGTTATGCAACACTGTACCCTAATGAAATTTTTGTCTTTTTTTCACACAAATAGAGCTTTCTTTTGGTGGTATTTAATTAGCACTGTTTTTTTTTACTTTTTGCACTGTAACTGAAAAAACACCGAAAAATTAAAAAAAAAACCTGCACTTTTCTTCGTTTCTGTTTTCTTCGTTTGTGTTATAAAATTATGCAAATAAGTAATTAAAATGGGGTTTGCGGAATGAAGCGATCCTAGCCCTAAAGTGGAAAGCAGGGGCAGACTGACAACTCATGGGGCCCCCGGGCAATAGGGGATCATGGGGCCCCTGTGTCCTTGCCCAAACTCAAAAAAGCCTATGAAAAAGGTACCAGGGGCATCTCATGGGGCCTATATATTAAGATAGTTATTTAAGAGGTTATTGAATAAATTAGCGTGTCACCCAATGTATGGTCTCCATTCAGTAGCCAAAAGAGACATACAAAAAAGGGGGGGTTTTGTGAAAAGAGATTCACAGAAAGGCGGCTACATAGTGAACAGAACGTGACACACAGGAAGAAATTTCCAAAAATTATGCTTTATTACACATATAAAAATATGACATATGGGCTTTCGCCCTGGTTTACCATCACCTCAGTTGAGACAATACACACAGACCTAAAACCATTTAAAATGACACCAGAACCGGTCTAAATGTATGTGCAGCAGGGAAAATGGCTACAAGAGTCTAGTGTCCCTGTAGCACAAACACACAAGCGAACACTTCCCTAGGGAGGTGTATCCAAAAATTATGCCATGGGCATACCATAATGGAGGATATAAGGGATTAAACAGTAACCATATAGGCAAATCCCAATCAAGGAATCCAAAAATTATACTATAGATATGTATGTCACATGTATACAATAAAGCAAGCACAATATGCGTCAAAAAGGAGAATAGCAGGCCTCAGGCCTGTATGAAAGAAGACATAAATGTCAAATATATTATACAATACATTCCTGTGCCGGCACAAGTGGTTGGGGCCCATTCATCTGTAATATAGATAGCTGTTTCCTAGAGCTCTTGGATGGGAATATGCCCCAACTGACAATCTCATGGGGCCCCCTACTGACCCCGGGCCCTCGGGCAGTGCCCGAGTTTCCAAATGGTCAGTCCGCCCCTGGTAGAAAGATAAAAGAGATGTCTATATCCTTTCCTTAATTCATGATGACACCTCAGTGGAACTTCAAACAAGACAAGGTCCTGTCCAGAAACCAAGATGCATACATGACTATAGTTCATGTGGGGGGGAGGATATGAATGACCAGATGTTACAGACATACTTATCCACCAGGAGATCAATCTATTGGGATAAAAATGTTGCCATCTACTTGCTTCAGTTAGCCCTGTACAATTCATATGTCATATTTTCTAAATGCACACAAAGATTCCTAACCTACCTAATGTATCAAGAGTATATTGTTACAGCCCTTCTCTATCCGCATGGCCATGCCCCTGAACAAATTCCTTTGACCCCCCCCCGAAACGTTTGGCTGTCTTTTAACATAACATCAATAAATGAATTTGGACTCTTATTGTTTGGTCTGGTGGCACTTCTTCCATGTATGCACACTTTTTCCTGCTAACCTGCTGGAGTACCCACAGTAGAGTAACCTTGCCTATTGTGAGCACCCTAATATGAGCCAGTGGGCTCTTCAAATGTTTTTTGCCTTCTCACTACCTTGTTTAACCCTTTCTTGCCTAAGGAAAAAACAAATCTAAATGCCTAAGCACAATTTTGCAATGTTGACATGTGTTAGTAAAACTGTACATATCATCACAACTACTTTGTACATCCAGGTGGATTATACCGCGCTTTTTTTAGGACAAATTGGGCTTTCATTTTGTGGTAAATGGTAATGGATATCTCCTGATTTTTTTTATTATCAAAGGAAAATTGGCCCAAAATAGTAAAAAAAAAAATCATTTTTTTATTTAGCTGTGTTTCTTGTTACTACCATAACCTACCACCAAATAACAACCCAAAATAAATTATCCAGCTCTTGACGATTGCATCGATACCATTTATGTGTAAGTTATTTGTTGTTTGTACCACCAGAAACAATAGTGTGAATTTTGTTTTTGTCTTTTTTTTTTACCTAAAACACACTGACATTGAGACTAACTAACACTGATACCAAATTTTTTTAAATCCTGACCTTTGACCCTGACATTGACCTTTGACCTTGACCTTTGACTCTGACCTTGACCTTTGACTCTGACCTTGGCCCAAACAATAACCCTGGCACTGAACTAGATCAAACCTTGATCTAGGTATTTTTTCTTTATTTTTTCTTTTAATTTTTAATATTTATTTATCTTTTTTTTTTTTTACAAAATTTTTTTTCTCTCTATGCCAGAAGTTAGAGAGATTCAATGTATCTCTCTCCTCCATTCATAGAGAGAGAAAAAAACAAGGGGGTGGGGCTGCACAGTGACTGATAACTGTGATAGCCAATCAGAGGCTATCACAGCGATCAGGTAACCTGGAATCGGGAGTCCCGTGTTCTGATCGTTAGAACGGGACCCGGGGCTCTCAGTGACATCGCGGTCTTTGTGCTGGGAGCACGCAGTGCGGCGCGCTCCAAGCACAAAGACAGGTACGCAAATATGCGGCCCCACGGAAAAAAGCCCAGTTCCGTGAGGCCGCGTGATGTCGGCGTCAAGGGGTCAAACTCATATCAAAGTCTCAGCGCCTCTTGGATGCCCTTTTTTTTTTATTGGGGTGCTACGTTTAAGACATTGATAGTTAAATAGAGGTGATATGTCATCTCCTTGCTGGCTGTTTTAACCCCCAAAAAGCTGCACCCCCGTGCCACAACCACGTGCATTGCATGAGGTTAGAAGGCAGTTGCACAGTGGCCCCATTACCCTAGATGGGTGGCATTCGTCTTCAACATAGCCCACCAAACACGAAAGGGATGAGTTTAAGTTTTGCAGTGGCTGAGGTATATGTATAGTAGCTGCATGTCCTTGTTTAGGTGGGTGAGTAAATAGATACCAAAAATGTCAAGCCCTAAAATTGTGTGCACCCATCAATTGATGGGAACTTTGATATCCAACATTTTCCATAGGCAAAGCTCTACCTACTGTTTAATTGGGTGGGTAAAGTGGGGTACGCACATAAAGTGTTTTGTTGTTCGAGAGATCGCCATACTAATTATGCAATGTTAGTGCTGCAATCTCCCCTGCTGAGCTATTGTGTTCGGTAAGGAGGACATCCTCCCTGCCAGGAAACACTGATCAGCACTCGCAGCCATTGGCTGTAAGCACTGATCAGATGCTGGTTTTCCATCATGCTCATTCATCTCAAGACCGGCTTCTGTCGTACAGGAAGCTTTAAACTGACCAAATGTTGGCTGGTTCCCACCGAACCGACCGTTTTCAGGCCATTATCAGCTCGTGTTTATCCAGCTGAAGAGTTGACAGTGGCTCCTCCTAGGCCACCTAGGCCATTCAGAGACTAAGCAGTAGAAATGTGGAGCATGGGCACAAGCAATCGCAGTGTTGGAGAGGGTAGAAGAGCCTGCAGATCATTGACACTGCCCAAAAGCAGGAGGAATTGAAAGAGCAAGATCAACAGGTATCATTATATTGTGTTTTGGGGTTACTGACATTTTAAAGTGATATTAAACCCTCAGTTTTTCAGCACTTTCAGCAGCTGATGTATACCTATACTGAGTGTGCACATTCATTATCTTTTAATACTTTCCTATGTTCCAGTTTAAGCTGGTACCATGACTGTTTCCAGTTTCAGGGTGGCTCCTTTCTCTTTCAGCACCCAGTGGAGCCAACACTGCTTGCAGGGACTAGAGTTACATCTCCCTACAATGTGTGCATCAATAGAAACACACGGCCCCATACCCTAGGCAGGCAAGGCACTTCCATGCTTCTCCCTCTGCCTCCCCTCCCTCCTTTCTCCAGGTTAAAGTGGTTGTAAAGTCTCAAGGTTTTTTCCCTTTAGCATTCTATGCATGAAGGTAAAAAAACTTTAATGTGCAGCAGTGCCCCCCCCCCCCAGCCCCCTCAATACTTACCTGAGCCCATTGCGATCCATCAATGTGCACAACAGCCTCAGCTGTCCTGGGCTTCTGCCTCCTCATTGGCTGAGACAGCAAGCAGGAGCCATTGGCTCCCGCTGCTGTCAATTACAGCCAGTCGACCAATGAGGAGAGAGAGGAGGTGGAGCCAGGCTGCGGCTCTGTGTGTGAATGGACACCCAGAGCAGCGGCTTAGGAACACATCTGTTCAGGGGCCCCCATAGCAAGCTGCTTGCTATGGGGGCACCCAACAGAAAGGAGGAGCCAGGAGCACCGGCAGGGGACCCAAGAAGAGGAGGATCCATGCTGCTCTGTGCAAAACCATTACACACAGAAAGTAAGTACAGACATATTTGTTATTTTTAAAAAAGTGACCCTTTAGTATCGCTTTAACAGACTGACTGGAGACTGCAGTGTCCACTGTTAACTCTTTCCTGTGAAGATGGGATGTTCAGGGAAGCAGTACTAAGAGAATTTTAACAAATTGTTTACTGGGGAATGTTTACTTTATTGTGATCAATGGGGTTGATTTAGTAAAATCGGAGAGTGCAAAATCTGGTGCAGCTGTGCATGGCAGCCAATCAGCTTCTAACGTCAGCTTGTTCAATTAAACTTTGGCAATAAGACCTGGAAGCTGATTGGTTTCTATGCACCAGATTTTGCACTCTCGAGTTTTAGTAAATCAACCCTAGTGTGTTAAACGAAAAAAATAAATGCTGAGGGTTTAACACCGTAGAGGGAAAAAACAGCGCAAACTTTTTAAAATTTTTAATATACATACAGGTCTATTTAATTGCACAAAGAATAGTGTGCAGCATTCAGTAAGTCATTGTAGCCAGTTACAATTCATCTCTCTACGAACATGATTGAACTGAATTCTGACTGCATGCTATTGTCAACTGGACCAGGGGCGGACTGGGCCATTGCTTTTTGCACTTTCCTCTTAGATAAATCAAGTTGTGCATTTTCGGGATCCCATACCCATTAAGTTGTATAACTTTTTTGGCTCCCTGTGACACATTAGTAGGAGAAGCAGTGATGTGCGTGCCGGTACCAGGCTGTGCTCAGCACATCAACAATTAAGCTGCAGAGAGGCACCACACGAAGTAAACAGCATCTGCATCTTCCAGCCCTAGGGAGATGCTTCCTAGAATCACTGTCATTGCTAGGATCCAGAAATAGATCAGCCATGCTCCTTTGAATAAACTTAGATGCACGCATACTTAAATGCAAATTTTATATATGTGTACAACTTGCTTAAAATAAAAAACATGCATTTCAAATTGTTTACTTCCTTTCTTGCTCTAAATATACAGTACATATATGGGGTCAATGCACTAAGAAATAAACACCACCTGAATTTTTCCGTTACAATAACTCATGCTGTATTTCTCTTAAAAGTAGGCAATTCACTATTCACAATTTTTACTGAATGCGTCAAATATTTATGTTTTGCAATGTTTAGCGCTAGATTTTGCGCAATTTTTGGCATTTGTTTGCATGTTAGCACTGCAACAGAAGGCACACAGCCAGGGGCGGACTGACAACTCATGGGGCCCCAGGGCAATAGGGGATCATGGGGCCCTTGTGTCCTTGCCCAAACTCAAAAAGCCTATGAAAAAGGTACCAGGGGCATCTCATGGGGCCCTCTACTGACCCCGGGCCCTTGGGCAGTGCCCAAGTTTCCAAATGGTCAGTCCGCCCCTGGTCACACCAATACTGTGAAACTATGAAAACATTTTAGCATGCTTTCATTCACAAAACTATCTCCTTCTGATGAAAAATTACAATTTCTTTTCATTCCTGAGCTCATAGGAGAACATTTTCACACCGATACATTGTGTTCTTTTCACTTCCTAGCCAGTGCAGAGTTTCGTCTTCAGTCACACCGAATCCGACTTTGAAATTGTGAGTCTTCATTTGAATTTGCGTGATTTCAAACTCAGATGTCAGTGCAACTTCAGGTGTGACTTGGGAGACATCTGTGCGACTTCATGCACAGATGTCTATTCAAGTCGTACCTGAACTTGCAAAAAGTAGCACACAAACTACTTTCAAAATCGGTGCGACTGCAACTTGACGGAGCCGCACTGATTTGACCGCTTTCATTGCGGACAATAAAGTGTGACTTATTATGCGATTTGAAACAATCAAATCGCATGACAATTCGTACCAGTGTGACCAGGGACTTATTGTTATTTTGTGCATTTCTAACACCGCCAGCGAACACAGGTGCTATATAACAAATGTGTGTTTTTTAGTGAATTGACTGTAATGATTAACCACTTCCTGCCCGCCATGTAAGAAAATGAGGGATGGGCGGTGGTTATCTCGTTCTGGGAGGATGTCATGTGCTGTCGTCCCACTCTAACCGCACGTGCGTGTCAACGGGGGGTGCGCAGTGCGGCGATCAGTGGTGCACTGTGTCCCTGGGACACAACGGATCACCAATCAGCGGAAAGAGCTGATGACGTAGGGCCCTGATGATCAGTGTAGCCCCATCAGTACCACCTGTCAGTATCCATCAATGCCACCTGTCAGTGCCTACCAGTGCACATCAATGCCACATATCAGTTCCCATCTGCGCTGCCTTTCAGTGCCAACTATCAGTGCCAGCCAGTGCCGCCTATGAGTGCTGTCAATCAGTGCCCCCTATCAGTGCTGCCTATCAGTGCCAGTCAGTGCCACCTAACAGTTCCAGTCAGTGCTGCCTATGAGTTCCATATGTGAGTATGCCTTTCAGTGCCCATCAGTGATGTCTGTCAATGCCCATCAGTGATGCCTGCCAATGCCCATCAGTGATGCCTGCCAATGCCCATCATTATTATTATTATACAGTATTTATATAGCGCCAACAGTTCGCTCAGCGCTGTACATTACAATGGAGGACAATACTTGAGACAGTACAATAACAATACAGTGCGAAACACGAGGGGTTCGAGGGCCCTGCTCTTTCGAGCTTACAATCTAGGAGGGAGGGGATAGTGGTACGCGAGGAAAAGCTGTGGGGGATGGAGTGGTAGGAAGAGTGGAGGAGATCGGCAGTTAGCAGAGGGAGGGGTAGGCTTCCCTGAAGAGGTGGGTTTTTAGGGTGCGCCTAAAGGAGAGGAGAGTGGGTGATAGTCTGATGGATTGGGGTAGGGAGTTCCAGAGGATGGGTGATGCCCATCAGTGCCACCTACCAGTGCCTCCTCATCAGTGCTGCCTATCAGTGGCCATCAGTGCAGCCTATCAGTGCCCATCACTGCAGCCTCATTAGTGCACATCAGTGAAGGAGAAAAATTACTCATTTACAAAATTTAATAACAGAAACTAAGAAAAAAAAACGTTTTTCATTAAAAATTTTCAGTTTTCTGTTTGTTTAGCAAAAAATAAAAAATACAGTGGTGATTAAATACCACCAAAAGAAAGCTCTGTCTCAAAAAAAAGATACAAATTTCATATGGGTACAGTGTTGCATGACCGCGCAATTGTCATTCAAAGTGAGACAGCGCTGAAAGCTGAAAATTGGCCTGGGCAGGAAGGAGGTGAAAGTGCCCTGTAGACAAGTGGTTAATCTTATGTATTTATCTCACTATATTAACAAATGTGCAGTATTTACCTCACATTTAATATTTTACTTTGATGACTCCTAAATTTTATTATATCATAATAGTAATTTTATTACTCTCATGAATTTTATTACATCATGCGATATTTCTGAAAAGTGAGTCATGGGACCTTCGTATCGCATGTGGTAACCTTTAGTGAATTGACCCCATTATGAGCTAAAAAGTATAAAGCAGTGGTGTGCCCATAGTGGCCAATGGCCAACCACATTTATGAGCGGCCAGTATAATGAAACATTCTTGGTATTAGTTATTGCCCATAACTGTTTCCTTCATTAAAAAGGGCTATGATCTGTAAACCGTAAAAAAAGAACAAAGTCAATCTAATTAAAATGTGTTTTTTATGTCAGTAATACACAGGTGGGCAGCATGCTATATTTCTGAAGTCTTATATTGCTTATTTAAGGCGTAAGATGAAAGACGACCGAGGATTTAGAGTTAATTACATTATCACTAATCTCATAATTACCCTTTTGTGGATTACACAATAAAACTGCAATTATTACAATAATCAAATAGAATGGTTAGGCCAGGTTAAAGTGTTACTAAACCCACAACAGTAAAATCAGTCTGTATATGCAGTAACGCATGCTTGTTATACTCACTGTGGAACCTAAGGGGTTAATCCTCCACATTGTGTAAAAAGGCTGTTTGATCCTGTCTTCTCTGATCCCCTCCCCTTCTTCTACTGTCCCCAATCCATCTGTTGATGGAGCAGAGCCTTGGAAGTAACCTTCACATGCTCAGTTTGGTGTGTATTGCTAGAGAGTTTTTTTTTTCTAGGGAGAGTGCATGTGATCAGCACAGGGCCAATCAACACTGTCCAAACAGAGGGTTAGGGGTTATGCAACCTCATAGGACAATCAGGGGAGAATGAAAACTCCTTCCACAAACTTTAACCAGTGCTCTGCTGGCCACAAGACTATTATATACTGCAGATGCGAAAAGGTATTCAGCAGTTTATATTTACTAAATAATTGTACTTCCATGCTCTGTGTACTGCGGGAGATTAGATATAGTGAATGCAGGGTCCTGGGTTTAGCAACACTTTAATACATTGCTTGCTACCCCTATGGCAGAGATCTGTGGTGGATTTCTTTCCAGAGGTGTTTGATGGGCCTTGAGGAGGCAATACATCACCTCCTTGCCAGCAGTTGTAACCCTGTGAATGCTGCACCACCACGCTGCAACCACATGGATTACACGCAGTTCCAAGGCAATTGCAGACAGGGGGATAATGTTTGCCGTGGCTTGGAAGCAGAGATCACAGCCGTGGCATGGGTATGACCACATCTGGTTGCCATTGCAGCTTAATGCAGGGCAGCTGGGGGGCAGTAAAACATGGCTCCACTGCTTAGTTTTAACCCCCTCCCCCCAAGCTGCAAGTGTAAACAAGACCTAAAGACAAAGTACATACTGTTCCTGTTGGGATAAAAATTTAGCATTAATGAAGTGTTCATGTGTCCATAACAAGAGAGCAATTACTCTGAAGGTGTAATAAGGTCACAAATAACTGGGGAATAGAGCTTCCTCTTCTACTGCTGTTTCATTGAGGCAACAGTGGGATCTTTGTGTGCTAAATGGTTTCCAATGTAGAAGCATTTGCATGATATAGTTACATAGGCTGAAAAAAAGACACAAGTCCATCCAATTCAACCAACAGAAAAAAAACACATAGAAAACCTTCTTATACACAATCCTATATCCACAGTTGATCCAGAGGAAGGCTATAATCCCAATGAAGTGTGATTGAATTTGTTCCAGCAGGGAAAAAAAAATTCCTTCCTGATCCCCCAGGAGGCAATTCGATATTCCCTGAATGAACTACCCCTGGTGTTATTACCTATAAACATTAGTATCCAGTCTTATCTTGTGGTTTTAGGAATGCATCCAGCTCTTTCTTTAACTGCTTCCCCGCCTCCCTATAGCAGAACCACTGCTACAGGGCAGTGCAAAATCATGTATATATACATGATTTTGCATTTATGGGCAGGGGGCGTGCTCGCTCAGCCTCATCAGCGCCACCGTGCCAGCTGAAGATTCCCCACTGGCACCCGGCGATTACCGAGGAACAGTGACAGGGGAGAGGTCTGTGTGTAAACAATACAGATCTCTCCCCTATCAGCACGAACAGGCTGCTTTGTATGGCCCTGCACAGCAGAGCCATCCAAAGCAGCTTGTCTCCCTAGTAAAACACACACAGTTAACCCTTTGATCGCCCCAGATGTTAACCCCTTCCTGCCCAGTGTCATTAGTACAGTGTCAGTGCTTGTTATTAGCACTGATCACTGTATTAGTGTCACTGGGGATGTCAGTGGCAGTTAGTCAGTTCCCCCCACTATCAAAATACCTGCTACAGTCCCACAGTCCTGGTATAAGTCGCTGATCAGCGCCATTACTGGTATAAAAAAAAATTCCAGTATATACCGCCATTTGTAAATGCTATAACTTTCATGCAAACCAATTAATTTACACGTATTGGGATTTTCTTTTTAGCAAAGACATGTAGCAGAATACATTTTGGCCTAAATTTATGACGAAATCTGCTTTTTAAATTTTTTTTCCTGGATATATTTTATAGCAAAGTAAAAAACATTGTTTTTTTAAAAAAAATTGGCAGTCTTTTTTTGTTTATAGTGCAAAAAATAAAAAACACAGAGGTGATCAAATACCACCAAAGAAAGCTCTATTTGTGGGGGAAAAGGACGTAAATTTCATTTGGGTGCAGTGTTGCATGACTGCGCAATTGTCAGTTAAAGTAAAGCAAAAAAAGGCCTGGTCAGGAAGTGGGGGGGGGGGGTGTAAATCTTCTGGAAGGCAAGTGGTTACAATAATCTATTTATCTGGGCAGAACTAGTAATTGAGGGGGTCTATTACACATTTTCACAGCTCTAGGAGCCTTTCCATATTTAGAGGTTAAATCTCTTTTCCTCCCCTTGACCTGTGTGATCCTGAGAGTGATTAGCTCATTAGATGGACTACTTATGAGATTCACTGACACTGCCTTAACACTGATATTTACATATATTGTTCATTTGTATCAAATACTTGCCACCATACCATGTCACCAGCACTTACTAGAACTGTCTCCATAGCTACGTATTGACAGAGACCAGGGGCGGACTGACAACTCATGGGGCCCCCGGGCAATAGAAGATCATTTTATTAAAACAACAAAAATAAAAAAAATGTCCTCTGAAGACGATCCAATGTCAATCACTATGCCTGCCACCACTGCCGACTCCCCCCCCCCCCCATAAAAAAGGCTCCACTCTCGAAGTTGGCTCCCACCGGCCTGACAGTTCTTAAATATCTAAGGGGCGGGGCCACCTGATTACGTCAACCCAATGACCTTGCCCCCTTGTGACATCAGCAACCCAGCATGCCCCGATCGATGATGATTCTGTTCTCATGAAAAAAACAGTGCCTGTGTTGAGCACTTTAAAAATTAATTTCTCTACAATGCTTACAGCTACAGAGATGAATAAGAGCTTTTACCCCTGGTTCACATATCCACGTTTCTTTGGTCTGCGTTTTGCGTGGGCACAAGAGCCCATTCATTTGAATGGGCTCCCGTGCCCTCAGGACATGCAGGGAAGAAGTCCTTGCACTTCTTCTGAAAATGCAGCCCGCACGGGAACCTCGGTTCCCAGTACGGTTGCAATTTCCAGCGCGGGCAGCGTGCCATTAGAATTAATGGCAACTGCCTGCGGGTCTGCATTCCTCTGTGCCCTATAGCAAAAATATTGCTACAGGGCAGCAGGGCTGCGCAAAATCATGTAGATATACATGATTTTGCATTTCCAGGTAGGGGGTGTGTGTGCCCTACCCATGCCGCCATTGGCGGCTTCAGCTATCGATCACCAAATTGCGGCCAGCAATCCCCCGCCGGCACCCAGCGATGCCAAGTATCACTGATGGGGGAAAGGTCTATATGTAAACAATACAGATGCTTTGGCCAATCACAATGCACTGTCAGAGTGCAGTGTATTGTGGGGCACGGCAGGCGAACAGTCGATGTTCGACTAGAACATGAAGCCCATCACTATTTACAATTAGAGAGTATAACCAGGTAAACCCAAATGAAAAGGCTACATTGATCATGCCCATTTCACTCCAACTATCACAGGGCTGGCTAATATACAGGGTCATTTATGCGCCCCCTCCTTCCTAAATTCTATGTCCAAGAAAAGTTCTTAGGTGATATAGAATACCAATTGATTTCATAGCAGTTGTATAGTAGTTCTATGCAGGGGCGGACTGACAACTCATGGGGCCCCCAGGCAATAGGGAATCATGGGGCCCCTGTGTCCTTGCCCAAACTCAAAAAAGCCTATGAAAAAGGTACCAGGGGCATCTCATGGGGCCCCCTACTGACCCTGGGCCCTCGGGCAGTGCCCGAGTTTCCAAATGGTCAGCCTGCCCCTGGTTCTATGTATACTCATTTTATCAGTAATGGGTTGCTGAACTCTATTGCTACCGGCACAAATGACTGCACAGCTAGAACATTCTGGGCACCATAGTAGCCACCCCTTCCTTTTTATGTTGCTCATTATTCTTTATACAGTACATTTTTCCTTCTTTAGTTTTCCTCTTCCTTCTCAGCCTTCGGTAAGCCTTGAAGAACTGATAACCTATGCAAGCAAAGTAAGGCTAACATACTGTATATAAGAGATTTTTATGCCTGAAATTTCAATCTAGCAGCCAAGTCAGGTGAAAAGATCTTTTCCCAAAACACGCTGAAAATTTAATCAGGTTATTTCCCAGTGACTTCCACAATGAAATGATGCAACAGTCAGTTCACATGGTAGTTTTCATGCCAGGATGGTCAACTAAAAATATCAAAAGCTTTCATGTGCCCTAGCTAGGGGTAAGCGAACCAGGCAAAGTTCGGCTTGCAGGAGGTTCGGTGAACTTTACGGGAAGTCCACAAACCCCGAACATAGTGAAGAATGGTATTAGAGTGATCTTAACCACTTGTCCTCCAGAGGATTTGCCCACCCTTCCTGACCAGGCCATTTCTTGTATTACTTTTACTGACAATTGAACGGTCATGCAACGCTGCACCCAAATTAAATTTACGTCTTTTTTTCCCCATAAATAGAGCTTTCTTTCTGGGGTATTTGATGGCCTGTGCGTTTTGAATTTTTTTGCTATAAAAAAAAAAGACCGACAATTTTGAGAAAAAAAATTATTTTTGCTATTAAACATGTCCAGTAAAAGAATTAAAAAAATCTAATTTCCTCAGAAATTTAGGCCAAAATGTATTCTGCTACATGTCTTTGCTGAAAAAAATCCCAATAAGTGTAAATTAAATGGTGTACGTGAAAGTTATAGCATTTACAAATGGCAGTATAGAAACGTTTTTTTATTTTTACTAGTAATGGCGGTGATCAGCAACTTATAGCGGAACTGCGGCGGGCATTCTGACACTGGGGGGAACTGACTTGGTGTCACTGACATCCCCAATGACACCAATACAGTGATCAGTGCTAAAAAAAAAGCACTGACACTGTACTAATGGCACTGGGCAGGAAGGGGTTAACATGAGGGCGATCAGAGGGTTAACTGTGTGCTGGGAGTGTTTTACATAGGGGGCCATGTCAGTGTGCTTCACTGTAAGCACACTGCTTTGGATGGCTGTGCTGTGCACAGCCATCCAAAGCAGTGTACCCCAAGTGACAGGGAGGAGAACTGTTAGTAAACAAAACAGTTCTCCTCCACGTCTGAAGTTGTCGGACATCACCGGGTAATCATCGGCCGGGACCTGGTGATTGACTACCTGGAGATGCGAAATCATGTATATATACATGATTTTGCGCACCCGTGCCACCCTGTAGCAGTATTTCTGCTATAGGGTGGATGGGAAGAGGTTAAAGTCTTGGTTTTTTTTTTCTTTAAAATAAAAACATGTCACACTTACCTGCTCTGTGCAGTGGTTTGGCACAGAGCAGTCAGAATGCATGAAGGTAAAAAAACTTGAAGCTTTAGAACCACTTTAAAGTCTACTGGAGCAAAAACTTGCTAATTTTTCTGGCCTTTTCAAGGTTTTTTTTTACAAATTATTGTTCATAAAAAAAAGGAAATGGGTAGCTGGGCACTTCCATGAGGGACTGGTACTAATAGAAAAAAAATGTAGATACCGTACAGCACAGAAAGGGTCTTTTAGTGCAACCTGATGGACAACAATGAAAACACACAAATCCTTTCAGTAACATGCCTATAATATTCCCTTCCCAATAATTACCAGCATTACCAGACTTACATAAGATATCATACTCCATCACCCAGAAAGTGATGAAAGCTTGCATCAGATCTGAGAGATGGAAAACTAGTGCATTGATTTGTGCCTGAGGATATAGAACAATCCTTCACACTTCACAAAGAAGATACAGAGCTCTCTTTAAAGTGCACCTGAGGCCAGACTACAGGAATTAAAGCATTTACATATACTTAGTAAGCAGTAAAACAAGCCCTCACTTGCCTCTTTAGTTGCTTTTATTGTGAAGTTATTCATTCTCAAAGATCACAACAAAGATTCTAGAGTTAGGTTTCAGTCAATTTCTAAAATCTTAAAGGATAATTTCACCTTTTGGAAAAAAATAATAAATGCATATATTTTTGTAGGGAAAAAAAATAGCATTCATTATTTTTTCCCTAAGGAGCCTGGAAAGCATTGCACCCCTAATCAGTGGTGCATTGCCAGACTCCTGCAGACAAACCCTGCTGCTTTTACCTGCATCTGACTGTTTACAAACTGCAGGGCTTGTGAATGAACTACAAGGCAGCTTACCAGCGACCCCGCAGCCAATTTAGAACTCCAGGCCATCAGTCACAATGGCTGACAGGTAGTTGTAGTTTGTGTGTTCACAGGAAGCTGTGAATGAATGACATGGCCATGTGGGCAGAGCACTTGCAGTGGGGGGGAGAGACTGCAGCTGCTGGAACTTGTTACATACGGGTGGAAAATGTAACATGTTTCAAAAGGTGAACTTCTCCTTTGGCACTACAGACTTTTAAACAGGCGCGCCCGAAACACACGTGTAAACATGCATTTTAAAAAAAGCACCTGAAGGCTGTTGCTTTCCAAGATTCTCTTCTCATGAAAAAACAGTGCCTGTGTTGAGCACTTTAGAAATTAATTTTTCTACAATGCTTATAGCTACAGAGATGAATAAGAGCTTTTACTGCTTGTTCAGAATAGGTACTTTAATGTGCAAGATCTGGAAAGTTAACTTCTTACCTGCTACCCTATAGCAGAAATATTGCTACAGGGCGGCAGGGCTGAGCAAAATCATGTATATATACATGATTTAGCATTTTCGGGTAGGGGGCGCGTGTGCGCCCTACCCATGCCGCCATTGGCGGCTTCAGTTCTTGATCGACGGATCTCAGCCGGTGATTCTCTACCGGCACCCAGCGATTGCCGAGTATCACTGATGGGGGAAAGGTCTGTATGTAAACAATAAAGATATCTCCCCTGTCAGCTCCAGCACATTGTGTCAGGGCTCCAGGGTGTGACCAGAGGTATGTGACTGACGCAGGGAAACGCAGGCTTCAGATAAGTTATAAACAGTATAATTTATTAAAGACTAACAATACAAACATAAACGCAGTGCAATACTAAAACATAACACAGTGCAAACGAACCAAACCAACCACAGATAACAGTACATACAATGCAAGCGTCGTCAGGCAGGCCGGGTCAATAACAATCGGGCAGGTAGGTACAGGGGGTCAGGCAGAGAATGGTCGGGGTCGCAAGCCAGGGATAAAACAGGAGAAGTCAGCAGAGGTCCGGATCAGGCAGGGTCAGCAACGAATCAGACAGGGACAGGGACAGGAACAGGAACAGGAACAGGGATGCAGGAACAAGATACAGGGCCCAGGAAAAACACACACCAAGGCAGAGACTGCAGGTCTGGCCATCCCTTAAATACACCTGCATGATCAACTTCAGGTGTTTGGCTGGCTGCAGGGTTGAGTCTCTGATTGCCGGGAGCACCCGCTGGCCAGCCCTGGTACTGCAGCCCACAAGGCAGGTGGGTCCCACCATTACTGGCAAGTCCATTCCTGACACATTGCTTTGTATTGCTCTGCATAGCAGAGCAATACAAAGCAATGCAATGTGCTGACACTGCAAAACACACAAATAGCACACTGTAAAACAGCACACAGTTAACCCTTTGCCGCCCCAGATGTTAACCCCTTCCTGCTCAGTGTCCTTAGTATAGTGTTAGTGCTTTTGTTAGCACTGATCACTGTATTAGTGTCACTAAGGATGTCAGTGACAGTTAGTCAGTTCCCCTCCAGTGTCAGAATGCCTTTTATGACGAAATTTGATTTTTTAACATTTTATTACTGGACATGTTTAATAGCAAAAAGTCAACAATATTGTTTTTTTTTCTCAAAATTGTCAGTCTTTTTTGTTTATAGCGCAAAAAATAAAAACCGCATAGGCTATCAAATACCACCAACAGAAAGCTCTATTTGTGGGAAAAAAGGGCATACATTTCATTTGGGTGCAGTGTTGCATGACTGCGCAATTGTCAGTTAAAGCACCGCAGTGCCGTATCACAACAAAATGGCCTTGTCAGGAAGGGGGGTAAATCCTCTGGAGGGCAAGTGGTTAAAATAGGAAATAGTAAAAACTTGGTATGTTTATTTAAAAAGATGGGCAATAATTTGGCCAATTTACTTGGAATGCTGCGGAAAATAATAGGCAGTCAAAAACACAAAAAATCTAGAAGAAAAATGTGTTTTATCATTTAATACAGTTAGGTCTCTCTCTCTCTCTCTCTCTCTCTCTATATATATATATATATATATATATATATATATACTGTATTTGGACACAATACTCAACATATTCAAGCTATAGTTCTAGAATGGATATGGGCTGAAAGTGCACACTCTCAGGTTTAATTTGAGGGTATGTACATCCAAATTAGTGGAAGGTTTAGGAATTACAGCTCTTAAGAGTAGCCACCCCCCTTTTTCAAGGGACCAAAAGTAATTGGACAATTGAATATAATCATAAATAAAATGTTAATTTGTAATATTTTGTTGAGAATCCTTTACTGGCAATGACTGCCTGAAGTCTGGAACCCATGGGCACTACCAAAGATTGGGTTTCCTCCTTCCTGATGCTTTGCCAGGCTCTAACTGCAGCTGTCTTCAGTTTTTCTTTGTTTGTGGGTCTTTCTGCCTTTAGTTTTGCCTTCAGCAAGTGAAATGCATGCTGAATTGGTTTGGGATCAGGTGATTGACTCGACCATTGCAGAATATTCCACTTATTTTCCTTCAAAAGCTACTGGGTTGCTTTTGCAGTGTGTTTGGGATCATTGTCCATCTGTACTGTGAAGTGCCATCCAATCAACTTTGCTGCATTTGGCTGAATCTGGGCTGACAGTATATCTGTAAACACTGCAGAATTCATCCGACTGCTTCTGTCTTCTTTCACATCATCAATAAACCCCAGTGACCTAGTGCCACTGGAAGCCATGCATGCCCATGCCATCATACTGCCTCCACCATGCTTTACAGATGACATTGTGTGCTTTGGATCATGGGTTGTTCCAAGCCTTCTCCACACTTTTTTTTTTCCTGTCATTCTGGTACAGATTAATCTTAGTTTCATCCATCCAAAGAATTCTTTTCCAGAACTGGTCTGGCTTTTTTAGCTGTTTTTTGGCAAAGTCTAATCTTGCTTTTCTATTCTTCAGTCTTATGAATGGTTAGCACCTTGTGGTGAACCCTCTGTGGTTGCTCTTGTGAAGTCTTCTCTTGATTGTAGACTTTGACAATGATACCTCCTGGAGAGTGTCCTTCACTTATCTGGATGTTGTGAATGGTTTTTTCTTTACCATAGAGAGGATTCTGCGATCATCCACCATTGTTGTCTTCTGTGGACATCCATGTCTTTTTATATTGCAGAGCTCACCAGTGCGTTCTTCTTTCCTCAGAATGTACCAACCTGTGATTTGGCCACTCCTAATGTTGCTGCTATCTCTCTGATGAAAATATTTCTTTTGAAGCCTTACAATGGCCTGTTTCACTTGCATGGACAGCTCCTTTGAACGCATGATGTAGGTTCACAGAAATACCACACTTAGAATCAACTCCAAACCTTTTACCTGCTTAATTGATGAAGAAACAACAAAGAAGTAGCCCACACCTGGCCATGAAACAGCTTTTAATTCAATTGTCCAATTACTTTTGGTCCCTTGAAAAAGAAGGGATGACTACTCTTAAGAGCTGTAATTCCTAAACCCTTCCTCCAATTTGGATGTACATACCCTCAAATTAAACCTGAGAATGTGCACTTTCAGCCCATAACCATTATATAACTATAGCTTGAATATGTTTTGTTAAATGCCTGAAAAAATCTAAAATTGTTCCTGTGTCCATATATATGGATCTAACTGTATGTTCAGCTGAAGGCCCAACATTTCTTCCCTGCCACTGTTTGTGTGTCAGTTATTGCCAAGAATGAGATTGGTACTATTCCAGTTGTGTGATTAGGGTTACCCCCAATTCAACAGTCAAATACACAAATTATCATCTAAAAATGGCTCCATACATGCCTAGCCTTTCCAAAGCATCTTGGTGACTTAAAATCAAATGGAGAAGGCATGTAAAGTCTTTAAGAATGCACGAAATAAGATTCAAGCCCTGATGTAATTTACTCTTTTCTTCTAATCTTGTTTTCAATCTTAAAAACATTGCAGTGTGCACCTATCCATTATTTATATTTCCTTGCTAGATATCCAGTGGCTATGAATTTAATTCTTCTTTAATCAAAAATGATCAATCAAAGTCGTGTGAGCATATAGTCTTTAGAATATGCAGACACGGGTTTTAGGAAACAATTTGTACACTTGTTCATGGCTGAAAGTCATTGCAATCATGTACTGCACATGAATTATTAACAGCTCCTAAGGCATGTAAATAAACACAGTAATTATATTACACGTCTGATGCTTTCAGCTATTAGTAACAGATGTTTAAACAGAAAGTTATGGTTTCAAAAAGGAGGTGCAAAGCTAAACGTGCAAGAGGCATTAGCAAATGTTCTATCCAATAATGACAGATTGGTCAGAGACTTGCTTTGAGTCTGTGGCCTTGTGAGGAAGAGCAAGTTATGTGCCCTCCAAATGCTTTGGTATAAATGGCATTTTAAATTCACCGCTCATTGATAAGGTACCATTACCATAGTATTTTTTTTTCATTTTTTTTTTTTTTGATTATGCAAGTAAATCTAAATATTGGAGTCATTTTTATATAAGTAGGTTGTGATGCCAGCTGTTGAAACATTGTTGAACATATGCTTTCTCACCTCTCATAAACTACTATTTTCCATCAGCATTGGCATGGCTCATTGACACTTTTGTAAAGGGGATATGCAGCCATATGGACAGTGAATTACAGATTTACAAGGGCTTTACCGAAAGTCATGCAAAAGCGGTCATAACTTTTTTATTAACTTACATAGGTCATTCAAATTTCACATGTTGGTTGAGTAACTCCATAGTAATTTTTCTTTTTCGTTGCAAGTAAATAATGGATTCCAAGCAGAAGCAACACGTTGTCATGAAGTTCTTGATACAGGGGAGGTGCAGGTTTCCCAACATCCATGGAAAGCTACAGAATGTTTATGGGTATGACACCATTGATGAGAGCAATGTCTTGCCATTGGCTGGTCAATTGTGTAATCTCTGTAAGCATTCTGTAGCCTTCTGTACATATCGGACAGCCTGAACCCCTCCTTCATCAAGAACTCAGCATTGCTTCTTCTTGGAAGCCATTATTTAATTGCAATGAAAAAGAAAAAGATTTACTATAGAGGAAGAGTTACTCTACCAACATGTGAAATTTGAACAATCTATTTAAGTTAATGAAATATATATGCCCACTTTTGCATTACTTTCGTACATCCCTTGTACATTATGGCCAGAGACGAGTTTCATCCTAGGGTTTTCTGTAGTGCACACGAGTAATATCTCCCTCCTACAAAACCATGCTGCTGCCAATACATACAAAGCCCAACTCCATCCAATTCTTTTATGTATTTAGTTGTGAACAGGCTGGGGAAGAAATAGATCCTCGGTCTTGTTTTATTTATAGACAGTGTCCCCACTTCAGAGATTTCATCTCACTTATAGAGAGTGCTGATTACTAGGACATTAAAGTATAAGATTCGGCAATACTTAACAATATACACTAATCAAAAGTCTCTGCCCATGAAGGAACATACAAATGTTTTGAACTTGAAGTTTTACTGGGTCAAAACACACTACTGTGACTAAATATACTTTATCCAGGTTTTCTTATAGACGGTTAGTGCCAGGCTTCGTAGTGCTCACAAACATCTTTGCCTTGATGTAAATAGCTAGATTCTGTTAAATACTGCAGTAATGCCTGTGACCATGTTATTATGGGTTCCACTTCTTGCAGCATGCTTGTACTCACTGTACGTCTTCTTCCTGAAAAAGGTCTCTGGC